>NW_027530357.1:5427665-5562970 GCF_008692635.1 Crocuta crocuta
CTGGGTCTTCAGAGATGTGGCTTCAGATAACTAACACAGGCCCTTGTGGTTCCACTCCACCCAGTAGAAAGGAACAAGTAACACATTTATTATACATACAGTTACATCAATCAATACGTAATGCAAATTTAACAATTTAATGTCACTCCATTGTTATGTAACTTTATTTTGTTATTCCAGATTTGATGAACATGATGGGTAGTCATTAGAAACAAAAGGACATTGTGAATTTTTAGTGAAAGAGGCCTCATCAGTAATAATAGTAATAACCTATAGAGTTGGTAACTAGAATCAATTACGTCTAGGGAAGACAAAGAGCTAATGATTCTATCTCCTAATGTTGCTTATTAGGATAGAAGTTTTATCATTTAGAACTGCCTGATTTTAACACACAAAACTGGTAGGAGGCTCACTTTGTGATAGTAACTGCTTTAAATTGTGATAGTATATTGTCATTATTGTAGTTTTAATTTAATATAATTTCCTTGATTTTGCCCTCAAGAATCCTTCTCATTAGTCATTGTAATCTTGCTAATTATCATAGGTTCAAATAAGATGTTACTTTCATCACATCTTTCACTTATACATGTTTCAATAGAAATGTTTTCGTGTTTTAATTATGACCCTGTTTGGTTTCCATGGGAACAATAAAATCACATCTCTGGGAATGTGTACAATGTTCCTAAAATCACAGACAGGAAAAAAGCTAAGCCTTTTATAGGAGTGTCTGTTTTGGTGTTTTATGTAGTGTCAGAATCCTTAGACTCCTACCATAGCATGCTGCCTTGTCATGTATAATGTTCAGTTGTCTGAAAAGTTGAGTAACATTAAGTTGTCTTGGGGAGTAGGTTGCCTTTTGCTCCGCTTTGAATGTTTTCTTGTGGTCACAGTGTTTTGCTTTGCGGAAGGTTCTGCACAGTATTGATTGACATTGCCCTTCTGTACATGGAGGTGGTGGTCTTGTGTGTGAGTGAAGAGACGGGCAGTAAGTAAATGAAGAGCTTCTCAAAGTCATGTGCTATAAAGCAGTTTATGAGAAAGTGAGCTGCTGAGAAAGGGGTGCCTCAGATACAGGAGCTGTTAGGGAAAGCTGCTGGCAGAGGATGACCTTTGAGTTAAGACCCGAGCATATGCCAGCCACATGGACACAGGGGACAGTAAGGGCAAGGATCTTGAGCTCACTTTGCTGGAGAAAGAGACAGAGGGCCAGTGCTGTTGAAAACCACTAGGAGATGGAAGAGACCCTGGGAGATGAGATCAGGCGGGACCTTGCAGCAGGCAGCCGGAGGACCTTAAATAGGTCCTTACTGCCGCATGAAGCCATTGAGGTCGGATTTGCAGCAGAAGAATGCTATGGCTTGATCTAAGTTTTGAAAAGATGTCTTTGGTTCTCTCATGGAGAGTGGTCTCGGGGTGCTGGGTGTGAAAGCAGGGAGAGCTGTTAATAAGCTTTTTCTTCTTGAAGAAGCTGGAGTGTAAAAGAAATTCAGCTGTGATATCTGTACTTTGCTGGGTAGGAATATGTATACCTTCCGTCCAAACAACATCTGTTTCATGTTTACTGCATTTTGACTTAAAGCTATTTCTTTATTATCTGATGAACATTTGAATTGCTAAGTTGTTGTTAGGGGTAGGTAATACTGTCTTTGAAGATATGTATATTTTAGTTAAGGTATTCGTTGTCATTTTAAGGCTGTATTCAGGTACTTATATTTAAAATGTAGCATTAAAAGTTGGATGAAAATGTATAGGCATTGTAATTTTTGTTTATCCCATTACAAGATATTTGAACATGCATCTAAAAAGTTGTGATCATGGTGTGTACCATTGAACTTTTAACCTCCTAGCATTCCGTATGCAGTTTTGTTTTTGAAGCATAGTTGAAACCAGGCTTTAAACTTGTGAGCAATAATAGAGAATTGCATACAAAACAAGTGAATTATTTTATGACCGACATCTAATGTATAGCTTCTAAGAAGTATTACAGGCAGCACAGAGGCTTCCTGAGTTACTCCTTTACTATCAAATCATTCTCCTTTTCCCTTAAGTGGCAAATGCTAATGAAAGTAACTTTTAATTGTTATACTTTTTAATAGCTGGTTTTTAAATTGTGGATAGGAGTCTCAACATGGGCAAACACCAGTTGACAAAGTATTAATATCGTGTGTTCCAAAAGGCCATTTATAAGTTAGTTATTCAGAAAATACATATTTTTTCCCCTGTGACAAACCTATTCTAGCTGGTGGGTAAATTCCAAGGCTTGCCTGTTGCAAGCTGATTTCACCTGCAGTGTTTAAACTGTAGTGTTGATTTGGGTTCTGGGCTTCGTGGTGAGAAAGAGTAGATTGGCTAGGAATTGATTCTATAAATATTTGAAATTTCCACAATCTATCTTGGAAGGCTTTCCTACATTCTAGTACACCTCGTTAGAAATCTGCAGATGGAGAGCTGGAAGGAATCTCAAAGTACGGATTAACTATGAAAGAAGCAGCAGAGCCAGGGAAGCATTAGCAGAGTGACCCAGGCTTTCTGGGTTTCTGGTTCTTTCTCCTTCTTTTTCCCAGTGATTTGCAAGTTCTGTCTACTTTGCAAACTCATTGTGTTTATTTATGTTTTCAAATGAAGCCCCTGTAGAACTTCTTCATTTACAGTGGATAAAAACTGCAGCATTATTCATTGACATGTAGAGATGGAAAGAGCCAGAGACTTGCTGGGACTATTCCATAGGACATACTTAGTACTCCTAGGACTGCCGGGAGAAAACCACTGCTGGGCGGGTGTTGAACGTCCTCAGCCCTTCCCTGCCCTAGATTGTGCCCTATCCAAAATTACTGGGTCACCTCACCCTCCAGTCAAAATGCCATTCTGGCCAAGTTTAGAAAGAAAATAGGATTGAACTCATTCACACCACTGTGCAAATAACTGATCTTCATTTCCCAAAACTCTTGCAGACTTTTATAACTGCATCTTCTTATTCCAAAGGAATCTTGTAGTGTTGAAACACCTACATAAAGTGAAAATGTTGGCCATGTTAGAATATTTAGGTCATTTATAAATTTTTTGCTTATGAGTTGGAAACTGCTTAGCTTGTTAAAAGTTTTGGATAAAGGTAGCTTTTTCCTGGATATGTTACAATTTAAAGTTTTGAGAAGATTTTATTGCTTTTCAATAGGCTGTTTTTGAATTAAAAAAGCATAAATTAGTTTTGAAGACTTGAGGGGAGAATTATACATTTTGCTTTTAAGATTCTTCTGAGAACCAGGTTAATATAATGGAAATTCATATGTAAACCAAGTCGTTGGCTAATACGAAGTATTCTGATTACTAAGAATTCAATTAAACTGAATTTTTTAAATAAAAATTTTTGTGGCGACATGTTTGATATTGATGATTAATTTTATATCTCGCAAACAGAAGGCAGTTGGAACACTCATAGAAATGATTTGATTCATTTTGGGAGAGTCATGACAAAGGAGACTTATACCATAGGGTAGAAATGGTATAGATGCTATCCTCTGTAATAACTTATTTTATTCCAGATGATACAAATTTTAAACTTGTGTGATTCTAACATAATGTGGTGCACGTCAGACTTCTTTTCCAAGCACACAGTGTTTAAATGCACATCAGAGCTCAGTGGCCCACTTCTGTACACATTAAAGACAGGCTGCAGATTTCCTGGTTTCTAGCCTGGTGTGGTAGCACCGGACAGAAGACTAAAATCCAGCAGCTAAAAATTGCTCAAGCATTTTGCTGTTTTACAAAAGTTCATTCATGCTGTGTAACTTTTTCTAAAAAGCTATTTTAGTTCTCAAAGTTTTGTGAACCACACTTGTTCTTTTTGCTTATTTTTTTCTCTACTGTTACTGATTTTCACATACAAATTGTTTTGCTAGTTTTGTAGTATATTTAAAATTTTTTTAATGTTTATTTTTTTTTTTTGAGAGACAGATACAGTATGAGTGGGGGAGGGACAGAGAGAGAGGGAGACACAGAAACCAAAGCAGCTCCCAGCTCCGAGCTGTCAGCACAGAGCCCGATGCAGGGCTTGAACCCACAAGATCATGACCTGAGCCCAAGTCAGATGGTTAACTGACTGAGCCCCCCAGGCGCCTCTGTAGCACATTCTTAAGTGTAAAACAGAGCAGTGTTAATAGAAGGCTTAAGAAAGAGACTAACCATTAAAAAAAATTAGAGTCCATTAACCTTGAGAAGATACTTTCTGGTAACTTGGTTTAACTATAATCTTTCAATTCCTGGCTAATCTGTATTTCTTCTGCTAGCTACCTAACTCCCCATAAACGATAGCCCAGCTACACATATGCATGAACCCACAATTGTGAAGGAAGACTGCAATTGCATGGGCGTGTGGACAAGGTGCTCACTTTTCAAAGTCCCATAAGTAAATTAACTTGACATGTTTCAGTATAATGTGGCTTATGATTTTTTTTTCAGTTTGAATTAAGACTTTTATAATTACAGTTCAGACCTTTGCCAGGTGTAGTGATTTGACTAGTTGGGGAAATGTTAAAGAGATAAAATAATTATTCTGCATTTCTGTTTTTAATAAGGAGTACATTTTGTGTTTTTCTTTCTTTCTTTCTTTCTTTCTTTCTTTCTTTCTTTCTTTCTTTCTTTCTTTCTTTCTTTCTTTCTTTCTTTCTTTCTTTCTTTCTTTCTAAACTGAATAGAAATAGAAAGCAGGCCTTTTGTTTTGGCCTTGCACTATATGTAAAGGGAAACAGATTATTTTGTATTAAAATTGCATAATGGAAAAAGTCAAGAGAACAGATTATTTTGTAGTAAAGGTAAGATCATGGAAAAGAGGAGAGCATTACTACTGCTGTTGAATTTTGTAGTCCTGTGGTGAAAGGAATGAGAGGAAGGTGGGTCAGTAATAATTACAGTTAAAATGATCAGAAAAATTCTGTAATTTTTGCCTCCAAAGAACTGGGTGTGTAGAATGAGACTGCTTGATAAGAGAGTCTGTTCTCTTTGCCACTGATTGTCTAGCTTCAATACAAACCCAAGTGCCCATTGGGTCTCAAGGAGATGGCACGGAGCCTGGGCTAGAGAAACCTTTGTGTACCAAGTATTCATAGTAGTCATCTCCCCACCACCCCCCTTCTTTCTCTCTCTCTTTTTGGGCAGATGTTATTTTTGCTACATTTGCTATTTTAACCTGTCAGTTAAAAAATAATTACTATGTCAGTATGGCTGGCGGCTCATATAGGAAAAATATGCTGTCTCTTAATCAAAGGTGATTACAGTTTTTTCCTGTCTATAAATGTGCTTGTTGTGTAACGAGAATGCATTAGTCTCAGCCTGATGTACGAAATGAAAGGCAGCAAGAAGCAGCACCATTGTCATCACTCCAGGCGTGTCTAATGAATCGTGTTTCCATGTTCTCTCGGTCACGCCGAAGAGTGCCCTCAGCCAGGGCTAAGCCTCCTGTAAAATGCTCTTTAAGATTATTGTAGCAAGAACAGAAATGCTGGATGAGTGGGGGTGGGGAGAGAAAGCCAACCAGACAGCTGCATTTCAAACAGTTACAGCTGCAGGGATTACTCACTGTAATAGCGGTGACAGACAACTGTTTGCGCTTTAGTGTAAAAGGCAATTTAGGGACTTGCCCTGTCAGAATTTTAGTAGTAATGTGTGTGTGTGTGTGCGCGCGTGTGTGTTTGTAAGTTTATAAAATGTTTATTTTGTAGTATTAATGATTTGAATATAAATGAAGTGTATATCTAGATTTCTTACTCAAAATTTAATTTTATCTTGTGGTGCTTCCTCTTCTCAGAATGTTGATCTTTCTTGTAATTTCTGAGCATGTAGCTTTTTTAAAGGCATGTCACTGTTTAGTAAATAATAGTAGCCTTATTTTTTAAAAAAACCTATTTCAAACCTAAAGTGGTAAAGAAGATAATCCAGCAGCCAAACAGAACTTAATTTTGGTGGCTTCCCTTCTAGGCCTTTGATGTGTATTATATAACAAAATTCAGAGCATATTGTTAGCTTAAAAGGGAAAAAACAGTGAGAATTATGTTTTTAAAAATCTCTGATAGGAGTAGCAAATAGGGCCAAGTTGGTTCTTAGGAGTCAGTAACAGCAATTGTGTAAGATTTTTCCCCCCACTGTGTGGCTGTTAAAGAAACATTGCAGCCTGACTGTTTTCTGTAGCAATTGTCTTTTGAAGGTCTTGTTCAGTTTATCTAGAAATTTAGTTTTATGGTCTCCTTCAATTTAAAGTTTAGTGGCTTTACATGGAGTCCTGTGATCCATTGAAATGCTAACTTGGGTCATGTCTCAACTGCTACAATGCTGTGTAGAAACCATCATTAAAATTCTGGTTATCCTGCAACTGGCAGAGAACTCCTGCTGTGAGAGATGCCTTAGTAAAACATTATACTATTAACGTTTTGAGTCACAGATGGTAGCTACACTTGTGGTGAACATAGCATGACACAGAGACATTGAATCACTATGTTGTACCCTTGAAACTAATGTAACATTGTGTGTCAACTATACTCAAATTTTAAAAACTTAGAAAAAAATTTGAATCACAACTGTGCTTCTGTCTTTTGAATATTCTCAATATTTGTAATCATTAAAGTTACAAATAGGTAAAACAGATGGAACATTTGGATGCGTGTCTTCTGTCCCTAATTCTTATTTAGTTGATGAAATGGACTTTGGGGAAAGTTAAAATCCATTTTCAATATAGATTCGTTAAGTGATACCAAATATTCTACACCCATGAGCAATTTAAGGAAATTAGAGCTCTAAGTAGGTTGAATTTGATATAAGTAATAAGTCCATTTAGTTATTAATGACTTTAAATATGGATTTTACAAGGCAATCGATGGCAGGAGAACTGTGATCAATCCTGTTGTATGTAATTGGATTTTTTATGGGTATAATGCTATATTTCAGAGTTAATGTAGCATTATGTTGCTTTGTTACTCAAATTTTTGGTAAGTCAATTTTCAGAAAGCAGATACTTCAGAATTGTCTATTTACCTCTAAAGCGTTTTCATTTGATGCAACCCATAAAATTAAATTGATAAATTTTTCATTATGATATCCACTTAGTGTAATTCTTAGGAGATTTAACAACTTAAAGCAGTTAAAAAAATAAAGCAGTTTAAAAAAACTAGTATACTTTGTAAACAGCAGATAAAGGTTGAAAACAAAGGCAGTGGGCAAATTTTAAATCCTGCATTCAGAGCTGTGCTATCTTTAGCATTTGTCACTGAAATCTAACTGGGAAGTAATCTCCTTGTTTCATGTGCCTTGCTTTAATCTATTTGTATTTCTGGAGTTTGGAGCAAAATTTGATTTTCAGTAATTTTAATGGCTGACTAAGGAGTGCCATCCCTGAAAGTGCCCCTCCCCCCTCCAATATTTGCAGTGGCCAATGTGGTTAGTGAACTCAGTGTTCTGGATAATAGGTTTCATTAGTTTTGATGCCTGAGGTAAAAAAGCAGTAGGTGGGAGTAAGAAGTGTTTTTGATGTCTAGACGTTCATTTCAGCTGTTGCTGCAATATGATACATTAAAAGGAAATATGTATCATAGCTCAGAGGAAATATGTATTCTTTGAAAGTAATTCTACTTTTAAACTGTGTAAGGCAGGGTGACCTAAATTCTAAAAGCATGAGCTTGAATTTCTTCAAGGTTTCACAATCTTTATGCTCCTCCCTACCCGATTCCATTCTCCCTCCTCCCACTTTTCCCCCTTCAAGTAAAGTATGTCAGTTTCATTTGTTGCATTGGAAGGGGTATCTTTCCAAGATCTCTGCTGGGAAACACAAAATCATTGAAGTATATGCTGCTTTGATATTTTGCCATATTGACTTTTTTCCTGAACCTTTTATACGGTTTTTCTTTCAGAGAAGCTTATTAATTCTGCAAGGAGCCATGTTTCTCAAAGTGGAAAGAAGTTATATTACAGTTTGTAAGGATTTTGAAAAATTATTTGGGCACTAAGTAGTAATTACTACTATTTAAATTTTCCTTTCTAAAACACTGTTTCCTGCTCAAAGAAAAACATTTATATAATATATAATAACTTTCACAGTTTAAATATTTGATTATGAGGATTACTCTATTAAAAATGTTGAATAACAGCAATTTAAACAAATTCTGATTATAGCATTTACAACTTAAGTGAGATAACTTTAGTGCCAAAATAATTTTTCTTTGTAGACAGGCAGCTGCAGTAAACTTAGTTTTATTTTTCAGTTTTAGCTTTGCTATAATAGACCACAAAACAACAGGAGAATGTTTTAACTTAGGAATTCATTGTTTTGTTTGAATCTTGCCACTCATTTATTGTGTATGTATTTAAGTCTTTTGGTGCTTGCTTTTCTGAGACTAACAAAGTTTTAGAAAAATTCTTCCATTACATGTAAGTAGATTTATAAATAATTGTCCATAGAGAGAGCCTTTTTAGAAATATTTTAAAATGTTTATTTATTTTTGAGAGACAGTGAGCGAGCTGCTTCTCCCTGTGGGTGGGGGCGGGGCAGAAACAGGAGAGAGAATCACAGTCAGGCTCAGTGCTGTCAGCAAGGCCAGGCAAGTTCAGGGCTCCATCACTGGAACCTTGAGATCATGACCTGTGCTGAAATCAAAGATTGGGATGCTTAACCATTTATCCGACTGAGCCATCCAGGCACCCTGTTACTTTATGTTCTGAAAGAATTAATTCTCATTTAAATGTAAACTGGAAAGAGCAAAAGAATTAGGACAGTTTTGTTTTTGGTTTTGTTTTTTTTAAATTGTGAAGATGGAGACAGATACCCTAGGGAAGTTGTTGTTTTCATAACGATGGGGTCCAACACCCGTAGGCTTTATTATAAATTTCTTGGTGGTTGCTTTTCTTCTCAGTCCACCTTGGAAGGGAGATAGAGAATCAGGTAGTGAACGAATCTCCTGTCATTTATCAAAACTTAATTTAGAGTTAAGTAGTGTTTGGTCTCTCTCCTCCCACAGCCCCACTCAGTACTTTCTGAAGAATCTAAATATCCAGCAAATAGAGTGTTGGTTTAAATTTCACCTTGAGAGGCAGTATCAGGAAAGAAAAAACTAGTGTAAAAAGCTAAAATGTGATATTCTCTGATTTTATTATAGAGCTGTATAAATAGATTGCAGAAACAATTTCAGTTTTTTTAACTTTTGGAAAAATTTCTTGCAACTGTATAAGAAAATGTTAGTTTAAGATGTACATGGATCCAAAGGGAAATTTTACTTCAGTGTTGAAGTTTGTCTCTGTAGCCAGCATTAAGAACAAAAGAGGGGGACTCTTTGCAGATGACACGATACTCTATGTGGAAAACCCAAAAGACTCCACCAAAAACCTGCTAGAGCTGATACATGAATTCAGCAAAGTCGCAGGATATAATATGAACGTACAGAAATTGGTTGCATTTCTATACACCAATAGTGAAGCAGCAGAAGGAGAAATCAAGGAATTGATCCTATTTCCAATTGCAACAAAACCTATAAAATACCTAGGAATAAACCTACCCAAAGAGGTGAAAGATCTGTATGCTGAAAACTATAGAAAGCTTATGAAAGAAACTGAAAAAGACCCAAAGAAAGGGAAAAACATTCCATGCTCATGGAGTGGAAGAACAGACATCGTTAAAATGTCTATACTCGGGGCGCCTGGGTGGCTTAGTTGGTTGAGCGTCCGACTTTCGCTTAGGTCATGACCTCGCAGTTCACGGGTTCGAGCCCCGCGTCGGGCTCTGTGCTGACTGCCAGCTCAGAGCCTGGAGCCTGTTTCGGATTCTGTGTCTCCCTCTCTCTCTGACCCTCCCCTGCTCACGCTGTCTCTCTCTCTCTCTCTCTCTCCTAGAAATAAATAAAAAAAGACATTTAAAAAATAAAATAAAATAAAATGTCTATACTCCCCAAGGCAATCTACATAGTCAGTGCAATCCCTATGAAATAACACCAGAATTCTTCACAGAGCTAGAACAAACAATCCTAAAACTTGTACAGAACCGGAAAAGACCCTGAATAAACAAAACAATCCTGAAAAAGAAAACCAAACCTGGAGGCATCACAATTCTGGGCTTCAAGCTGTATATTACAAAGCTGTAATCATCAAGACAGTATGGTACTGGCAGAAGAACAGATACATAGATCAATGGAACAGAACAGAGAACCCAGAAATGGAGCCACAGATGTGTGGCCAAGTAATCTTTCACAAAGCAAGTGGTGTTGGGAAAATTGGGCAGTGACATGCGGAAGAATGAACCTGAATCACTTTCTCACACCATACACAAAAATAAACTCAAAGTGGATGAAAGACCTAAACATAAGACAGGAAGCCATCGAAATTGTAGAAAAAAAAAACCGGCAACAACATCTTTGACTTTAAGCCGCAGCAAGTTCTTACTCAACATGTTTCCAGAGGCAAGAGAAATAAAAGCAAAAATGAGCTATTTTACCTCATCCTGATAAAAAGCTTCTGCACAGTGAAGGAAACAATCAGCAAAACTAAAAGGCAACTGACAGAATGGGAGAAAATCTTTGCAAATGACATATCTGATAAAGGGTTAGCATCCAACATCTATAAAGAACTTATCAAACTCAACACCCCCCCCCAAAAAAAACCAACAAAAAACCCCCCAGAGAATCCAGTGAAGAAATGGGCAAAAGACACAATTAGACACTTTTCCAAAGAAGATATCCAGATGGCTAACAGACACATGAAAAGATGCTCAACGTCACTCATCGTCAGGGAAACACAAATCAAAGCCACACTGAGATACCACCACCTCACATTGGTCAGAATGGCTAAATTAACAACTCAGTCAACAACAGATGTTGGCAAGGATGCAGAGAAAGAATGGCCCTTAACAGGCCTTTTCCACTGCTGGTGGGAATGCAAAGTGGTGCAGCCACTCTGGAAAACAGTGTGGAGGCCCTCAAAAAATTGAAAATAGAACTACCCCACAACCCTGCAATTGCACGACTAAGTATTTATCCAAAGGATGCGGGAGTGCTGATTGGAAGGGGCACACGCCCACCTAGTGCTTAAAGCAACACTATCGACAGCAGCCAAAGTATGGAAAGAGCCCAATTGTCAATCGACTGATGAATGGATAAAGAAGATATGTATATCTTCAATGAAATACTACTTGGCAGTGAAAAAGAATGAAACCTTGCTGTTTTTAACAACATGGATAGAACTAGAATGTATTATGTTAGGCGAAAGAAGTCAGAGAAAGACAAATACATAGTTTCACTCATATGTGGAATTTAAGATACAAAACAGATGAACATAAGGGAAGGGAAGCAAAAATAATATAAAAAGAGAGAGAGATAAACCATAAGAGACTTAAATGCAGAGAGAACAAACTGAGGGTTGCTGGAGGGATGTTGGGTGGGGGGGAAGGGCTAAAGGGGTAAGGGGCATTCAGGAGGACAGTTCTTTGGGATGAACACTGGGTGTTCTGTGTAGTTGATAAAACACTAAATTCTATTCCTGAAATTTAAAAAATTACTAACCCTATGGAGAAGTGTGGTATAGTGGAAAGAGCATGGATGTTAGTCACAAAACTTGGATTTGAATCCCATCTTTACCACTAATCCTCTTAAATCAGTATAAGGAGATTTTAGATTGAAGCTAAATCTAATGAAATTTGAAAGGTATGTGCACATCAATATTAGGTCAACTGAACACTAGTTTATGAATATCTGGTATGTCCTAGTTACTGCAACTGTGCAAATAAATTGCTTGCCCATGTGGAGTTTAATTAGTGGGATAATTTGTATATTTCCAATTTATAAAATGAGATCTAAAATAATTTGATTCTGTCAGCTTCCTTTTTTTAAAAAAAAAAAATTTATTTTTGAGTGATAGAGCACCAGTGAAGGTGGGGCAGAGAGAGAGGGAGACCCAGAATCTGAAGCAGGCTCCGGGCTGTGAATTGTCAGCACAAACTCTGTCTTGGGGCTTGAACTCACAAATCACGAGTTTATGACTTGATCTGAAGTCGGCCGCTTAACTGACTGAGCCACCCATTAGGCCATCCTTTTAGCTTCTTAATATAGCTACATTTGACTCTAGATTCTTGAATTTGTTAGTTGTGTGACCTTGGGCAAGTTTAAGATTTTTAAGCCTTGGGGTGCCTGTCTCATAATGTTGTGGTAGAAACATTCTCTCTGCCACCCATTTACATATAGTGCTTGATTCAAAGCTTGGCAAATAGAGTAAAGCCTTGACCATAAGTTATTTATCTTGTTATTTTAAAATAGAAGACTTTTTAATATGTGATAGCTGTACTACAACGGATTCAAAGTAGTTGTTGCCTTACAGTGATTTTCAAAGTCTGTATTAGCATTTGGAGTGCATTCCTAATTTCTAGCATGGTCCTTGAGGCATAACACAGTCAAGAACTATGGGCCAGTGTGTGTTGGCCAAATATCTATTAGATTCCAAAAATAATATTCTAGATTTAACTTATGTTGGCATTTTAGAGACTCATTGAAACGTACATTGGTGTATTTCTGGAGATCTTGTGTATGAAGTAGAAAAGAGAATTTGGTCTGGCTTTTGTTCCTCTGTACAAGTATATTTGCTGTATCTAAACAGTAAATTAACATACCACTAGCAAAACAATGTGCTATCCTTAAATGTATAGCCTGACATTGATACCAAAGAGGGATAATCTTTGATTACAGTTGTTGACTTCCAATAAATTCTTGTCTGCTCTTGAATCTTTAATATGTAAGATAAAATGTAGATGTTCGTATGAAGTCCAGACACTAAGCCCTTTTTAATTACCTTTACTGACTTATATTTTAAAATATCCTGGTAAATTATAGGATAATCTATAATTTTCTGTTGTTTATTTACGTAGGCTCCATACTCACTGTGGGACTTGAACTCACAGCCTTGAGATTAAGAGTCGTGTGTTTTACCAACTCAGCCAGCAATGCACCCCATAATTTTCTGTGGCTTCTTGTTTTTAGTATACTTTCTTTAAACAAGAGCTTAATGTAGTATGATTTGTGTTACTTTGTATTACTACTTTCTTCTCTGTGTTCTGTTAAATCGGTGCCTAAACTTTGTATTAATTTATATAATATATATAATACTATATATTTATTGAATATATTTATGTATATAATATAAAATAAAACTTATTTTACTTATTACTTATTTACATTTATTTTATAATAATATATTTATATCATAAAAATAATTATTTATATAATATAAAATATATTTATAGTTATACAGTAATAAATGAGAATTACCATANACCATTTGTTGAAAAGACGGTCCTTTCTCAACTGAATTGCCTTTGCATCTTTTTTGGAAGTTAATTGGCAATATACTTGTCTATTTCTGGACTCTGTTCTGTTGATCTATGTATCTGTCCTTTCTCTAGTACCACTCTATCTTGTCAATTCTAAATCTTTTAGTGAATCCAGAAATCCGGTGGTGTAAGTCTCCCAACTATATCTTTCTTTTACCACATTATTTTGGTTATTTTAGTTCCTTTGCTTTGTCATAGAAACATGTAGACTTGGCTTCTCCTTGTGTAAGAAGTCCTGCAGAGATTTTTGATTGGAATTGAGTTGACTCTATCCATAGATTTGTCTTAGAGGAATTAGTAACAATAGTAACTTTTCCAGTCTGTGATCAATATATACCTCTGCATTTATTTATGTCTTTTTTATTTCTTTTATCAGTATTATAGTTTTTAGCATATCGATCTTGCACATAATTTGTAAGTTTTATATCCAAGGGTTTCATGAGTTTTGGAGCTATTGTAAATTATAATTGAAAATGTAATTTTGTATTCATTAAAGTATATAGAAATATGATTTTTAAAATCTCTGTTGACCCTAGTATTCTGTGAACTAGCTAAATTCAGTTTTAGATCTAGAAACTATTTTGTTGTTGTTGCTGCTGATTCTGTAGGATTTTCTGAGTCATATCATCTATGAATAGAGATATTTTATTTCTTCTATTTCAGTTAGTATGAGTGGAATTTTTTTTACCTTGCCTTGTTGTATCGGCTTACACCTCCTCTAAAATTGGAATAAGAGTGGTGACAGCCGACATCCTTGCATTGTTCTTGATATTAGGGGGGAAATATTCAGTCTTTTAACATTAAGTATGATGTTAGTTATAGGTTTTCTGTGATTGTTCTTTTAAGAATTTTTTTCAAAGGAAAAAAATCAGTTCTATAGTCTGTTTTAAAATTGTTGAAATCACAATAAAATTATAATGGTTTCTTACCATTCACTGTGGTGTAGTTGGCATTGCTCAAACTTGTTTAGTATTCTACCTTCCATGATGAGAGAACTATAACACGTAAACATTTCAGTTAAAGTATTTCAGGACTATTTGAGGAAGAAACAGAGTTACAGTTCTTGTCTGAAAACTTTCACATATTCTGTTAAGGTAAAGTAGCATCAACATTCAAAAACGGTATCATGATGAGGCAGTGAGAATAGAATATGAAGTATTCTATATGATCTCTAGCTGTTTTTTTCAGTTAGTTAATGGCATGTTCAAAAACAGGAGATAGCTGTTATAGATTAAGGAGAATTAAGGGATATAATGTGAAAGGCAGTTTATAGACTTTGCTTAGATTCTGATTCAGTGTATACCAAAGTACGTTCTTATCTTTAAAGTATATCAAGAAAACCGAAAGAAAGCAGGGTGGGTGAAGCAGATGACACAATGTTGATAATTGGTTTAGGAATTAATTGGGCCCGTTAAAGTGTATTTGAAGATTTTAATTAATATATATTTTTCAAAACAATGTTCGGAATAGCTGTCACCAACTTGGAAGAAAATCTTGGAAAAAAGATGCGATTCTTTCACAAATGCTCCATCACCAACACTTCATGACACAAAAGACTATTGTATAGAAACACACTGACTGACACTAGTGACTGATTGAAATGTGATTCAGAAGAGTTACACTTTGAATGCTGATGAAGTATTAGGATTTTTTTTTAAGTTATTTATTTTGAGAGAGAGAGGCAAAAAGTAAGAGAGAATGAAAAATATTTCACGCAGGCTCCATGCTTTAAGCACGAAGCCCAACATAGGGCTCAATCCCACAAACTTTGAGATCGTGACCTGAGTAGAGATTGAGAGTTGGATACCCAACTGACTGAGCCACTCAGGTGCCCCAAGTTTTAAGAATTTATAACCTTTTTTCCTTGGCTTACATTATCTGTTTTATGTATGTACAGTAATGATATTCAAAAAAAATGTCAGTAAATTTAAAGGATATCTTTAAATAATTGCAAATTAAGAATCTTAAGCCATAAGAGCCATGTTATAGTTTAATTTGCAGCTTACCCCACCCCACTTCCTCCAGTGATATATAAAGTAATGGTGCATCTTAAAATTGATGGTGTCAGGGTGGGTGTCTGGGTGGCTCAGTCAGTTAAGTGTCCGACTTTGGCTTTGGTCATGATCTTGCAGTTCATGGGTTTGAGCCCTGCATTGGGCTCTGTGCTGACATCACGGAGCCTGGAGCTGCTTCAGATTCTGTGACTCCCTCTCTCTGCCTCAACTCTGCTCACACTCTGTCTCTCTCAAAAATAAACAAACATCAAAAACAAATTGATGATGTCTTAGAATCAATGAGACACATAAGGAAGGCAAAACAAATTAATATGTTTTTTTTTATTATATTGAAATGTTAGCTCTCTTTCTCACCTAGGAAAAGCTCTACCCATGTAGATACATGTAAGATACATGTAAGATACATGTAAAGATAGAACCCACTTTCAGATGATTGTAGAAAGCTTTTGGTTGTTTTGTCTTGAACAGAAGTAGTGTGTTGCTAGCAGAACGTTCATTTATTTGCTGTACTTTATTTCCATTTCTCTAGTGATAAATAATAAAATGGTTCTGATAGAGGTTGCTTTGGGAAAATTTGGTAAATCATGTTTAGCCGCATAGGAAAATAAAAACCTATCTGACATACCAAGAAAAAAAAAAGAGTTTTATAATTTAAAAAAAGAGTCCTATCAATGAAACTCATGACTGTAAATACACTTTTTCTAATTCTGTGTGATTGGAGAATATGGAGACGGATTTTGAGATGTCTCTTGGTGTGGTAAAAGCATTACAAATGCATGTGGATTTAACATATGTTTTAATTCTCTGTCAAAATTTTCTCTGGTCAGTGCTTTTGTCAAGATAACGAGAGAGAAAATTTTCTTCTGCAAATGTGGTTTCCATCTTTCCAATTTTTTGCTATCTTGAACTGAACTAATTTAAAAGGAAATTAGCTGTCTTCTCTAGGGCGTTTTATATCCTTTTATATATGAAAAGAATGTTAGGAATGCACGGGGCATTGTTAGTCTGTTGGGTTCTCTTGGTGTTAGAGTTACTTGGGGCTTAGTGTTACATAATATATTTCAAAGGCAGATACAGTATTTCCCCAAATGTCCAACATTAATGAAATTATGAGTTTAGGAAATAAATTTGATCTTATATTAAGATTTAATTTCCTGGCATTTTACCTAAAGTCATGTCCTTAAAATCCCATTAAGATACTGCCTTTAGAACATTTAAAGAAAGAAAATAAAAACATTTAAAAAAATTTGAATGATTTGGGGGCGCCTGGGTGGCTTAGTCGGTTAAGCGTCCGACTTTCGCTTAGGTCATGATCTCGCGGTTTGTGGGTTCGAGCCCCGCATCAGGCTCTGTGCTGACTGCCAGCTCAGAGCCTGCAGCCTGTTTCAGTCTGTGACTCCCTCTCTCTCTGACCCTCCCCTGCTCACGCTGTCTCTCTCTCTCTCTCTCTCCTAGAAATAAATAATACATTAAAAAAAAATTTGAATGATTTGAATGATTTTTAAATTTTGGAAAAATCAGGTTCGAACGACCTTTATTGGAGAGGAGTTGTACCATGCTTATATTTCAAGGACTGTAAAATTGAAACATGTTATTTCCTTCTGAACATAGGTATTTTATGACTTTGGGCAAGTTTTTAACTTCCTTTCTGTGTTTCAGTGTGAGATAATTTATTTAAA
Organism: Crocuta crocuta; assembly: GCF_008692635.1. Taxonomy (NCBI): domain Eukaryota; kingdom Metazoa; phylum Chordata; class Mammalia; order Carnivora; family Hyaenidae; genus Crocuta; species Crocuta crocuta. The sequence goes on from NW_027530357.1 coordinate 5,444,702, forward strand.
TGAATTTATTAACTTTGCTTTAGAAAAATGTTTTAAAAGTTTATTTTTATTTGGATGCCCTTCTTACTGGTTTAATTTTTTATTTCGTTTTGCTCTTTTCAGTTGTGGAAGAAGGACTCTGGGAAAATGGTCTTTCCTATGAATGTCGGACACTGCTCTTCAAAGCCATCCACAATCTGTTAGAAAGGTAAGAGAAGGGACAGCGTCACAGCTGCTTGAGACACCCACGTGCAGTGCTGGGTATTCATAGGTTTTCCTGTCAAGTCTCTGACTGCTTTAGTGTACAATTTTATAAAATTATATAAATCTCATTTCTTTTATATTGACATAATTGCAACCTTAGAGAAGTTCCAGGAATAGCACAAAGAACTTCATATATGCTTTTGCATGGATTGACCAGTAGTTTTATCCAGTTTGCTTTATAGTTTGTGCAGTTGCTTGCTCTCTTACTCCTGATGCGTGTGTGTATTTTAAGTGTATTTCCTGAAGCACTCGATAGTCATATGCACACTTGAAATTGTTCTCTCTTTAACTCCTAAGTGTTTGTGTACCTTTCCTAAAGGAACGATATCCTCTCATTTAAGCACTGTACAGTCATGAAAATTAGGAAATCTAACATTGATAAAATGCCATTATTTAATCTGTAATTTAACTTGGACGTTATCACTGGCCCCGTTTTGTCCCTGATTTCTTAAGTCGCCTCCTCCCAAGATCCAGTCCATGATCATACATTTTAGTTTTTATGTCTCTTTTAATCTGGATGTGTTCTTTAGCCTTTCTTTTTCTTTCTTGACATTTTGAATGAGTTCAGATTATATATTTTATATAATGTCCCTCAATTTGAGATAGTTTCTTCATGATTATATTTAGGTTATGCATTTTGTAAGTGATAGTGTAGAAATGATGTCGTGTCCCCAGTATATCAAAGCAAAAGGCCTGTGATTTCAAGGTCAGTGATATTAATGTTGTTGATCAACTTGTTTGAGGTGCTGTTCTGTCAGATTTCTATACTGTGTATTAGTAAGTACTTGTTAACTGCGATCTTTGTTAATTCTGTAATAAGTAATTTGTGGCCTCATAAGATGAGATTGTGTAGTTATCCTGTTATCACATTTGATCTTGTGTTTTATCTTCTGTTGTCTAAATTGGTTAGTACTCTTATGGCTGTAGTGTTAATTCAAATGCCACCATTCCTTGTACTTTTATTATTTGTCATTCTTTTGTAAGGAAGAGCTTTTCATTTTCTCATATGTACTTGTGTTCATATGTTTTTATCACCCTTTTTAGCTATATGAATTTGGAGGAATGGATTTCTATTTTATTCCATGGATTAGAATTCATTACAAGCATCGTTTATTTAGTTGTTTAAGTTCTTCCAGATTGGCCAGGGGGAAAGCCCCTTCAAGATGGCTTCTGTGGCTTTTTGACCTGTTCGTCATCGTTTGAGCACCTCCTTACTTTACAGCATAACAGTATGTTCTGGGCTTGGGATATTGTTTCAAGGGGAAAAATAGGTGACAGAATGGGTTAATTAAGAACTTCTATAGGAAGACTTTTTCATTTCTCCTCCTGAGTCTTTATGTAGTACTTTCAGTTGTTCTGGGACTATTCAGTTCCTTATCCAAGCTGCTGGTTAGGGTAGTGTCACCACAGTGTCAGTGCTTAGGGTACCTAAGCCATGGTCCATAACTTGTCACCATTCAGGTCATCAGAAAGGTCTTTCCCACCAAATTTATCTCCTTTTCATTCTGAACTTTAGTTCCTACGTCTGTACTTTGGAGGCCTAGAGGCCAGCCATCTGGTAGTAAGTATATTTTTTGAAGCATTGATTTAAAAAAAATTTTTTTAAGTGTTTTATTTATTTCTGAGAGAGAGAGAGAGACAGACAGACAGACAGCATGAGCAGGGGAGGGTCAGAGAGAGAGGGAGATACAGAATCTGAAGCAGGCTCCAGCTGGATGTCAGCACAGAGCCCAACGTGGGGCTCGAACCCACGAACCGTGAGATCATGACCTGAGCCGAAGTTGGACACTTAACCGACTGAGCCACCCAGGCGCCCCTGAAACATTGATTTTTGAGAGTTGAGTACTCTTAAATAATTAAAATAATTGGTAATTTTCTCTCCCAATGCAAAACAAAACAAAACAAAAAAACACACAGAGTCCCTTCGGGAAAATGTGGAAACTTTACCGTTTCTGTCATTTCTGCCATAATGAAGCTCTTACTGTGTGTATTATAATTAATGCCCCTTTGAACACAGTCTTTTAAATATACGTTTTTAATGTATAGGGAGCAAAATACATACTTTTAAAAAAGAATTGGGCTCAGGGGGCACCTGAGTGGCTCAGTCTGTTAAGCATCCGACTTTGGCTCAGGTCATGATCTTGCATTTCATGAGTTTGAGCCCCACGTCGGGATCTGTGCTGACAGCCCAGAGCCTGGAGCCTGCTTCGGATTCTGTGTCTCCCTCTCTCTCTGACCCTTCCCGGCACTTCATCGCACTCGCTCGCTCTCTGTCTCTCTGTCTCTCAAAAGTAAATAAACATTTCTAAAAAATTTAAAAAAAAAATAAAAAGAATAGCTCACTCTTTTTTTAATGTCCTAATTTAGTTGTTGTTATTATTTTTTTTTTTTTTAGAAAATATTAATCTGTGGTTCAATCGTATTTTCTCAGTCTTCTGTGTTTTAAATGGTTGGGAGAAAATGAGAAGAACAGAAAAATTGGGAGAGAAGAGAAATGCAGATAATTCATTTATTCTTGCTCATGAATTCCAAATTTGTGATAAAAATTGAACTCCAGGTCAAGCTAAATTATTATTTGATAGGAAAGCTCATTGCAACATACTGCATACAATAAAGCTTGGGATAGTTCTAAAGACCTTTGGGTTAGACCTTGGTTTGGTTTCACAGTCTGTTACTTGGGCAGCTGCCCTAACCTCACTAAGCCTTAGTAAACAGCCTTTAAATTAAGTACAGGATACTGTGCACCTTGAATTTTTGTTAGATGATGTATATGGTGTATGCCACATAATACTTGGTTTATTGTTACTGTTCAGTAATTGGGAATTCCTTTCCCTGTAGGTCTGTTATTTTGCATATTTTGATATGAATCCTCTTGTAAGACTTTATTTTGAAATAAAAGTATTTCTTTTAGAAAATAATTAGTAATGAAGCTGTTTAGCTCCCTTTCTACAACTAGAATGGACAAGTTGAGATTTTTTTTTTTGAAAATTTGTTATAATTCTTTTATCTTTCAAAATAATGTCCTCTTTTCACCAAACTTTAAGTAACTGTTGTGTGAGTGAGAATTACCCTGTTCATGAGGGAGGAAGCATTTTAAATGGTTTTTTAGCTCTCCTTTATCCAGTGTCAGCAGAACCTGGGTTTGCTTACACATGCTGGCCCTTTTGTTCGTCCCTCACTTAGACCATTTACTTTAACTTACTTATCTCTTTACAACCTAAATGTATGGAAATGCAGTTTTACTATCTTATTCCTGGCAGTTTTCTGTCACGTCTTTCCACTTCTATTCAGATAAAGATGGACTGGGTTCCCCAGTGTGAATGTTTTGAGTTTCTAGCATGAAAGCCAGAATTGACGTTATTGAAGTAGATCATCAAGGAATGTATCACCTGTAGGGTGTTTGTGCTTCCCAAACTAATTTTTTCTTGGTTTGCATGTTAACAGAGCTTGCACTAGTAATTTACTATTTCCTGCTTTTTGTATTTTTAAGTGTACTGATTTGTTTAATTAAAAAAGAATTCCATTAACTACCTTGAGAAGGTCTTACAGCTAAGTAAGAGTCATACAGATTGATTTTTTTTCCCCAAAAGGCAGCAGTTGGCTCATTTATACAGAATGATGAGTTTCTGCAGTAATTATTAAAAATAATTTCACTGCAGAAATTAAGGTAACATTGTAAACTTCACATACAATAAGATAGTTTCATTTTAATTGCTGTTGATTGGTGCTGAGGTAATACTGTATTGACGTTGTGTAGAATATTTTAAATTCTAAGGTGATATGACTTCATATATCTTATCTTCCATTTACTCCTTCCTCCTGTAGCTCTGCAGTGTTTGCACACACTGCATCGTATGTGTCTAGCTAGTGTCATCTGTTTATTAAAAAAAAAAACAAAACTTCACTGTTGCTTACTCAAGAGCATTTTCCTTCAAGGTGTCAGATAGAAGCTAACATATTTGGCTCTAATAGTATATGTCTTTGCAGGGACATACATTGCTCTAAGTCCATTTCTTCATTGCCTTCAGAGATGGAAGATATTTTGTATCTCTGTTCTGCCGCATTACTTAATACATGATGTGGGCACATGACAAGCTTGTAGAGAGCCCTTGTTCTTTACCTGTAAAATGGCGAAGGATTGTTTTCCTCAGCATAGTACCTTTCTCATTATAAGAGCTCAATAAATGGCTAACTGTTGTTAATATTAGCAAATAGAATGATCAATACTACTGTTTTCAGTGTTGGACACAGCATTAAAAGTCTGTTTGGCTGATTGCTCAGATAATTCTAGAAACCATTCTATAATATCCTTTTTATGTGGTTATCCATCCTTTCCTTGAAAACTAGTTATGTGAGCCCAGCTTTCCAAAGGAGTTCTTTTCATCTTCATAGAGATGTTAGAAAGTTCAGTTAGTTAGATGCTAGAAAGTTCATTGTTAGAACATCTCCTGTGTTGAACAGAAATCTGTGTCCCTGTAATCATTGAAAAAAATCTTATCTTTGAGGCTCATTTATAATTCATCCAATCCTACTTCCATGTGGTACCTTGTTTAATATGTTGGTACCCTGAGTTTTTTGTTTGTTGGTTCGGTTAATGGATCTTATCTTATCTTATCAATATTATAATATTGGACATCACCTCCCCCGCCCCCCCCCAGATATCCCTCTAGGTAGTCCCCTTCTCTTCATTTTGACTGCTATTGGCTTACTTTAAGATCGCATAAATGTTTTTATGAAATTTTGCAGTGGCGTCTTCCATAGTCAGGTTAAGTTCAGTTATGGTGCAGTAGCAGAAAACCTGAAAGAGCTTACTGTCTTACATCAGTTGAAGTTTATTTCTTGCTTATATGCTTGCCCACTGTGAGTCGTTTACTGGGAGTACTCCTCATATCCTGTTCCCTCCGAGCAGGAATCCTGCAGATGGGACAGCCTGTCAGAGACTTTTGGGCTCCTGATTGCAAGCAAAGAACAATGGCAAGATAGGGAACAGCCCATTGGAGCCTCTGTTTAGGAGGGGCGTGCGCCGTTTCTGCTCACATTTCATTGGCTGAGAAATTTGCCACCAAGCTTAAAGTCAAATGAATGAGAAAGTATTTATTATCCATCTGTAGGAGGTACCCAAGTCAGATGGCCAAGCTTGATGTTAATGGGACAGCACATATTTGGCAAAAGGATACAGTCTTTTCAGAAAAAATACCATCTACCATACCTATTAATTGAAGTCTTCTCCTTGCAATCTGTCCTCCAAACTGGTGTTGGTTCTGTTACTAAACTACAGATATGTTTCTAAAACACAATTATGCATGTATTTTATATGCATTTTTAAAAATCTTTGAGCCATATTGGCCTCTTTTGGTATATTCTTCAGTTGTGATTTTTTTAGTCAGAATTTCAGTATCTGAAAGTGTTTGGGCCTTTGAAGCCATATAGTTTTAGAGGATCCAGTCATGCATATTTTTTTCTATCCTAGGAGACAACAGTAAGTATGCTTATTATTTTCCTAATGATCGATTATCCCTTTTTGGAAAAATACCCGGAATTAATTTTTTTTTTTTACTTATATAGAATCTCTGCTAATTTTCCTGACCTTTTTGATAATGCCCTAGTTCAAATTCTTTTTCATCAGTCTTTGCAGTTTAGTGGGATTTTATTACGTATTGGCAATGAACTTCTCAAAGGGTACATTTTGTATTTCAAGTTTAGGTTGCCTCACACTCCTCACTAATGGAGAAAGACTTGTTGGCTGTGAAGATATTATGGAAAACTAGAACCTACAATCTTTTCCAATTTCTTCATTTGGCATTTTTAATATTGCAGATTTAGTGGCTGTTACTCTTTTTAAAAATTTTTTTTAATGTTTTTTCTTTATTTCTGAGAGAGAGAGAGAGAGAGAGGCAGCATGAACTGTCAGGGGAGGGGAGGGTCAGAGAGAGAGGGAGATACAGAATCTGAAACAGGCTCCAGGCTCTGAGCTGGCTGTCAGCACAGGGCCCGACGTGGGGCTCGAACCCACCGTGAGATCATGACCTGAGCCGAAGTTGGACGCTTAACCAACTGAGCCACCCAGGTGCCCCTAGTGGCTGTTACTCTTACATTATTGTAATTGGTATAGTTTTCATAGTGCACTATGTCCATCTTACCTGACTCTTTCTGAATGAGCTAAAACATGGGGTTGAAGAGTTGTTTAAAAAAAAAAAAGCCAGGAAATGTGTACCATTCATCTCATCCAGTTTTAGTACTACCTCAGTGATTTGCATCATATATGAGACTTACAAAAATCATATTTTTGTAGCTTTGTAGAAATGCTTAAAATGCCTGGCATAATGCTGTCAAATTGGCATTAAATGTGGTAGTATATATTACTTTAAATTGTCTTAAGTTTTTAGAATCAAACTCATAAACTGCATTTGATGGAAAGGTATTTTTTTCTTCTGAAGTGCAAATCGTTGCTTTGCACACAATAGATCACCTGGGTCTTTTGAAGCTGTTAAGCTCTCTCCTTTCCATACTTAGGCAGATTTATTTAATCTGTGAGTATTTGACATTTATAAAACATAATGTCCCTTCAGAGTAGTCCCCTGGTGCTGTTTTCCTAACGGATGGCCAGCATAGTCACCCCAAGACAGTTTATAACACAGCTATAGAGTTGCCTTTGGCTCAGGCTTTTTGGTTTACCAAGAGTTGGCATTTAGAGTGAAGATAGTCATTTGGAAAAGTACAGTAAAAATAACGTGAAGGAAGTTGGAATTATAATTATGATAGCAATAGCATTATATTTGTGTGTTACTAGTTTTCAGTGGCCTGTGGTATTGTGATTTAATAGAGGTGATCATCAGAGGGCACATGAGCACTGTCCTTCGATATGCTGCTTCTGAGTTTTCAAAATAAATATATTCATGAGAGCATGGTGTTAGGTACAGGCCTAGATGAAGAAATGGTGATAGAATTTTGCAACATTGAGAGTCCTTGGGTATATAATGTGACAACAGCAGGAAATGAGTAATCAATAAATTCCTATTTTATTGAGTTGTAGCAGTGTGCAGTTCTCTAAAGGAAGTAGGAAAATGAGTCTTTAGATCTAAGGGGCGTATATTTTTAAAGGAAGAATCACTACAGACATGACAGACACAAGTGAATAAAAGTACGTATCTATTTGTAAATGTCTAGAGAGAAACATGTTCACCCTGAGACCAATCAGTTGATCTATTTAATATTTTTAGGACAGAGCATGGATTACGACTTTTAAAAAAATTAAATTGTTTTTGTGGTTGGATGAATGGGACTGATTCAAACAAAAAGTTTGAAATCAGAAGGGAGGTTCTTTGGAACAGCATTAGAATGGGTGTTTGAGGTGCGGCGAGGCCTATAAATTGCCTAACCTTACAGAGATCTTGGAGATGATGGGAATGCTAGGGTTTGCTTGGCCAGAGGAGCCAGCCACCCACTAGGACACAGTAGGAACCCGAAATAATGAAGATAGAAGGGAGCCGTTAAAAAAGATTTCTTCAGCTCCTAAATTATATGATTTTCTTTTATTTGGTTGAGAATTGGGAGCAATTTCTAGGAAGGAGACTAGTTTCTAGGAAGGAGACTTTTATGTGTATATATTTGATCTAGATTGGAGTGGTAACGTAAAGGCATTGATGCTGGTAAGAAATTTCTTTTATGAAGTTATATAAAATTTAGTCTATCTGAGCAGCTCTATAACTAGGTGATAACACTAAAGTGCACTTTGATTCAGGGTGTGGTAGAAAAAACACTATTCTTGGACATTTTTTTTTTTTTTTTAAATGTAAGCTTCGTGCCCAACACGGAGCCCTGCGTGGGGCTTGAGCTCATGACCCCGAGATCAAGACCTGGGCTGAGTTCAAGAGTTGGGCACTTAATGGACTGAGCTACCCAGGCACCCCATCCTTGAACTTTTTAATCTTAGGAAACTGTCACCCCTGCATAGTTTGAGGCATGCTGAAGGAGCCCGAGTCGAGGGCAGCTGCCTTCTAAACCTCCCAACCGTTCCATTTGAGAAGCAGTTTGCCGAGTGAGGCTGTGGTCGTGCTGTGGCACTTATAGTCTCAGTTCTGTCATGGTTTTCGGACTAGAAGTTGAGTTTTGCCTACTTTGGAGTCCAGTTGGTCTTGTAGTTTATTACTTTGAGCCATATGGCCTGGCACAGAAGTGTGTGTGCATGTGCATGGACACATGGACACATGCACATACGCAGACACAACATGATTGCACTTTCACTTTTCAGCAGCTGTTTCTTTTCTTCTGGAAACAGTGATTTGGGGGAAATAGTAAGGGACTGGAAATTCTTTTCAAAAGAGAAATACTTTCCGGGCTCCAAGGTGGCTCCATCGGTAACGTGTCCAGCTTTGGCTCAGGTCAGAACCTCATGGCTTGTGAGTTCGAGCCCCGCGTTGGGCTTTCTGCTGTCAGCACAGAGCTTGCTTAGGATTGCCTATTCCCTTCTCTTTCTGCCCCTCTCCCACTCCTGCTCTTCCTCTCAAAATAAATAAATAAGGTTAAAATAAAAATAAAGAGGAATACTTTTCTAGAATTATTGCTTAAAGAACATTTTATGAATCTGGCATCACATGGTGACCTTGAAAGATAGTATCATACTACTTGACTGATTAACGTCCTATCTTAACAGTTAAGAGAATTTTGAAAGTCTCAGTAATAATGATTGGGATTACTGAGTTAACGGACATTCTTGGTACTATTTGAAGCAATTTTTGCTAGAAGGGGTGTGTCGGAAGGTTAAATGTAAATTTTTTTTGTCCCTCAAAAATAATTCAAAAAGGTTGCTAGAATACAAAAAGGAGAAATTATATTTCTGATTTTCTTTAGTTTTTACATTTTAGAATTTCTCTCAGAAAGATTTAATTCTGTTATTCAAGATTAATTAAAGCATATGGGCAGTTGTGTGAGTCTTCTAAACTTTTTTTAAATCATCTGTGTGATTCCCTACTTGTTGAGCACTATGATTTCAGTCTGGAGTGAGGGTTGATGGTCTGTGGAACAAAGTGAAACATGTAGATTTTCCCTCTCCAGCAGCGAGTGTCTTACTGGCCAGAACATACATACACACAAAATTTCAAGTAATAGTATGGGGCTCCCTGTGATTAGTGGTTGCAGACGCAAAGAATAACACCGTTAGGTTATGAATAGGAAAACCCTTCTTCGTGTGTAGCATTCATTTTTCAGGTATTTATTGAGCACTTACTAGTGTAGAGCAGAAAATAAAGCATATTACAGATCAGGCATTTAGAGATTTGTTAACTATGGCCAGTAAATAAGATAGATCCTGTGTCTTCCCCCAGATTTCTCATAGATTTTCTTGGGGACAAAAAGAGCCATCGAAATGAATCATTACAATTTGGTGATGCAAGGGCTGGTAGGTAGGTGTTAGAGTGCTGTGTGGGCTGATCTGGGACACAAGAGATGGACAGGGTAGAGTGGGATGAAGGAGGCATTCCAAGCCAAAGCACAGTTAGTAGTGATTAATGTTAGTTTGTGTATGGAAGTTTTCAAGAGAAGGAGGCTATAATAACTTTCATTCGATTTATTTATGCTGTAGAATTATGACCCCAAAATGATTGAGAACCCAGGGCATAGTCCCTCAGAATAGTCTGCCCTTGAGCCATCATAGTCCCAGGTGTCTGTCAGGTGATTGAAGAATCTTCCTAAGCAAAGACACACCACTCCTCCTCTCAGGTTTCCTCCCACAAACTATAGTACAAAACACCAGATGGAAATATTTTCTGTATTAGTCTTGGAGGATCTGTCTCTCTCTCTCTCCTTGTGTATGTGTGAGAGAAAGTGAAGTTTGTTTTTTGGATTAGTTGTAGCTGAGATTAGGGGCATTGAAGAGTGTAAAAATTGATAGTCACTGAGTTCATTTTACCGGTCTCTTTAGTGAAAAGAAGTTTCCTTCCCTTACTTTACCATGTTTACACCTAACTTAAGAACTAATTTCTCTAATGGGTTCGGGGTCAGGGCATGGTACTTGGTGATTTCACTAATTTGGACCCAACCTTCTCTGTGCGGTACTTGGTATAGTTTTGCTAAACTCTCTGCTGTATCACTGCTGAATGTGACATTGAGACAGCTTCCCCCTACAGAATAAATTGGTTACAAATCCAGTACTTACAAAACTGAGTAAAAATACTGCAGTTGACACTTGAACAGCACTCGTTTGAACTCTTCAGCTCCACTTTCACATGTATTTTTTATTATTATTATTTTATAAATGTGGTACTGTAAATGTATTTTCTCTTATGATACCCTTAATATTTTCTTTTCTTTCACTTTATTGCAAGAATATGGTATATAATACACAAAACATACAAAATATGTGTTAATCTGACTATGTTATTGGTAAGGCTTCTGGTCAATAGTGAGCTGTTCATACTTAAGTTTTGGGGGAGTCAGAGTCATACATGGATTTTCAACAACATGGGGGGATGGAGCCCCTAACCCTTGCATTGTTCAGGGGCAGCTGTAATTCACCCATAGCGATTTCGTGTTCTCTTGTTTTTCTTCCAGTGCGTAGGAAATCACTGATCACATCGAAGCTGATTAGCAGTTGAAAATCACTAAGGCATTTATGTCTATCATTTGGAACTGGATAGTTGCAGAAGCAGGGATCAGTAGTTTCCCTGGCTGAGTTTTTATTAGTGATAATAACCTTTTGTTGACATTGCCTGACAAAGAAATATGATCTGTAGGGGGAACTCCGGGAGATTTGTTAGCACAGAGAGTTCGACTCTCAAGATTCATTCTCACAAAGCTTTTTGCCTTGTGCCTTGTACTTGAGTGGTCTTGCCTACACACTGCTCCTTTACCCCCCTAACTCCTTGTTTGTTTGTACTGAAATGAGGTCAGCAAATAGAATTTGTGGCTTTTACTTCATAGAAGGGCAAGGGTTTTGAAACAAACTTTACACTTTGTCCCCCTTAGAGATATTTTATCTGTTTTTCTTTCATATTCTGCTATCTAAAGCCTTGGTTTTTATCTGTCCATTAACTGTAAATTCATGTTGGGTTTTTTGTGTTATTGAATAAATTATTCTTCTGAATTCTAACCTTTAAGACATATATGAGTATGAATACTATTTAAAGTGATATTTTTTTTTAAAGTGGTTATTTATTAAATGAGGATGTGTGTCAGTAGGAGACAACATGCAGTGTTTGATGTGATTCCATACTTGTTACATGCCCCATTGCTTTCATTCTTCTATGTATTGTCGACTTTAAGAACACCTTCAGCTTAATAACAGCTCTTAGAGGATAGGATAAAGAAACATTAAATAGACCTATCAATTACAGTATGCATCTGGACTTTGAAAATGAGGAAAGAACTGAGGAAATGTGACAGCATAAGAGCCAATACATGGCAGTAGTTAAATGTCCTGGCCTTGTGATCAGCTGTACCTAGGCTTAATCCCAGCTCTGCAGCCATTAGTTGTATGACCTTGTGTAGGTGACACTTTCATTGTGCCTCAGCTTTGTGTATAAAAATTGGCATGCGACATCTGTTCATATAAATACTACAGTAATTAAATGATATACTATATATCTGGTAATCAAATGTGGTGGTGGTGGTAGTGATTCTAGTAGTAGTTATTGGTAATATTACTGTTAGCAAACAGTAGAATTTTTCAGTAGAAATTGTCTGCCTGCCTATCTATCTATCTATCTATCTATCTATCTATCATCTATCATCTATTCTGTCTGAAGAATACAATTCAGTCTCTGCGCTGGGGAATAAACTATGGACATACTTTTTCAGTTTTGCTTCTTGAGTACTTCTACCTTGTTGGGTATTCTGTATTTCCTAATCTGACTTTAATAGAATCGTGTAGTCTTTAACCCTAAAAGGAAGTTCATTTATAATCTTCAGAAAACAGATTGGGTTGCTTTGAGAATGATTTTCTACATTGTGAACAAGGAAGATTGTTGTTTAAATTCATTTTCAAAATAAAAGCAGGTGAAGCCAGTGGGTTTTTTTCGTTTTTGTTTTTGGTTTTTTGTTTTTTTTTTAATGCAGCAATACTCCAAATTGACTCTGCCCACGGGGAGTTGCATTGTGGCCAGCAGAAACTATTGCCAATTACTAACCCATCTAACCTGTAATGAGTTGGGTGAAGGCTTGAATTGTTTCCATCCTCCTTGATGGTATGGAAATTACAGAGGCAAAAGCCACTTGCAGAATTGCCTGAATATTGAATAAAGAATTGCTATGTAGCACTTTTACTGGTAGGTAGAACCTTTGTAGAAGAATTACATCCAGCTTCCTGACAGGTTTTCTTACAAAATATGTGTCATTTCGTTGAATAATGTTAGAGATTACTGTACTTTGTCAATTTCAAAATGTACATTTTCTCCCACATTTTTATATTTTAAAAATCAGAGATATTCCTTACAAATGATGGCATCTCAGAATTGGCCAGTTGGCAGGTATGATACAGTTGTCATATGCCTGTACACGAGTGAACTTGGTCATAGCTGTCTATATTCTTGTCACTTCAGTTGAATTGTGTGCATTTTGGGTATTATATGAGTTGAGTTCAATTGCCGTTTAACATGTCTTCAGGAGGATTACCCTGTAATTTGACGTTGAAACACAGTGTACATACAACAGCATGGAAACAGAAGTGGGGCACAACTTGGAGAGGAGGAGAGCAGATTATCACTGTTGAAGAAGTAGCTGGGGCTTCTTGCTCTCCTGCCAGGCCATAGCCACATGCTTCACCACTCACAGAGGAAAACACCTCTGCAGAAGAGACTGCAGTGTTTCTGTGTCTGCGATTTCTGCTCAAGGATTGCATGTCACATGCCACACAAGAAAGCCAGCAGTACACTTGCAAAATGAGCATCACTGGCTTAGAAGAATACCTCTGAGGTACTCGTGAGGAATGCCGCCTGTATTCCCAACATTCTGGATGACACAAGAATTGAAATAATGCAAAAAAGCATGTTTGGATTTGAAGTACAGAAGTTTAAGACATTTCAGGAATACATCGGCCGATTAATTTTGCATAATTTTTTACATGTGCAAGCATAATGCATAATAAAAAGTTATGCTTAAAGTCAGAAAGTTTTCAGCATTTTTATAATTTAAAAGTTGTAAGTGATAAGAAAACATTTTGACACTTCAATTGGTGATGTTTTCATTTTCAATAGTACACCTTATCTGCGATTATTTGATTCCGTGACTTGCTAAGTTTTTTATTAAGACTCTAAATATAATTATTGGTGTGATTCTTGCAGGTGCCTAATGGATAAGAACTTCGTTAGGATTGGGAAGTGGTTTGTCCGACCATATGAAAAGGATGAAAAACCAGTCAACAAAAGGTGAGTCTTATGATCCTTTAGTGTTTTCCTTTCTTTTGCTTGACCATAGCTGTGTTTTGGGAAGAGATGGAGGGGAAGCAGTTTATCTATTTATTTGCTAACAGTCTTAGTTTAGATCTACTAAAATAGGCTTTATTAAATAAAACTTTATTAGTTAGTGTGTTATTATGCATTTTATTAAATAGTGTATTATTAAGTTTTTGTGGAATATTGGACTAGAAGGATAATCAGTAACCTATATCTAAGCCCCTTCTTACCATACTATTTGGGATTAAAATATTCTGTTTTGTTCTTTTCGTCATCCTTTTTTATCTTTCTTAATTTGAGGTGTTACATGCATAACTTTAAAAACAGCCAACGGAATTCAAATGGTGACAGTTTTTATAGAATTGATTGATGCCACTTAAAAGTCTGTGAAAACAGCCTTGAAAATCTCAAACCAGGACTGTGAATTACTTTTCTAAACAGTCCTAAACTTTTGACCATCATTTATTGAATGCTAAATAAGCGTGGAGTTTTAGATCAATCAAACCAGGTTCAAAAACCAAAACCTTCAAAGGCAAATATTTATCGCACTCACCTCTGGACACAGCGTAGACTTAATTGGAATCATAAGTTGATGGGACATTACTTGATATCTGAAGAGCAGGGCACACAAACTCAGTCTCTTTGACTGTCCTTGAACTTGCCCCAAACTCAGGGTTCCAGCTCCGGGCTGCAGATGAGACTCGTGAGACCTTAGATGTTAAGTGTGAGGTTAGGTCATTTTTTGTGGTTTGACCCAAGTTTGGCTGGCAGCTCCTGCCTGTTCTGGAACCTTTATCTTCTTAGCTTCATTGTTCCCACCTGCGACTTAATTAGCATCAGCAGCTTCCTCTCCAACCTGTTTGTCTTAAAGCTTTGATGAAGTGGTTGTGGATTTCATTAACCAAACGTAATTTATGAGAATTAGGATTTCTTTTTTCAATTCAGATGCGTTACACACTGGCATTAAGTTTGCCTGAAAAGGATAATAATGCTTTTAGAAAGGTGTCGGTATGTATGGGTGTGTAAAGATTCGGTTTTGTTTACAGATGCTTTGATGGAAAGGGATTTTTCCCCCTTTATTTATATTGATTTGGTCTAACTAAAGTATTTGCTCCATGGGCATAATTCTTCTTAGTGTTTCCTTAAATTTACAGAGGATGTAGATTTTCCGAGTGGTTAAAGTTTTGGTTTTTATGTTGATAAGTGACTGGTTCTATATGGAGTTGCTTTGGCACCATCATCTTTACCATTCACTCCTGTGTGCCTCTCTATGCTCAGTGCGCAGTCTCGGAGCTGGTCCCTGATGGCACAAACTAACATCAGTAGCTGTAGGTGTTTGTATGATGATTTCATAGGGATTAGGGGATGGAGGGGGAATGTGGAAATGAAATAGGGATTGAGAGTAGTAATTAGATCTTCAATAATAAGCACTAATGTTTGAAGTCAAATGTAGTTATCAAACTATTTTATATAATGTTTGTATATTTTTGCACTTCATTTACATCCTAGAAGTCTTCCTAACCTTCACAAACCAGATGTGAATAATACTTGCAGTATATTTAGATATTTGATTTTGTGTACCTGGTAGGCTATTGATTTCTGAATTACAAGTGTAACAGAATTATTTTTTAGTTTGAGATTTATATTTATGGTTGAAGGTAAAACTTCATTTTATTATAGTATAGAAATGTTAATGATTTTGAAAAACTATTTTAGGAGGTGTTAACCATTGGAACAATTTTGAACCAAACACTCAGTTGTAAATGTTGGCGTTTGCTATAATAAAACTTTGTTAGGTATAATGACTTCTCCACTTTTATTCTCTGAATGGAAAATAGAGCCTCTTGTTTGATGCTGAAACAGGGTCTTAGTGTTCAGGTCATTTTGGATGGACAGACTGATGCTGTGGATGAGGGCATTTGAATATAGATTTGGGATCATGCCTCTCTTCAGAAGCTGTTTGCTTCTGGAGAAGTTGTTTAGTTTTTCCGAACTGCACTTTGTGTTTTGCTGTAACAGAGCTGGTGATAGGAGCTGCTATGTCAGGGTCATGGCAAAAACTAAATGAGATCATTGATGTGACTGGTTTGTAGTCGAGAAAAAGCAAAAACAAATTACAGTTTTTAGGCTTAGTTTTGTGTGTGTGTACACGCATATTAGTTTAGTGACCGATGGAGAGGACAATTTGTCCAGTGCGAAACTTATGCACAAATTGACATTTTTAGGAATGCTCTTATTTGATGCTATCAGATATAAACGAGAAATATATTTCAAAGGATATTTTAAATATAAAGTTAAGTAATTGTAGCATAGATACTTTTTTCAATAGATTAAAAGTTGATTTAACACACTGCATATTTTACATAGTGAAAATGATTTTAATAGTGATGACAAATGAATATATTGATGAATAGATTTCACCTGTTGGATTAACAACCTGATTTCTTGAGCTCTGATTTTTTTCTTTACAGTGACACATCTTTTGTTACTCACAACCTTAGGAAAGAAAACTTTGACTTGTCCTAAAGAAATGTGACAAATAAAATCAAACATACAAAATTTCTGGGTTTCTAAGATATGTTCAACTTGAAAAAACTTTTCCTTCCAGGATATATTTAAAAAGAAACCAGTGAAAAATATATTCCTTTCTAATAATTTAGAAATTATTCATGGAGATTCTATTTAGTTTCAGCCCACATTTGATTACTACAGAATTTGAAGTTTATACATTTTATTTTTTGAATGCTAGTTTTAGCAAAATAATCGCTCCCGATAACAGTTTGGACCTTTAATTTTTTTTTTCTGGTATCAAGTGTATCGTAGTTAACAGAAAAACATATTTGCTAGTGCATTTTCTGAATTAATCAGCTGTCTCTTCCTCATGGGTAAGCCTACCTTGAGTGATTCTCAAAAAAGCCTCCAATACGTTTAAATATTCTAATTACTTTTGTATGTGCTGCTAGCAGACATGCATGTTCAGACACACACACAATTGGAAGTATATTATTTTGACTGCCTTTATCTGGATTCAAACCAGAGATTATCTCTTTAATTTTTTTAATGTTCTTACACTACCGCACCTATTTTTCAAGAAATGCCCTTACCTTTTGATTTTAATAGCCAAAAAAATAAAATAAAATAAAAAATAAAATACATTTTATGTAACAAGATGAAATACTTTGATGCAGGAAAATATTTTTTAGCACTTTAAAACTTCTCTGCCCCCTTTCTCCTCTGTGTCCCCCCCCCCCCCCCCTGNACTTTCCCTGTGATGTTTCCATCCAGAGATGAGCAGATGACAAGGCAGGGAAAGGAATTCCTCATGTAGAGGATAAGCAGACAATGGAAACAACTGCTTAGAATGTGAAAGAGAAAGGGAGTCTCTTCCTAGTGTCCAGAAAAATATGATCATTGGTGATAGTTTTTTTCAATTTTTCTCATAAATTTACTTTGTGCAGGTGGTGCGTTTTGCCACGTATCTGATAATGAGGGCTCTCTGATGGGAAATCCATAAAAGAATATTAATGGGACAATTTGGGCTTATCTAATCATGTGTAATAGTTTCACAGCCTTTTTCTGATCTATAAAATATGTAGTCATTTTCTGTTGGTTGTATCTGATGGGGGATATAGCAGAAGATGCTGTGCACTTTGTCGTTGGAATGTGTTTGAGAATCATATGCAAGGTGAGAAGAGGGATGTGGTGAGAGTCTTGAGTGTGGGCATTTGTGGGTGGGTGGAGAAGGAAGAATATATGCATGGAGACTGAGAAAGATAAATGAGAAGTGAGAGCCAAGATGGTTGGTGTTACCAAAACCATGGATCTTTAAAATTTCATGATTAATCAGCTGTGTCTGCCACATGGTCCGCGTAAAATACATTCTAAGAGGACAGTTAGATTTGGCTTTCAGCGGTGTGGGAGGTTTGAAGTTGCAGTAGCTTGAGGTATAAATGGGGGTTGAAATGAAGATCTCGAATACAGGGTTCTTGCTGTATTTGTTACAAGTGATTGCAAAGGAAAAACTCCTGCACCCTTGAAGGGAGGAGAGAAGCATTCAAGGAGCGTTTGTGATAAAACTGCCTGTACTCTGTGTGGTTTTACAAAATGTCTTTCATGTGCCACTGCACTGTTTTGTTCACAAACGTTATGCACAGTTTTAGTGTTCAACTGAAAGGCCAGTTCAACCAGAGGTGACGACAGTTAACCATATTCTGTCTGGATAGCTCTTTTACTTTGTCTTTCTTTCCGTTTTCCTTCATAGCCAAAACAGAATTAGCACCTCTTTTAATTTTTTATTTGTTCTATTCTAAAAAGAATATAATAAAAAATGTATATCTTCAACATCAATAATTGTCATAGTTTAAAATAAAAGTTTCAATATATATACTGTCTGCTTTCAAGAAGAACTTTATATGTGCCTTGTTTTTTTAATGTACCTAGAGAGGTTGGGTGAATATCATTGCTATGATTCCCTTTTTAATTCCTGCCAGTGGATTGAAACAAAGCTGGAAACAAAGCTCCTTGTTCCGTAGACCATCATCCAGAATCCAGAAATATGGATGACCTTCCATTAACAATTTGACCTTGCGGGACTTACTTTTAGCATTGTTTTTTTTCTAAAATGTTTTTCAGTTTTCAGATTCTCTAATTTTAGGAAAAGTGTAGAATCTAGGCATGCCCCAGATCAGTCAGTTTGTCTGCCTTGCCTGCGTACCTGTCGACATATCTATCTCTCTCTTTTTCTTTCCCTGTGTGTATATATGCATGTATATGCGTGCATGTATCTATCTACCTATATGTACGTATCTTTCCTTCTTTGTTTCTTCACATGTTTGGTTTTGTTGTAAGCAGAGAGTGACTCCTTTATTTACTAATCGAAGGGATTTGATATTACTCTTTCAATGTATCTGCAAGTTTTCAAGGATTTATTTTGGAGGGTTTTTGTTAACTTCAGTAATGATGTTCATAATCAGATTGGGGGGGGGAGGAAATTTTCAGTACCAAGTGGGAATTAATTTGAGCTGTTTTTCAGTTTTATAACATAGCTGACCACCTATTTTGCCTTTGCTTAAGATGTCCTAGCTAAATGCCACTTCTTTTGTTGGAAAAAAAATCAGCTGAAGAGACATAAATGAATGGAGGTTCAAATGATTACCCTTTTGGTAGCATGAAGGAAATAAGTATGCTCATATCTCTGGTCTTGTTTAGGATATTTATAGTAAGTTTCTGTCTTCATACCAACTTTAGTGAATCTTAAGTACTAGGGAAGTATATTGTGGTACATCAAGTAACTAAGTCTCGTAGATTAATTAAAGTTATTGTTTTTGGAAGTAGGCTGAATTTTAAGTTGAATGCTTATGTACTCATGCTTTGTAAAATACGTAAGTTACTTTTGCTGAAGTTTGTTAGAGTTCAGAAAAACTGTTAAATGTATCTACCTGGGAGGTTGTTTCCATTCATAATTTCTCATAACATCGATAACGTGGGAAATTTTTATGGCATGTTAAAAACAGACATGTCCAAGGGAAATGACTGCTCTTGTTTTTATTATATTACTATTTTTTAAAAAAATATACATATTTATGTATTTATTTATGAAATGAGACTTTGTGGGCTATCTATGAAGGACATGGGGGGGACATTTCTAAATTTTGAGTTGGAAAATTTCAGCTACACCAAGTATAAATTAGTTCTATAGAATGGCTCAAAAATAATAGCATCCCAATGATTATTTATAATTCCTTGTTACAGTCTACCATATATCTCTGCCACCTGTATTATTCTAAAAGGTACAGCAATCATTGGTTTTCTGATATCAAATTATTTAGCAGATCTTCTGCTTTTCACTTCCATTTAGTTTTTAATATAATTATAGTCAAGATTTAGTGAAAATCATTGCAGCATGGGCACAAGACAGATTCCGAAAGAAGCACTAAGAGTAAAAATAATTGGCTAATGTATAGCTAATTTTTGGTATGGTTATTTTCAGTCCTTCAGTTTCATTCGGCCCTGTTTTATTTCCATTTTTCAGCTGAGATTTCCTGTATTTTAAATTCACTATGAGTATATTCCCTTTATGTCCCTAAGCATAATTAAAATAGTTGCTTTAAAAAATCTTTGGTACTAAATGAAATAACTGGATTATCTCCATTGGTTTTACCTTTTCTCTTCATTATGGGTTAGATTTTGCTGTTTCTTCGTCCGTTGAATAATTTTGAATTTTAGGCATTGTAAGTAATGTAGAGATTCTGGATTCTGTTTTCTTTCTCTGAAGAATGTTGGTTTTGTTTACTGTTTTGTTTTAAAACAGTAAACTTTATCTGAACTAGACTCCAACCTCTTGTCTCACCTTTGATGGGTAGCAGTTGAAATCTTTTTACTTCTTTTAGTGTAGGGTTTCTCAGCCTCTGCATTGTTGACACTGGGGGCTCGGTGATTGTTATGGACACTGTCTGGTGCGTGGTAGGACCCCAGCAGCATCCCTAGCAATGATCCACGCAGTGCCGGTAGCACCTTCCTCCTTCAGAGGAGAATGCCTCCAGGTACGGCCAGAGGTCCCCCAAGAGGCCAAATTGCCTTTGATTGAGAAGCCACTGTTTTAGTCTTAGTGAGGCAGAGCCTGACCTGTACACCTAATTCAGGGGCTCCACCAGAGATTTGGTCTGAGTTTTGACTGATTGGCTTCTTCCCAGGATTTCTTTCTCATTTTCTAGCCGCTCTGGTCTCTGAACTCAGTTGTCTGGTTCTTCAAG
Source organism: Crocuta crocuta (assembly GCF_008692635.1). NCBI lineage: Eukaryota > Metazoa > Chordata > Mammalia > Carnivora > Hyaenidae > Crocuta > Crocuta crocuta. The sequence continues at coordinate 5,465,082 of NW_027530357.1, forward strand.
CCAGTAAGACTGGAGGTGGACTTCGTAGCAGTGTTAGCCACTCCATGTGGTTCAATCTGCCTGCATGTAGACAACGAACTTTTTTTTTTTTTTTTTTTTTAAAGAAAGGGGAAAGTCACTCACTAGCATTCCTTCTTTTCAAGTGTAGACTCTTGCCTCCTTTCTGAGTTCTTAGCTGCATTTAGTAACTTTTTTATTTAGTAACATTTATTTTTAGCAGATTTTGTTCATAATTCTGGTGGTTGTTTTTTGGAGGGAGAGATGTGTTGGTTTGAAAGGAGCTTTGTTACTGACCAGAGTGAAACCTAGTGAGTATTTAGGACCTAAAACTTCACAGTCCTTTGTTACCCTGCTGCTATTGTGCCTCACTTAGGTTTGCATTGTCTGTCTATTAAAATTGGATGGCATAGCATCTGATGCTAAATCACTTTGTGGGAGACTTTGATTTTAATATTTTACTTAATTGACTAACAAAATGACACCCATTTTCTCAGTGATTCCAATGTTTGAGTATTGTAAATTGTTCCCAGTGTATTAATTAATGGCTTTGTGTTTTATACGGTTTTAAAAGTAGTAATGTTTGTAATCTCTTCCCCCAAATTTATAAACATTGAACATCTTTTTAAAAATATAAAGAGGGGCGCCTGGGTGGCTTAGTCAGTTAAGGGTCCGACTTTCGCTTAGGTCATGATCTCGCAGTTCGTGGGTTCGAGCCCCGCGTCGGGCTCTGTGCTGACTGCCAGCTCAGAGTCTGGAGCCTATTTCAGAGTCTGTATCTCCCTCTCTCTCTGACTCTCCCCTGCTCATGCTGTCTGTCTCTCTGTCTCCTAGAAATAAATAAAAATATTAAAAAAAAAAAGAAAATAAAAATATAAAGAAAGGCATGAAAGGTCTTGATTGTTTCTTTTCTAAATTGACATTTATATAAAGCCTTGTCCCAAGTCAGTTTTAAATCTTTACAGAAATGGGGCACCTGGGTGGCTCAATCAGTTAAACATCCAGCTCTTGATTTCGGCTCATGTCATGATCTCATAGTTCATGAGATTGAGTCCTGCTTTGGGCCCTGCACTGATAGCATGGAACCTGCTTGGGATTCTCTTTCTCCCTCTCTCTCTGCCCCTACCCCCCTTTTTTCTCCATGCACATGTGCACTTTCTCTTTTTCTAAACAAACAAACAAACATTAAAAAAAAAAAAAAACCTTTATAGAAATGTTCCTAAACTGTTCTTGTTAATTTCTTTTAAGGATTGAGGTAGGATGAGATGAGACAGGAGAGGAAGAGGAAGAAAGGACCAGGAAGTGACCAAATTAGAGAAAGGCCCAAATGGGTCCTTTCTTTGACAGATGAGATGAGGGCTCTCAGTAAAATGTGGTGATGATGGCATCTGTGTAGTATGTTGGCAGCAAGGGGAAAGCATCACAGATTAGAGTTAGACTTCAGACATTCCCCCTTCACTTTTAGGCAAGGATGTTCACTTCTTCAAAGAAGGTTAGGAATACTGTTTGAAAGTGTTGCTTTTGGTTGATTTTATGTAGTTTTCTTCCTAACATTTTCCCGTCATCAGTTCAATGAAAAGTAAGTAAAAATGTTAAGGTTATATAAACAAATTTCACTGTCCTTAAAGGGACTAGGCCTAGGTTTCCCCCTTTCTCTCTCTCTCTCTCTTTTTTTTTTTTTTTGGTAGAATTGATATTGTGCTTAAGATGGTTTAAGGCTGAGTAAGATAACATGAAGTGGCTGTCAAGAACCTGACATGTGGCAGCTGTTGTAATGGTGGTTGGCTGCCACTAGTGGTGGAAGAGGTGGTAGTAATTACTTAGAAAAAAAACTAAGGCTAAATACAATTTTTTATGTTTCTGGTAGTTTCTTGTACTAGAGGAAGATTGCTATCCAAATATTTTTCATTAAAAAAATTATTTTAGGTTTATTTATTTATTTTGAGAGAAAGAGAGTGCACGTTGGGGAAGGGCAGAGAGAGAGAGGGAGGGAGGGAATTCCAAGCAGGCTCTGCACTGTCAGCATGGAGCCCGATACAGGGCTCTAACTTACAAACTGCAAGATCATGACCTGAGCCAAAGTCAGAAGTTTAACTGGCTGAGCCACCCAGGCGCCCCCCGCCTCAATATTTTTATATAGGTGATTTGCATTAAATGAATTAAGTATTTCTACTATAAACCTTTTTATATAATGGCCATATACTTTATAAGAAATGGCATATTGTACATTGTTTCTACCCTGAAAATATTGATATGAGCTATTTTCTGTTTTTAAAGAACTTTTTTAACTGCATATTTTAAGACCTGATTGAAACCATCTTCATTCTGGTATGAGTTTTGAAATATAATATTTATTTGCATTGTAGTTCTCTTGCCAACCTTTAATATGAAGGAATCAAAGGGAAGTACTCTCCAAAAATGGAGAGTACATAATGTACTTTATAGCCCTTTGGCTTACCTCTGGTATATTTGGAGCGTTCAAGAACATTATAAAAATAAAGCTTTTATTAAGTGTGGTTCGTAGACAGTATTAAATGTGTATCTGAGAACCCATCAATCGAACGTGATAATATGTACTTCATTTAAGGTGTTATTAATAGCTGTGTAAGGTTGAAGTATTATAGCTTAATATTTAAGGCTAAAGAGTTTGGAAAGCTCTGGATGCTGAGATGCAGTACTAACTCCTGTACTGTAGAGCCTCCTTCCTGTCGTAATGTTTGGCCTGTTACAGTCTTCTGACTGACTTTCTCCTGGTTCTAATCACTGCTGTTCGGACTCGGAGTACCATGTGGTGTCAGCTGTGTTCTGGATGGTACCCACCCTTTATCTGGCTTCCCTGCTCCCCAGTAGAAGCCTTTTTGTCCAGCCAGAGTTGCCCTTCACAATCCTTACCATTGTCTAAACTCCTTTTTTCTTTGTGCAGGTTCTCCCCCCCTACCCCGCCAAAACTTTTCTGTCTCTCCTGGCATCTCAACATTAACTTTGATCTTTCTTCTCTGAGCTCTTCCCCCGGAGGCAACTTTTCTAGCTGTCCGCCCCCCCTCACCCCGGTATTTTACCTGTAAATTTATCAGGAGTATGGTTTTACCTGTTATTTATTTTTATTTTAAAAATTGTATTCCTCTCTTAAATTTGTACTAAGGAAGATGAGAATTTAGTCTCCATTTTTTTCTTCTTCCATTTCCGCATCATTCCATCATTGACTTTTTAGTACAGAATCATATTTATTTTGGTATCTATCTAGTATGCATCACTTTTCCCCTTTACTTCTACACACCATCTATTCCAATTTCTAGTACAAAGAGTATTACAGGTTTGGATGAACTGAATGGAACATACTTCTTTTGTTGTAAATCTACTTATTTTGCCCTAGGATTAAAGTGGAAAATGAGGTCTTAAAGTCTTTAACATAAAATGTTGAGTTATGTCATTAAAGCAAAAAGATTTTCTTTACCATTCTTAAGAGATGATTGTTTAAAATATTGTGTTTTTATAAATGTTCTTATAATCATTGGTTTTATTGGTTTTAATATTTCCTCAGTATTATTTATTATTGAGTGGTTTGCTCAGGTTTCAAGTCTGAACATTTGGGCCGTTTATGATGGTTACTTCAGTTCAGGTGTTTCCTAGTGAACAGTCTCTGTTACTCTTTTGGATATTGTCCTCCATTTGGTGCTCTATGAATTGGAGTTTTTATTAGTAGAAGCAGCTTTAACACATTTTGAGATTTTTAACAATCTCATAGAAAGGAGGAGGCCTGTCTGATTGGTTGTGCACGGAAGAGCCTGGGAGGAACACTGGTGGGCAACATTTGAAGTATTTTTGCCTGCTACTGAAATTGACCTGTTTAATTTACAGAGTGTTACCTGGTACCTAGCATGTAAGAAGGCAACGAAACATATTACCATATATAATTGAAGACAGTTGGCTAATGGTTTTCTGTCGCTGAGATTAAGAAAACAAAACAAAAAAGACTGGTTAAGTAAGTTTCACTGAGAGAAAATTGGAATATTAACTTTAGAATTTTGGGCTTTGTTTCTGGTCTTAAAAGCACCTGTATCAATTTCAGGGGAGCATGCCACCTCCCATCCTTTGTTTCTTTTGTTTGTTTTGTTTATTCTGAGAGAGAGAGAGAGACAGAGCGAGCATGAGTGGTGCCTGGGGCAGAGAGAGGGAGATACAGAATCTGAAACAGGCTCCAGCCTCTGAGCTGTCAGCACAGAGCCCAACATGAGTCTTGAACCCACCAACTGCAAGAGCCAAACTCAGATGCTCAACTGACTGAACCACCCAGGCACCCCATCCTTGGTTTCTTATTTATAATTTTAAAATCTAGAATTTAAGCTTTACATCAGAGTATGGTTCAAATTTCTGAAATAAATACAACTTTCTTCTGCTGATGACTTGTGTCCTTGAACAAGTAACATTTCTAGGCATTAATTTCATTATAGGAAAGAAATGTCACCCTCAACTGGAGTTCCTTATGGATAAGATATTGTGGTGTCCCTTAAACATCCACCATGTGAAAATTAAAAAATTGGGATTATGTGCTTTTACTTTTCAACTTTAACTCCGCAGGCCTCTGTTTATCCAGTCTCTTAAAACCTTAAAATACTGGCTTGGAACACTGATTATAATCATATATTTAATTGAATATGTACTGTCTTATATTATTCCTTGATCATTTTAAGCATGTTTTGTGTGTTCAGAAAGAGAAGTTACTCAAGGACATTACTGTAATAGTGGCAAGGCCTCCTCTTTTCCCCAATCCTTAGAAACACATGGTGCTAAAAGTACCCAGAGGAAACTCAGTAAAATACTTGTTGCGTGCATCTCAAACCAGAGGATTCTTCCATTGGAGGATATTACTGGTACATTTGAATGCTGTTCACTGTATGAAGTACAGTACAGGGGACGTTCTGCAGATGTTGCATAACAGAGAATTGTGTATTTGTGCTTTGATTTTCTGTAAACTAACTTTCCGGAATTCAAAGGTCTTTTAATTCTTCCAAGTACATCATGAAGAAGCCTTTGTTGGGATGTTGGTACCTAGTGTATCTTACCTCTTTAAGGTAACTCCTTAAACAAGGTAAGGTAAACTCTTTAAATGCCGTAACTCCTTTGAACAAGTCAGAGATTTTCAGAAACAGCTGAGGTTATCTAGTCATTGAGTTGGAGCTAAGGCTGGGGTGACAGCAGATCAGGTGAAGTGGGTGAGCAGGGGCCAGTTGTTCTGACCCCCGGTGGAGGTATGAAGAATTGTAAATCTTGAGTTCAGGAGTTAGAACTTTTGGTACATGGGACTGTTTCAAGAAAGTAATGCACATATACATTATTACAAGTATAGCTAATGGAACTGAATCTATCACCCAGTACACTGCACTTTTCAAAGTAAATGACAGAAACTTAGGACTTTATGATTATTCCCATCCTAATTGTGCTCTTAGTTTACATAGTCAGAATGACCCACTCATTATTGTTTTGTATCTAAACTCTGAGTAGGAATAAGAATAAAGATATTAACAATGATATCCTCATAATACAGGTTGTTTTGAGGATTGAATGAGAAATAATGTAAGTAGTGGAATGAATAACTAGATAAATAAATCATTAAAACCTGTTCTGTAAATTTCTTCATGGCACTTTATATGCTATTTATTATTTATATATGAAACTGATAAATTTTTCAAAATTAAATGATCCCGATTCAGGAATAGCATTGAATATTATTTTATTTTTCCTCTTGCAGATCATTTGACATTGTTTACAAACATTAAAGTTGATATTTTAAATAAAACCTGGATTAAAAGTGCATGATTGAACATCCTTAAAATTCATCCCCTTTCCATCCAGTATTTTCATAGGTTTGATTTTGGTCTCAGGTGCATGTGGAGGTACAAAGAGGCCTTTTGACTGTTAAGCTTGCCTCTAAGGGTGGTAGGTTTTTTTTGTATTTTACATATAAAAGCGAGTAGTTAAACCAGTTGTTTTCAGTAATAAGATGAGATAACTATGGGGAAAAGATGGAGGTGGCATAGATGAAAAGCAATGCAGACAGAAATGGATCCAGTAGTCACAGTTATTGGATGAGGAAAGAAGGAAGCTCCTTACAAACCACCAGTACTTCCAGAGGTTTCTTCTCATTTGGTATCATTCAGCACATTTGCTTTTTCCTTTGCTTTTTATCTTACCATTCCTCATAAGGGTTCCAAAAAGGGTGGAGGGTTCCCATTTTATTCCTTCTTAAACACATTTATCACTTCTGTAGCTTGAAGTGAAAACAGTGATCTAGATTAGAACGTTTGACGTGGAGTGAAACATAATAGAAAAAAAAAATAAGTGGGAGGGTAAGGGTAAAATAAATTGTTATCTGTATTTTTAGTTTACTGGCATAGTCTGGCACTAAAAGTTACTAATTATACAAATGTGGTCGTTTGTTCTTTTGTCCTTAGCCCTCTGTTTAATGAGTAATACTAAAATGTTTCCTTGGAGGGAATTTAATTCCCTCTTACTCATTCACTTCTTAAAGCTTTCATTAAAATGCCTTTTTGAACAATCTGCTCATAAATCATCTCACACATTAAAAAAAAAACTTACTGTATATTTTACAGATTACAGAAGTATTAAATGTATTTATTAAAAATTGGGAAACACAGAAAATCACATAGAATTTTAAGACAGTTTGTCTTTATTTGAATACAAGAGTCTGTGTACAGAGGCTTTTTTGATACCTTACGTGTTCCTGTACAAATGTCCTTCCATAGTACTTGATGATCTGTTAGTAAAATCTTTAAAATTTAGCTTTTTAAAAATAGAGTTATTTCTTGAGATGCTGGAAAAGAATGACTTCAGCATACTAAAATAAAATTTATTAAAAGGTAAAATTGAGACTCTAATGCAAATATAAAATGAGCAAATGCCAAACATTTTAATCAGCTTGTTGATTAGTGACGGAGCACATAAGATGTTAAACATTCAAAGAACGTTTGAGTACCTAGGTTTTTATAGAAAATTAATGGATATTTCTGTAACTACAATTTAGTACCTTTCTGACCAAATAATGCATATAAGGAGAGAAAACAAAGTTTATTCTCACATAACCACGATTGCTTATTAATAGGATATGTATGCCTTTTGGATACTGAATAAGTTTTCAAATCTTGGAATCAGATTGGACACCACCACTGATGTGACTTCATATTGCAGTTACCACTGAAAAGCCAGTTGCACTAAGATTTGACTTTGTTGTAGGGAATGCAGTACAGTCTGTGGTTGAAACTGTGGACCACCTTGAGCTAGTAGTTTGCATAGGCTCTGACAGATGTTGCTTTGTTTCCTCCCTGCCAGTTTAAAAATATCTCACCACACCCTTGTGACTTTGCTACAGTGTTCTGGGATGCTTGAGTACTCGGAGCACCAGACCACTGGAAAATCCTTTGATGGTCACTTATCCTGTATGATGTTGAAAGGACAGGCTGCTTTCCTTGGCCTTATGTCCCAGTTTTGAATGAAATTTCTTAAGTACCCTGGGGAGCTTCTAATTAGAATTGTCAAATTTCTCCCCTTAAACTGCCTGCTGGACGATGGTGATATCGACTGTACTGGTAGACGCTCTACTCTGTGTTTATCCAAACCCTGCCAAGTGTGTAGATTGTTCTGGTAGGCCAGTTAATCATGCCACTGTGATGCACTAGGACTTTTTAGTCTCAAGACACCTATGGACAGTGAGCAACCAACAGAGCTTTTGTTTATATGGGTAATACTTACCAATATTTAGTCTAAAGAAGTAAAACTGAGAAAAGTTAAAATACTTATGACTTACAAAAACAATAATACTTTCATTATATGTTAACATAAATAACCCCTTTTTAACAAAAATAACAATTTTCTAAAAGGAAAAAATATTTAGTCAGAAGAGTGGTACTGTTTTTGTGGATCTCTTTTGTGTCTGGCTTATAGGTAAATAGCTGTATTCTCATGTCTGCTTCTGCATATAGTCTGTTGTGTAGAAGTCAGGTAGCCTTTGGAAAACTCCAAGTTGTGCTTGGGGATCATAAGAGTGAAAAAGATAAATAATGTCTTTATGCTCTTCTGAAAGTAGTTTTGACTTGCTGCCTGCTTGGAGTGGAGCTTCAGTGTAGATGTGGTTTGTTCTTATTTTACTCTTAGGCAGAGACAGGTAAAATTTTTTCTGTGAAGGGCCAGGTAGTAAACATCTCCAGCTTTGTAGGCATATGGTCTCTGTCAAAACTAGTCAAGTCTGACATTGTACTGAGAAAGCAGCCATAGATTATAGGTATAGATATAGATATAGAATGTAAGGAAATGGGCATAGATTGTTCCAGTAAAACTTTATTTACAAAAATTAGGTGACGGTGGCCCTGGGTGTTTCATTTGGTTAAGTGTCCAACTTTGGCTCAGGTCATGATCTCGTGGTTTGTGGGTCTGAGCTCCACTTTGGGCTCTACACTGACAGTGCAGAGCCTGCTTCAGATCCTCTGCCTCTGTTTATCTCTGCCTCCCCCCCCCCACGCTCCCCCACTCAATCACTCTCTCAAAAATAAAATAAACATTAAAAAAAAGTGACAGGATGGAATTAGCTTTGGACCCAACATTGCTGACCTCTGCCCTTAAGAGGAAGATTCTTGTCCAGATAGGTTAAGTGATTAGCTGAGAGCTGCACAGCCAGAAAGTGGAGTATTCAAATCCAGGCGCTTCTAGTTTTTTGTTTTTTTTTTTAATATTTTTATTTTTATTTATTTCTAGGAGAGAGAGAGACAGCGTGAACAGGGGAGGGTCAGAGAGAGAGGGAGATACAGACTCCGAAATAGGCTCCAGGCTCTGAGCTGGCAGTCAGCACAGAGCCCGAGGCGGGGCTCAAACCCACGAACCGCGAGATCATGACCTAAGCGAAAGTCAGACACTTAACCGACTAAACCACCCAGGCGCCCCAGGCGCTTCTAGTTTTATAGCTGCTGTTTTTCTCAGTTCTTCATGCTGTCTTCACTAATAAGATTAATGGTTACATATACAAGCTAAGTGACTATTGTTTAAAAATAAAATCTTAAGGTAAAAATTCATCTAACTTCAAAGTTGTGTGGAGGCTAGCATTTAGAGTCTCCCTATTTACGTAAGAAATGATTAGATGAGTATGAGTCTTTAGTATAATAAATCATATGCACACAGAGCATTTTAATTCTTGTGTTAATTCACTACAGTGTACATATATGAATATGTTTTCAACAGAGTGTTCAAGGAATTCTTGTATCCTACTTAACTTATGATTTGGAGTGATAAATACATATATAAAGTTTAAACAGTTAGTCTTTCCAGAGATGAGTTTATGTAGATATACACACGTGTGTATGTATATATTTTCTTTTCTACATGTATAATATGCCAGCCAGTACACTTACTCTACCCATTGTTCTGTTGCTTTTTACTAGATATGTTTATCAGATCATAACAGTATGTTATAATCAGCCCAAGTATATGCATATAGGACTATTGACTGGTTAAAAGCAAAAACATGCTTTATATTCACTCTTAGTATTTATTCAATCAGATTTACTAATTTCAGAATAAGTAATCAGAAATACTAATTTCTTTTCTTTGTTACTTATACTCTGTGAGTAGCTTTCTATCAGTAGTTAAAATAAAATCTTGTTTTGGCATTTGGTGGACATGAATAAGATAACTTGACAGGTCACCTGGTTGGCTCAGTCGATTAAGCATCAGATTCTTGATTTGGGCTCAGGTCATGATCTCATGGTTCATGAATTCAAGTCCTGCATTGGGCTTTGTGCTGACAGTGCAGAGCCTGCTTAGGATTTCCTTCTGCATCTCTTCTGCTTGTGCATTCTCTCTCTCTTTTTCAATATAAATAAACACTAAAAAAATTATACATATAATAACTTGACAAAATCGTGCCAACTAACATTGTATTATCAGGGAAGCAAGACATAAACACTTGAAGGAGTTAAAGATAAGTCACTGTGTACAGTTTTGGTCTCGGGTTGTGAAATAGGCAATAAAGGTGAGAATTGGGAGATGCTGATGCTTTCCTCTGGTGAAAATATTCATGCAGTTAAGTGGGTTTTGACAGATCGGAAGTTTGAGTGTCTTGAGTCATGAAGAGGAAAAGGCAACAACAGACACAGGACAAGGGTGTCTCAAAGAAAGATTTGGCCGAGTATGGAGGCGGGGGTGTGCTCAGCAGTGATAGAAGACTGGAAGAGTAAACGTCCAATAGGAGGACCTTGACATGATCACAGAGTTTTATTGAAATTCTTTCGTGTCCACTTCCTTGTGTGTGGGCCCAAGGTATGTAAAGACGCTGAGTTGGTTTGTATGATCTGTATATGACTGAGGTCCTGTGCTTGTGCTAAGAGTCACCTGCAGACTGTCCCGATGTTCACTCGTGGTGGGGAGCTGTCACCAGTAAAGACTGCTCATGGCTAGTAACTTTCTGCCCTCTGCCACAGTGATGGATTGAGGGTTTTTTTTTTTAAATGTTTTATTTATTTTTGACAAAGAGAGCACACGTGGGGGAGGGGCAAAGGAGAGGGCAGAGGATCCCAAGTGGACTCCTTGCTGATGGGAGCAAGCTTGACACGGGGCTCAAACTCAAAACTGCAAGACCATGACCTGAGCTGAAGTCGGACATTCCACTACCTGAGCCATCCAGGTGCCCCTGGATTGAGGGCTCTGTTCAGATATTTTGGTGAATGAATGTGAGGCAAAGAGTGTGTGATCTTTGGGAATCCAACGCATGTAGCATCAATACTGCAGTTTTAGAACTATGGTAAAGTTTTAAAGTAATGAAGCTTAGACTAATTGTGATTGTTCATGAGGGTAGAGGCATAACATTGTTCTAGTAATAATTTAAAAAGTAAAATAGTTGCCATTAGAAGTGAAGAATTACAAAATTCCAAAACCACAGATAAGTATTGCCTTGAGAGTTAAAGATTTTCAAAAAGCTTAAAAAAACCAACTCCGAAAATCAAGCTTTCTTTTGAAGGCCCCGTTCAAACTTACCAGGAAATCGTGGCAGTTCATATAACTTTCCCCTCTTGCTCTTGACTCCTTGCTTCTGCAGGTTTTATTAACAGCCTAGGACTGTTTTTGGTTTGTGCCTATGGTACTGTCTTGTCTCCTGCCAAGGATTTTAGCATTTTCAGTGTGTAGGCACCTATTTCTCATGTTAATTTTTTTGAAGGTAGAGTGTCTATCACATTGCTGCTATTGAGATGCACCTAAACCCAATTATAATCTGAACCTGAAAATCCTCGCTGTGCTCTCTTTTGGCAGTATAGCCTCTCTTTGTGGGTTTAATCAGTTGGCATCTTCAAGCTTTCAGGGAGGGCACAAGCCCACAATACATAGGTTTGGATTTGTACTGAAAAGTCAAATGGAAATGGTAGAATAAAAAGCAGTCACGTTGGGGATGTTCAATGGCACAACTTCAAGCTGGAAGGAAAGGGAGCTTATAAGTTAGGACTGACATTTGTTGAAATACTGTGCCAAATGCTTTCTTTACATTAATTACTTCCAATCTTCACAACATACCTTGAATTTTGTGTTATTTTCTTTGGTTTTATAGATGAGAAAATGGAGACCTTTAGAATGCTGGTAACAGATTTTTGGAAAGTGCTAGAACTAAGAGCACATCTTCCAGTGGCAGGGCAGGACCTTTATGCATACTGCACCTTAGGTACTTTGTGTCCTCTTCTTCACAGCAGCCCTGTGAGAATAGAGGTAGGAGCAAAGATAGTCCTAATTTTAGTTAAGTACTGAGATCCAGAGACAGAAGTAACTTGCCAAAGGTCATGCTGCCACTAAACTAAGGGCAGAGCTAGGTAAATCTGCTTCCAAGGCTCTTGCCCTTAATCTTAGCAAATAAGTAATAAGAACTGTCTTCCTCCCCGGAATGAAAAAGTAAGAGAAAGAGAAAATGTAGAGGCTTGATTAAGTGTGAAGGAATAATAAATATATATTTTAAAGGATGATTCACCTGTTAGCTTCCAGGCTAGAAAGTCTAATTACAACAGTGGCAAACTCCTTGGAGGCCAGACACAATGCAGTGTTCCAGGCTTTGAAGGAGGCTCCTGATTCTGCTTTTCTCTTGTGAAACTTGCTTGCACAGTAAGGCCCCAAGTAGGGTATTTGAATGCATTATTTAGAAGGAAGAAAGGTTCCCATCCTTGCTCAGTCTCTCAGTTAATAGGCAGGCCATGGTTAGGCACTTGCCCTAAGGGGCTGAGCTGGATGGGGCTTTGTCAAGGGCTCCGCGTAGTCACGTGGCCTGCATCTTCCTCTGGAGCCTTGGACTGGACATCTTCAGCGTAGTCAGGTGTCTCCAGTCAGTTCCAGTCTTTGGGTCAGACGAATAGGGACCGGGGTACCAAGCAGCGCGGGGTTTCTGTCTGCCTCGTGAGGGTTTGCCACAATATTCAGTGACTCTGGTGTGTTTTATAAAGCAGAGTTTAAAAAGCCCCAGTTTATTTGTGGCATTTAGCCAAACTTGGAATTATAGAGGGAAAAATGTTATTTTCCCCTTTCATTCATTTTATTCATTAGGGTGAAGTATAAGAAAAAGAACATTCTTTTAAATCTCAAAGACGGGGCATGTTTTAAATGCTTAAGAAGGCTACAAGCTTTAATATTTAACAATAAAATTTATTGAAGAGACGTGAAATAGGAGAAAACTACAACAGAGATCCATTTGCAAGCTGCTTTGATAGCCACGTTACCCTGTTATTGGTCACATAAAGCTGGGAAGAAAAATTATTTCCTTCTGATAGAGGATGACGGTTAGGCTACAAAGAATAATTTCATGCATTCAGATCAATCATTAGGGAGATCAATAATTGAATTAGTATTTAGAGACAGAAAGTATGATCCATCAATCAATTAAGAAACAGAAGACAATATCCTGACCCCAGCAGAGTTGTAATTTATGTGATTGAGAATAATTTTTTTTAAATTGCTGACACACATTTGGAAAGCATTCTAATAAAAGAGGTCACAGTATGAATATATATTTATTTACCTTTCTTATTAATGGATTTTGGGTTTTCATCAAGTTAATCTTTTATCCCCTTTTCTGCAGCCGGTTAAACATTTCTAGAACTCTTGATAGATTTTTTTTTGGCTGTTAATTATTTTCATTATAGGGAAAGTAATTTGCACTTTCTTTTGTTTAGTGTTTGCTATTCTTTTCAGTGTTTGATGGATGCACCGAGTGGCCGAATGAGAGAAGAGTAAGCTAATAGCAGTTAATATAAAATTGAGTCCAACAGGATGGTGACACAGTGAGCCATCTCATTCTTGCTTTCATGGGAAAGCTAGGACGTTGCAACTCAACTGTACTTCCCAAGGTCACAGAGCCAGACCAGAAATTTGTCCCTCCTTTTCTAGTTCATTATACTTTCAGCTACATACATTGTCTTCTATGATTTAAGTGCTTGTAAGCTTTTTAAAAATTGGCATTTTAAAAACATTATAAAAGCAGGCCCGTGAAAAAGTTATGCAGTTTCAAAGGCGACAAAAATCTCCTCTTTACTTCTTTTGTTCCCTCTTGTTCCACTCACAAGAGATATTCACCATGAATGGTTTCTTATGTATTCTGTCAGAAATTTTATTCAGAAGATTCTAATATTATATCCATGCATTAGTAATTTTCTTTAATCTACCGTAAAATTAAGGGAAATTAAATACTTTCCATTTTAATCTAATTTCTTAGTTTCCAAGTAACAACTTTAAAATTACTGAGTGCTACTTTTTAACCAGGGAATCTGATTTGTTCTGTTACTGCAGTTGGAAGGCCCTGTCAGGTAGGATAGTTGTTAGTCCCTCAGGTTTTCAAATGAGAGGTTAAGTGATTTGCATAGAGCTCCACGGTTATCTAATTCCACTGAGTGGTTTCAGGGTTTCTGTTCTTCCTACTAATCCAGACTGTGTTTCAGTTCATTTCACAGGCTGCAAAGTGAGCGGTGCGTCATACACAGGCGTGTTTCCTGTGCGTACTAGAGGGGCCTCTCTGTAAACCCTAATGCCCAGCACACGGCGGATAGTTGGGTATTTGGATTGAAATCATTTAAACTAAATCTTTACGACAGCTTGTCAAGTAATTGAAGGGCTGGGACCAGATCAGTTTCACAGACCTTTCACAATAAATGTCTATGATGTTAGCTTCATTCTGTCCTCGGAGAAGCCAGCCGTTTTCTGTACACTTGTGAGCAGTTCCTTTCAGTGGCTGGTCCTCACTCTACGTCCCAGCAGGCCCGGGTCCACTTGTGCCCCGCAGGGTGTGACGCACTCCGCAGCCCCATGTTCTGTGAATCCTGTTCCTCCAGTTGCTTGTTCCAATGAAAGGGAAATTTTACAAATATGGACAGTTCCCAAATGGAACCAGGACTGGTTAGGCAGCATCCAGGGTGAATACAAATCGAATCCCGCACATTTCAGAGCAGATCACAACTCTTTTCCACATACTTGAGGGAGCTCATTTATAAGGCAGTGCCTCTCATATCAGGGAGGGAATAGCTGGACATGGGAGTATGAAGTTGGGGATAAAAAGCTGGCTGGAATTTGAGTGGAGGTGCTGGTGTAGCGCAAGGGGGATAGAGCGAGGCTCACGTGAAATACCGATTACTGGCCCTGCGGCAGGAACTTACCTACCCAGCACCTTGACACCCGCTGTAGTGTGCTCATCAGCCATGGGTACATAGACATTTGTGAAAATGTGTGTAGACTGTAGGATTTTATAAAATTCGTCTAAAGAATTCTTGCTTTATTTCGACACCCCTCATGAAATATATGGAAATATTCCTTGTGTTTGAATACTGTGGTGAAAAATGAGCATAAAGGATCATTAACAGGAGTATCTGCAGAATAACAAGGCTGGTTATTCTTCGAATAGCATATCAGCAACTTGCTTAGAAGTCCATTTGAGCATATAATAAAAACCAGTGCTAGCTTGATTAACATTAAATCAAATAAGGTGTGGAAGCCAAAAGCTTGTTTGCAAGTTACATTTCCTGACGTGTAAGGAGTCATTCCCAAAACTGATGTGAATACTGAATTAACCTCAGTATCGGAGTGCTTTTACTAATCTGATTTGTTTGAGCTCACTGATTTGATTAACAGATTCAAAACGACTAAAAAAGATAGTTAAAAGGATCATTTTAAACACTAAGTATTGTTACTAGTTTAGAACATATGAAGTGCTTAAAACATCTTATCTGCCCTATAAATTAAGAATAAAACAAAATTATCAAATAAGCCTTTAGGTTTTACGGTATAGAACCCCAAATGATTCCATGAGACTGTCAGGGTGTGAGAGGAAGGGAAGGGGGCAGTTTACATGACCTTTTTTTCCCCCTAATGTTTATTTATTTTGAGAGAGAGAGAGAGAACGAGTGGAGGAGGGTCAGAGAGTGAGGGAGAGAGAGAGATACCCAAGCAGGTTTGGCTGTCAGCACAGAGCACTACCCACTGAACCATGAGATCACGACCTGAGCAGAAATCCAGAGTCGGATGCTTCACTGGGCCACCCAGGTGCCCCTACATGACTGCTTTTTATCATTTTCCTTGCCTTTTATTGGCTGACCACAGGACTTAGATTTTGAGGTCAGATATTGATATAAAAATACTGAAAGTATAAATGCCTTTCAAATGGGTATTCATCCAAATAGTATTGATTTTGCCTGAAAGTTGGTTTTCACAGACAGCGGTATCTAGAAAAACAAGTTACTTTTCTGTTCTGATTTGTTAGCCTTTCTGGAGCCAAGCTGCAGCGTACTGTGGTCAAGTGATACCAGTGAATGATTGGGTGTTCTGCGCACTGTGGAAGAGAATGAATTTTAGTTCCAACATTTATTATTAATTAGTGATCCGTTTCTAAACTTACAACTCTAATTTTAGTAAAATTTGTTTACATTGTTTTTAAAAAAAAGTTAGTTGAATTCAGCCCATTATTTCTGTTGACTGAACGTAGTTTACATAAGCATAAGAAGTGGAGAAAGCATTCATTATTTAAAACAATTATACGTGTAGTTAATATTTCTCACCTATTTATTTTATTATTATTTTTTTTATCTCTCACCTATTTAAAGAACATTTCTTGATGCACCTTGACAATAATTACTTTGGTTCATGAAATTTCATCTGTTTTTAGCATTGAAGGAAAGAAGCTTTATGCATCTGAAAATTAAATGTTTCAAACTGTATTGAAAAATAAAAATGATATTGAATTACTGGTGATTCTTGGTTTTTTTTCTCTATAATCCTGTAGTTTTCAGTTTTCTATAATGAACATGTATTATTAATCAGAAAAAATGATACTGTCCTTTTTTTAAATATTTATTTTTGAGTGAGAGAGAGACAGAAATGGAGCATGAGCAGGGGGAAGGCAGAGAGAGAGAGGGAGACACACAATCCGAAGCAGGCTCCAGGCTCTGACCTGTCAGCACAAAGCCCCGACGCCAGGGCTCAAACCCACAAACCGTGAGATCATGACCAGACTGAAGTTGGCCACTTAACCAACTGAGCCACTTAAGTGCCCCTGTCCTTTTTTTTTTTTTTAAAGTAAACATAAACTTATACTTAATTTTTTTCTGAATCTTTATATTAAAGTTCACTTGAGAAGCACCTGACTGGCCTATTTGGGAGAGCAAGGAGCTCTTTATCTTAGGGACCTGAGTTTGAGCTCCATATTGGGTATAGAGATTCCTCAAATAAATAAACTTTAAAAAGTATGTTCAAGTACTCTATGTTAAAAATTAGGACCCCTGTTTTGCAATTGAAATTGAGTGCTAATTGTTGGTAGGACCTCACTATTAACTGCTACTTATTTATAAAATTCATTTAACACTGTTAAGGCTCTCAGTGCTGGGAGAGTGATTGCGTTTTAAATTCCTAAAGTAGTAGTATTAATTTGTATCTATAGAGATTTCTATACTGTAGTAAGTTCAACCTAGAAGTCCTTAAGTGCTTTGGATGTCGTCTTCATTAGCATTGTGGCCCCCAGCCATCTTTGGACCCCGCTGAGCTCCCTGTGCCCCTGTGGCAGGCTGGCATTGTGCGGTTTATCATTGCCCTTATGACGCGTGATACCAGGCAAGTGCTTTAGGGATTTCGAGAAGCACTTTAGTGTGGTGCTTAAGACTTTAAGATGGTCCGGACTGCCTGGATTCCAGTCCTGGCTTTGCCACTTACTAGCGTTGTGGCCTTGGGCAAGTAAAAGTTACTTAACCTCTTTGTTTCAGGTATCTGTAAGAGAGAGGTAATTATTGTCTCTACTCCTTAGGATTACTATGAGAATAGAGTGAGGTGGTGTTTACAGAATGCTGGGAAGAGTACCTGACATACCTTCTGTTTGTTTTTTCATCAAAGGAACTTCTCATTTAATCCTCCTCCTAATCTTTAGAGAGAGAGAATAACATTCACATTTTACAGATGTTCCAAATGTGAGGCTCAGAGAGATTATGTAATTTGCTTAAGATCACACAGCTTGTAATGTAGATCTGGGATTTAAATTCCGGGCTGTCAGATTCTAAAATGTGTGTTGAGATTATAAGTGCCTATCTTATAATAGCCCTTGCACTTGGACATATCCCCTGGCTGTTATTTTATCTAATCTAGTCCTTAATGTATCCTGTCCAGAGTGAGTGGGCCTTTATGCTTTTACAAAACTCAGTACGTAATCAAGTGTGTGTAGAAATATAATCAGACATGATCATGAAGGGTAAAGAGGATATGTGTGGGACTGCCTTCCTTACCTGTTTCTAAGATCTTCAAAATACATACATCAGAATAATTTATTTATCTTTGAGGTGCTTAATTGAAAGCTTAAAAAACTTATTAAAGCAATAATTATCTGTATTTTGGTGGTTTCATTAAATTTTTTCAAAAAGTATTTGCAAACCAGCAGTACTTCAAAAAGAACAACAAACTGTTCATGTATCTTTATCAAGTATCAACAAGATAAATCTGTCAAGTATAACAGCCAGAAAATACTAAAAACAAACATTAATTACACCCATCCATCGTTGATCAATAAAAACAGTCAATATATATGAAGCAAAGACTCAGTTTCAGTCTATGTTTATAAGAAGCTTTACCAAAAAAGTATTTTGTTCACCCATCCTATGACTTAAAAGCTGCAGAGGAAAACAAATGGAAAGTACAGATGCACATCTATTGCTGAATCAAAAATAAGTAAAATGACAAAGCCAGGGATTGATGACACGGAAGGGTAACCTGTAAATTTATCCATTGCTACTGTAGAAATGTCAGTAAGTCCAGTCTTTCTCAGCAGTGACATGGTATCACAAAATGAGAACTGTAAAATTCACGTTCCTCTTTCACCTAGTATAGGTGTTCACTTTTGACAAATGGTATTATGAAAAAACGGTTTTCTTCAAAGGTGTTTCTAGTTGTGTTATTTGCAATGAGCCAATAACTGGAACCCCTTCTAAATTTTCAGTAGCTAAGCAAAAATGTTTGTTCAAACAGAGTTATGTTTTCCTCATTCAGATTTCTTAATATCTAACTAAACCATACTTCTGAGTGGTCAAGAATACCAAATGTACATGATGCTTGTTGCATTAATATAAAACAATTTATTAATATTGATAAATGTACTCTTACAGTCTTTCTAGATATTACTTTCTTTACCTGCAAAATGAAGGTGTGGGACAAAATGATCTGGACGCTGATTCTATGAAGTCTGTGAACCACAGATCACAAGAGGTGGTAGAGTCTTGTAACTACATTTTGTGGGCACTGAGGTTCTCCTTAACTCCCGCCCTCCTCTGGCCCCCTCAGCAGATTATCGGCTGGTCGGCGCAGGGCCTGGTCTTTTGTTAGGATCTTAATAAGCCAGTGGAGGGTAGGCAGATGGATGAATTAATGCCTGGTCCTGTGATAATTTTTATTTATTTCTCTCAACATTTCGTTTTAGTTTTATTGAGAAATATTGGAAAAGCTCGCTAAATAAGAACCAATGATATTCTTCTCACAGCTTTTCTTTTCCAGTAGGCCTCTTGTTCTTATTAGAAAACTGTATAAATGAACTAATATCTTAACACCTAACTGAGCACTTACTGTGTACTGCTTTTCTAAGTGCTCTCCATAGATTATTTAATCTGGATAATAGTCCCATTCGGTAATAATTGTCCTCAGTTTATGGATATAACACCTAAGGTGCAGAGAGGTTAAGTAACTTAGCCAAAGTTAAACCAGCAGCAGCAGGTTAGAGAGAGCCTGGCAGTGTGGCTCCAGAGCTGCCCTCATACCTACCGCTCTACCTCAGTGCCCTGCACTTGGCCAGATGAGGGTGGGGGCAGGGGGGCATGTGTTAAGACTGGGGAGCCTGGGTAAGAATGTGGGTTAGATAGTATTCCTTGGACCTTGAGTTTTTCCCAGTCACTTTTGGGAGGCAGCACCTTTATCATTCTCATGGACAAGATCATGACATCTGTGCTGTGTTCTCTGGAGTACCTTGGCTCTTGTGTCCAGGGCATTCCCCGCTTACAGTCAGAGCTCTGACGGTGAACCGCAAATTGAGGCCTTGCCTCTTTTATCCTCATTAGCTTTGTATATCTTGGAAACTTATGCTCTTTTAATGTGGGCCATCACGAGTACATAAAGGGTGATGCCAGTGCTAGCGTATGATTTTGCGTAACAATAATAGGTATTATCTCAGGTTAGACTCTTCTCCAGAGAGACTGAGAGCCCTGAAAATGTGAACGAAGAGTTCACAACCAGAACACTGACATTCTGAAAAGCAGAGAGGAAAGTCAACTCTAGGTAGCAGATAGAATTCAGATTCCTTATTCTGAGAATAGCTGTTGTCAATCCTAAGGCAATAAACAGGCAGCAGGGGTCAGGAAACAAATTTATTAGGCCATTGATTCTGCTGCCCTGTTTACCACAAGTGTTCGTGCTGTTTTGCCATCTACATCTGGGTTTATGCCAAGGTGGAATTCTCTAGTTGTTCATTTTGAAAGTTCTAAACAATGTATCAAGAGTTTGTATTTGAAAACCAGTGAAAAACTTAGTATGAAAAGTGATTATCTGTACAATACAGTTTTACAGAACTGATTATCAATAAATTCTTATTTAAACTGCTATCCATTTAAAAAACCCTCACAAAGAAATCTGTGTCCTCTTAAAATGAGCCTTGCAGTTTTGGGATTCTTTTGGCCTTGTGCTGCCGACGCTGTGCTCCGCAGTGCCGTTGGTGTCATCAGCTGTCGGGCACATCTGAGCCCAGAGAACTCCCCGGTTCTGGATTAACAGTGCACCCCCTCCCGCCCCCCGCCCTGAACCTGATGTCAGAGAGGGCAGTAGGCAATTTTTGGTGCAAGTCCCTACTTGATCTTCACTCAGATTTATAGGCAAAATGGATTTTGATCTGAGGGTTCATCCTATTTCTCAGTGATGGTGACATCTAAAAGTAGCCTTGGTGAATAAGACTGGATTTTAAGTCCTGTACTTTCAAGCACCATCTTTCCATAGAACACCTCAGATAATCTACAGCGGTTTAACAGATGAAATAAACGCCCATGAGTGATCCTTTGTTGCCATTTATGGAGTCTTGCTGGGTTCTGAGCATTTAGTTAAAAGCTTTATGTACATTTATTCAGTCCCCTGTTTTAATCCTGTGATGTAATAGCTGTTATCTTCATTGTATTGATGAGGACAGTGTCCATAGTGAGTGACAGAGATATTCATGCTACAGATTCAAAGTTGGTCTGCTCTAAAATCTGTGTCTTTTATCCCTACGGTTACATTATTGTCATGAGGAACTTGAGGGAGATATTTTGTGATCGTCATTGTCTCTTTTTCTCATGGGGTTCCTCACAGATCATGTTGATGTGATGTGTAGTAAGTGTAATAGAGGTAAGGCTAAACATGTATTCAGATCTAATATCATCATGTACCGCTTTCCTTCTTTTATCCCATATTCAGATCAGAGATCTCCAATCTGGTATACAAAAGATAATCTGCAAAAGTGCAAGAAAAATGTTATTTTGTATCTTTCCCCCTCTTCCTGTTAAAAATACCTTGGTGAATGCTTTAGAACATATAAAATACATTAGTATTAGTTGTATACTAACTTCAGGGGTTGTGGAGTGGCTTAGCTGGTTGAGTGTCCGACTCTTGATTTCGGCTCAGGTCATGATCCCAGGGTTGTGGGATGAGGTCTGTATCAGGCTCCGTGCTGAGCGTGGAACCAGTTTGTGATTCTGTCTCTCTCCCTCTGCCCCTCTCCCCTGCATACATGTGGGCGCGCTCACGCTCTCTCTTTCTCTCTCTCTCTCAAAGAAAAAAGTACTAACTTTATTGCCTCTAAAATATATTTTACTCCCCACATTTTAACACCTTAGATTGTGGGGCTTCTCACATAAGAATTGTAATTGTGGTTTTTCCCCTTGCTTAGTGGTTAATAAAATGACAGTATCTATAATTGATGATTTCTTAGATTCAGTGAAATATAGAAGTACATGTGGACAATTAGAAAAATAAAGAAGGAGATGTACATTGGGGATCTGTGTTCATTGATGTTTTAAGTGATAGGAGTATGTAATCAAAATGTTTTTTCAAATTTTATCCCTCTGCTTAGAATTCTTTCATCTCCCATCATGTAAGTTACCAAGTGTGCTTTTGCCGCTACAAGTGCCATCGAGTGCCTTTCCCCACGGTGTACCATTGTGGACCATATTAGACCTGTTGAGGCAGGTACAGTCCCCTCTGATGATCAGTGAAGGTGTTCTAGAGAGCTGTGTTCCATTAGTACTAATTTCAGTGTTGTGCACATTTCATCTGGCCTGGAAACCATTCATTGAAGTCATTCTCTGTAACATTTTGTACCTGTTTATCTTCTTGATTCTCCTGAATTAATAATAGTAGGCCAGTAAGCATTCAAACACTGATTGAAGCTGATCTTCCCTCTGTAATGTTTTCCCATCTTACGACTTTTCTTCAGCCCTTATTGATTGTTTCCAATATTGCAAGGTTGACTTGTACTCCACAGTTATTCCCACTGACATTCTTTTTCTCATCACTTTCAGTTGTTAAAATGATGTCTGCTTTTATTTATATTGATCATAAATTTCTTATTTGCGTGGCTTTTGTGTGGGTTAAACATGATAAGGTCAGTCATCTCATTAAAACTAAGCATGAACTTGGCTGACTATAGAGGATGAACGAGTGGGTCCTGCAGTGGCTGCATGTGACACCAATGCCATCTGTTGATAGCTGTTAGATGTGATTCTTTTGCTCTAGAGGTGTTTCTTTATGATGAAAACAAAGTTCATTAAGTAGGAGTTTTCTGTATTTTGTTACAGATAAAGCTCTTAACATGATTTTGTAAAGAGATTCTATATGTAATTGAAAGTAAAGCTCTTACGTTGTTTATAACCATAGTGTTAAAGGATTCTCATACTTTTCTTTCAACATAGCAGTGTAGAAAATAAAATTCTCCCATAGTACTTGAAAATAGCACAATAAAGAGGTTAGGGTAAAGCAAATGGTCTTTAGAAGAAAATATGACCTTTTACAGCATGCTTCAGGTGAGGTTAAAGATGTGAGTCCAGTTTTATTCTCTGAATCCCATGAAAATAAATCATTCATTCTTGCTATTTACCTGTACAAGATGGAACATGCTAGTTTTCTTTGCATATAGAGAATACGTAGTTACCTTACATTATAGACCATGTTAGAGAAACACTGTTCTTTATTTTCATGGGTTAGCCTCATCACTGAAAAATGTTAGTGTTCCTGTCAGTAAAAGTACTTCCCTTTTTTTCTCAAGTGTTTCCAAGGGGCGTGTGCTTTTTCTTGGTAGCTGCTCATGAATGTTGCTTCTTCAGAAGAGAGTGGAAATGTACGTGGGGGACTGACTCTGTCTTGAGGTAGCTTTTGCAAACAGCGGTTCTGCTCTTCTCTGGTCTCCCCTACTTCTGCTTCTGCATTTGCACCCAGATCCTGCAGACTTCTGTGCTTGGGAAACTCCTTGTCACACGTGGCTGAGTGCCCTCAGAGAAACGACAACCGCCACACTGGTGTCTTTACTGCACTTGGCCCCTGCTGCAGCCGAGCGGCTGGTTCTGTTTTGCACCATTCTGTTTTCCCCCAAATACTGCCTGTGGCCATTTGTGCTCCTGCTTTATTACCCAGGGGTTTTGCAAGCAATAAAATGATGTATCTGACTACTTAATGGCCTAATGTGATTCCCTTTTCAGAGAAGCAGCAGAGTAGAAGACTCCTTTCACTTTTCCTCTTCGCTGACCAGGCAGTATTAGGCCTGTTGGGACAGGGTTTTTGATGTGCTGCCAGCATGCAGGAGGAGATTGCACTGTATTTTCTTGAGATTCTTATCAGCTGTTTACACGTAAAGCTCAGATCTAGTCAAAAATGGTATTAAATGATTTACATGTAATCTTGCCTTCTAGGGAAATTTAATTCGTATGATATTTTATATTTAACATAATTTTAAAACTCTAGCTTCAGGTCAGATTGTAAACGATTGTTATGACACTGATGGTGAGGGTGAAAATACTTTTTTGTTTTCTTGCTGTCCATTTATTATACTCGGCATACATAACATGGGCTTGGTTATTTTTTCCTTTTTTAATTTTGATTTTATTTTTTAAACTTTTAATGTTTATTTTTGAGAGAGAGAGCCAGAGAGAGAGGGAGACACAGAAGCTGAAGCAGGCTCCAGGCTCTGAGCTGTCAGCACAGAGCCTGACGCGGGGCTTGAACCCACAGGCTACGAGATTGTGACCTGAGCTGAAGTTTGATGCTCAACCGACTGAGCCACCCAGGTGCCCCTATTTTTTTTTTTTTTTTTTTTTTTTTTAAAAAGAGCCTACCATAATGTCATGCATCATGCTGGATGCAGGGGACCTCACACTGGACAGGGTTGATGTGGTCCCTGTCCTCCCCCACAGTGCTGGTGGGACTCGGCTGTGCCAGAGGGGCGAGAACAGAAGAGCTCAGAGGAGAGGGGCCCGCTCCACTGGCAGCTCTGTCCTGCAGAAGGCTCGCTTGTCCTCGCGCGTGTGTGAGCAGCCTCCCTGGTCTGTCTCTGCCGGAGCAGGCCTCTGGCAGACGCAGGGAGTGTGAACAAGACCCTGGGAACGCCCTTCTCCGGCTCGGATTTCATGAGTGAGCTGTTGCAGAGCCTCCCGCCTCCCAGGCAGGCTTTCTTCCCCAGGTAGCCCTACTGCAGACATCCGGGGCACTCGAGTCCCAAGCCTGTAGGAGCAGAGGAGTTTAATCAAATTAACCTCTCTCCGTAAGAAGTAAGAACAGACCACTGTTTATATTACTGTGTTAATGCTATCATAGTAGCACCACAGTTAATAGCACTAAGTGTGTGTGTGTAGCACAATTTTAAAGCTGTATATTTCAATTAAAATTGTTTTCATCGTGGTACTTGAAAAAGGCGTTTGTCTGATTATTAGTCTTAGGCTCTGCTGATGTTAATTTATCTAGGTCAATGAGAGTCTGTTGTAGAGTTATATGAAACGAGAGTATTCATACTGTTTAAAGGAAGCAGTGGCTTAGATAATCCAAAACAGTGCTTAATTAAACGGACTATTTTTCCTCCCTCACATTATACCCGATGCCTACTGCTAATAAAAAGCAGTTTGCTGGGTCCTCTTCAGGGCCGCCCAGAGGCTGACACCTTCCTTGCTCTCATGGATGGGACAGAAGATAGAAATGCCCTGAGTTGAGTAATATCAGAAACAAGAAGCTGCCCTGAGGGTCTAGGTGAGTGATAGAGCAGAGAAGGGTGCTTCAGGCTGTATCCTGTGCAGCCTCCACGGGTCATCTTGAACCTACATTGCTTTTCTCTTCTAGTTCCACCTGTGGAAGTGTGTGCTGTAATTCCAGCATTTGTGGGGGGTTGTTGGTTTAGTTTTTTGCCCTGTAGTTTAAGAAAAGACCGGGAATTTTCCCAAATATTTTGTTTAAGGTGATAATGTTTGATATTGTGACAGTGATTTAAATTTGCTACTCTGTATGTTAAGTGTTGAAATGTTAACTGTAAGAATACATAAATCAGACTTAAGGTATAATTTCAAGCCTTCTACATGGTGTCCTCATTTATGTTTTATTTGCTCCTCAGTACTTCTGTAGTGTTATTCTAATATCTTTCCCCAATATTTTATTAGTGTTTATTTTTGAGAGAGAGAGAGACAGAGACAGAGTATGAGTGGGGGTGGGGAAAGAGAAAGTGGGGCGGGGGGGGGATGGGGGGACAGATACAGAATCCAAAGCAGGCCCCAGGCTCTGAGCTGTCAGCACAGAGCCCAACGTGGGGCTTGAACTCACAAACTGTGAGATCATGACCTCAGCTGAAGTCTGATGCTTAACTGACAGGGCTTCCCAGGCATCCCTCTCTTTCTCCAATATTAATCAGTTACATATGCTTCGTACTATGAAAACCTGTAAATGGAAACAGTGATTCATCCATCTTGCATAGGCATAACACCTTATTACTTCATTAGTAATGTTTGCATATACTTGTACCATATTATGATTTTTAATTAATATATTTTCTTACATTTGTAGCCCTGAGTCAATCTAATCTAAAAGACATGAAAAATTGCTTATATTCTATAATGTTGGTAAGGGGGAGCGGAGGAATATTTGAGAATACATGTATCTGAGAATACCTTGTTGAGAATACAAATATTGAGAATATTTAAGAATATAGAAACAGTAAATATGGAAGTCCATGTACCATTGTGTACTCTATTTTGCTGTCATTGTTTTCTAGTTGGCTAGATTGTTTTTAATTCTCCTTTTCTTATTGAATGGTATTATCCTTCCAGCCACATTGTTTAAGAACAGTTATGAGCAACTTATCTCTGAAAGAAAGGTTTCTCCTTTCATCTTTTATAACTTTCAGTTAAATATTTGGGCATTAAAAATAGGTATATGAATGGTAAATGAGATAGTAGAACAGTCTATGGTCCGATTCTTTTCCCTTCTAGATAGAGATTACAAAGTGAAGGTTTTATTGCCAGTTTATATGATAGTGTTAACTTTGTTTTTACTGTTCATAATCTTAACATGTGTTTCAATTTTACCACATATAGAGTTATGCATACAATAATTATACAGGCTTGTTTCAGTTTTACGTATACAGACTTTTGAGTACAATAAGTATACAGACTTATCTCCAGAGTATATATGAGGGAAATAGTATATTTTTAGAAGTTTAACATTGTTTAGGTTGAAAATAAATCGCTGAAGGTATATTTTCATTGTGTCTTTGTTCTTTTCGTAGAGTGAGAGATCAGATCAGCTGATTAGGATGTGTGCCTCAAGTGGAATGGTGGATCTTAATACCTTGACTTGCAATCTGATGCATTTCATTTAGAATTTGTTAAATATGAAGTAATTGCCACTTTTCAGTTTAAGTGTGCTAGCTGTTTCCTTTTCTTGGTCAGGAAGAAAATATATTTCATGTTTTTTTGATGAGCTATAGTTGAATCCTTTTAGTATTTTAAAGAGTTTAAAACTATTTCTATTATGTATTTTGCCAGAAATAAATAAGAAAGATAAATGAATTCTTGGTTGTTTGAGTCCTGGACTGAATAATAAAGCTTTTTCAGAGTGCACGAGATCCAAAAACATATGAAATAATACATTTTAATGAACCAAATCCTATTTATAAATGTACTAGATATAGATAGCTCAATGATTTAAAATGAGCCTTTAAAAAGTTTCCTTTTGTAACCATCAGAGCTTTTATTTTTTTTTAAAACCAATCTCTTTCCTAAATTTAGATATTTTGAATACCAACTATTTGAAAATTAGGACATATTTTTGACCTCTGAGGGTCAGCTTTAATCATTGAAAGAAATGATTTTTTTTTTTTTTTTTTTTTTTTTTTGNTTTTTTTTTTTTTTTTTTGAGAGAGAGAGAGCATGCAAGTGGGAAAGAGAGAGAGAGGGAGAGAATTCCAAGGAGGCCCCACACCACCAGTGCAGAGCCCGATGCCAGGCTCTAACCCATGAACCTGAGCCGAAGTCAGACGCTCAACCAACTGAGCCACTCAGGTGCCCCAAGAAATTATCACATTTTGGGGCGCCTGCGTGGCTCAGTCGGTTGAGCGTCCAACTTCAGTTCAGGTCATGATCTCACAGTCTGTGGGTTCGAGCCCCGCGTTGGGCTCTTTGCTGACAGCTCAGAGCCTGGTGCCTCCTTCAGATTTTGTGTCTCCCTCTCTCTCTGCCCCTCTCCCGCTTGCTCTTGTCTCTGTCTCTCAAAAATAAAGACATAATAAAAAAAAGAAATGATCATATTTTGCCAGATGGACATAAAAGTATTTAAATGGACATTCAGACTATCTCCTTGTGTCAACTGTTGCAGAGACTGTCATAAAGACCATTAGTCTGAATCTGGGGTAAACCAGGCTTATCTAGGAGAAGAGTAGTTAACCAGTAGTTAACCAGTATCTTAGAATGCTACATCTTTGTTTATTAGATCATTGCCTAGAAAATTCTCCCTGGCATTTAAGTGCTGATGACAGGGCATTCTGGCATCAGTCAGTCAGACAGTATGTAACTCTGGATGGTATGTGGATATTGAACCATTTGTAACGCACCTAATTAGCTCCACCCCTGAACAAAAGAAGTGATGTATTAGAGCTCTGGGGTTTGGATGCTGGAGATTTTGGCGTCTCTTCTCAGGTTTACTGCTCCTGTGTTGTCATCCTTTAAGAGTATATTGTACCCTTCATGTAGAAAGTGCCTCTGCCATTTCAGGAGGATTATTCAGTGTAATCTCTTAGGGACTCTCATCTGCCTCACAGGGCTTTATTTTATAGGCTGTGTGTTTGAGCAACTTGGAATAATCTATTCCTTCAGGTGCTAGCCAACTTCATTTTCTGTGAAATGACTCCACTGGTTTTCTCTTGGGATTCTGCTGCTGGTCACTTCTGTTTCTAGGTTAACTTCATTCCACACAGTCATATATTTAATTCTGGAGAGGGAAAAAAGACCATTTTTATTCCTTCACCAGAATTATGTGGCTATTTTGCCATTTATGTCAGTTGTGGAGGAAATGTGGTAACCAAAAACATAGAAATAACTGCAGTATGTTCCAGATTTTAGTAAATCTGCCAAGTTAGAAAGACAAATTAAAAAAGTCTGTTAAGTTTTAAGGAAAAAAATAAAGACCAGAAGCCAAAGCAGAATTTATCTTTTATCTCTAGTAATTCATTTCTCTGGGATCAGTAAGTACAGTTTGAATTAGTATCCAAGATATTAATTTTATCCTATAATTATGCAATCATTTAAGATTAGATAAAAAGTAATTTTTTAATGTTGGAGAGTCTTATCTGATGCTGATTCTCATACTCTTCTCATTGCTATTTGGAGAATTCAAAGAAAACAAGTGTAGTTAGGTTCTGAGTTTATCATCACCAGCAACAGTTGGAACTGATCCTTCTACTTAATGGTATCTTATCTGAGGGTCAGGTACAACAGATGTATATAGGCTTTCTGAATAAATAGATTTAATTTATCAGTAAAGTAAACACTGGGGTGTTGCTATAGCCAGGTAGTAGTTCTTTGTGAGAGTCCTCAGAGCTATTCCAGGCATACTTACCTGTTTTCATGCCCTTTGTGACCCTAGAAAACCACTTCAAAATTATTTATTTTCCCCCCAGGTCCAATTCTTTTGGACTTGAGTCTTATATTGAGAACAATAGCACTACCACTGCATTATGATCCTTCAGCAGTGCGCTCGCATAGCCACTGTATGCTCTGCGTGTGTGCATGCAAATATGTTCTTCCCTTTAAATGTACGTCCCCCTTGGTTATAATGTAGTAGGTCTCATTGCACCAGTTGTACAGATGAGGATAAAAATCCAGTAGTTTGTGCAGGGTTAATACGTTCAGTCAGATATATAGCTAGACCTGAAATTTTTGTCAGATTCTAGCATCCTTGCTTGTAATTCTTACACTTGACCACTCTCCTGCATTCCTCAGAGTGTTGCTGGTGTTGTGGTCAGGGTCTTATTCTAACAAATTTCTCTTGTGGCTGCCAGCAGCTCCTAAATTGCCCATCAGATCTCGGGTTTTATCCTTTGCTGTGGTTCTCTGGCTAATGGAACTCATGGTTATATCCCATGTATGTGGGAAAACTTGTTAAAGTTGATAAAGTGGCTCTTCTGGGGTAGTCATGGCATTTTTAAGGCCTCTTCCAGCTCTGAAATCCATGAATGTTGTGACTCTTCCACTGGAAAGCCAACCAGAAACATTGTTAAAATACAGGCCTTCACAGGAGGCCATGATTCGTTAGAGAACTAACTTCTCATGTGAATATGTTTTGCTTCCTTAGTCTCACTAAAAGTAGGGATCATAAATTTATATGTTAATATATTCTAAGTAGCACACATTATCCTACTTGCAATGGGTCTTTTATATAAAACAGTCATATTCCTATTGGAACTTTGTGAAGTCTTTTTATTGAAATACATGTATGTTTGCCCATCATAACTGTTTAGTTCCATCCACCTCTATATATGAAATATTACCAAATATCCTAGAAGCCCCCTTTGTGTCTCCTCTTAGTCACTGCCTCCTGTCAAAGGAACCACTGTCCCAGCAACATCACAGGTAAACCTGTGATTTTAGAATAGGTTTCACAGGTATTGAATTTTATTCAGATATAACAGTTTATACTGTTTGGTGTCTGGCTTCTTTCTCTCAGCGTTGTATTCGTGAGATTCATGTGTATTGTCTTCCGTGGTAGCTTGTTCATTCTTCGTGGTGTATAAGCTGTGGCATGAATATACCACAATTAATTGATGGACATTTGTTTGTTGACAGTTTGGGACTATTATGAATAATCCTGCTAAGAATGTTCTTGTCCTTATTTTCTGTTGGTGTCTACCTAAGAGTAGAATTATTGAGTCATAGGGTAGTAGACACACGTTCAGCTCTACCAGGTATTGTCTGTCAGTTTTCCATGGTGGCGGTGTAGACTCCCACTAGCAGTGTATGGAAGTTTCTGTTGTCCTTCAGCCTTGTCAGCACTAGGAATTGTCTATTTTAATTGTTTTAACCATTTTGGTACACGTAAACTTTTTACTAATGGTTGCATTACTTTAAAAGAGTTTCAAGTTGACTGAGTAACGGACTTAGGTGTCTGGATATTAATGGTAGTATGAAAGCTATTCTTTTCTGATTATTCTTGAAAGCTAAGCTTTAAAAAAAGCCATGTACAAATGAAAAGTACTCAACAGGCCTAGAGGCGTTACAGTGTGGGAGATCTAAATAGCATATATTCAAAGAGGGTGTACAGGTAGAGTGGTGGGTGATACCAGGGTGTTCTTGCTGTTATTTGGTTGTCTTCTTAGGTTGGGTTTTATTAGGATTTTAGTTCGGTTTTTATTGAAGGTTTTGCACATATTAACCGAGGGAAAGACTGTTCAGGTGACAGATGAGATTTGATATTGTCTGGAATAGAATTTGGATACCAGTCTAGAGTACCAGCAAACATAACAGGAAATGAGGATAAGGTTACTGGACTCAAGATTTTATTTGGGGTGTGTGTGTGTGTGTGTGTGTGTGAAATGTTTGTTAAATTTTTTTTAGTTTTAGAACTCTGTTTTTCAAATGAAATCTGTGGCCGATTACCATTTGCGTTGACATGTGATGGAGGGTAAGGATGGGAAACCTTTTTCTGCTACACTATGGGGCATCACTGAGAAACCCTTGGACTCCCTAGAATACAAGTGGTCAACAACCTTTCTAGTGTAAAAGAAGAGGTGGGCGTGGCAGATCCCTGGGCTTGTGGGCCAAAGGTGAGGTTTGATTCTCTGCTCTGCCTTTGCCTCTTTGACCCTCCTTGAGTTTGTATTACCATCAAAATGAGGATACTCTCATCCCTCTAACGAACATTATAAAGGAAAAAGAGCTTTAAGAGCTTCAGTGAGCTGGTGAAAGCCTTTGCCAACAGTTATCAAAATACATGTATCTTTTTCATGCCAGTTCAGTTAAGGTTATAGAGTTCAGTGCTTTGAGAATGACCTTTCCTCAGCCTGATCTGAATTTGAAACATGGTTCTACCCATGACAAACTGACTATGGGCAAGTTACTTCAAGTGTCAGGGTCTTTGTTTTCTTACCACTTCAGAGTAGAGAGAATAATATAATGCCTACTTCAGAGTTATTGTGAGAATTTAAGGACTTAATATATGTAAAGCATTTAGTGCCTGGCAAAGTAAGCATTCAGTAAATGTTAGTTAGCTGCTTATTTGTATCTTCTTTCCTGCAATGTCTTCCTTCCTCATCTGTCACTGTCAGGTTATCAGAATCCTAAAAATCCTCCCAGGCTCATCCTCAGTGCTATGTCATCCACAGAGCCTCTTGATTCTCACAGCTAGAATCATCTCTTCTGAAATTTTATAGAAACCTATACTTTTCCTCTGCACTTTAT
The DNA here is from genome assembly GCF_008692635.1 of Crocuta crocuta. NCBI lineage: Eukaryota > Metazoa > Chordata > Mammalia > Carnivora > Hyaenidae > Crocuta > Crocuta crocuta. Next base: position 5,496,560 of record NW_027530357.1, read on the forward strand.
TTTATCTGTACCCTCTATTATACTTCTCTATAGCCATATTTTCTATTTTCTCCTACAATATAAGTTCCTTGAGGATAGGGATTTTGCTGTATTCATGTTTGTAACTCCCTAATTATGTGACATCTTTCTAGGAATTCAGAAGTCACCCAATAAAAAAGTTTCTACTCTTTAATAAGAAACTCTAAAATTAGTACTGTAGATTACTTGGTAGTTCTCACATAGTGCCTGACACATGGAGAAAATGTTTTCTGTAAATCTTTCAGAAAGATAGATATTTGCATAGTAAATGGAATAATGGATTATATATTTTTATTTTCTAGAAAACGTCTTAGGCTTCTTCAGCACTTTTGCAAGATAGTTAATCGTAAGGCTTACCTTACATTACCACGTTGCCCATTGTTTCATTGAAATGTATTTGACGTCCTCATTTAATCAAAATACATTAAACTCTCAAATTTTCTCTCATAAATTATTCTTGTAAATTCTTCCTTATTAATTTTCATACTTGCCTAACTAATCCTGTGTACCCTGTACCCTGTTCAACCCCTCCCTTGTCCAACTTTATGAGTGTGTCTCAGAGACCTAGTGTATAAGCAGGTTGTAATAGTAGCTTAAGCAAAACAAGATTGGAATGGTTTAACTTGTCAAAACCGTGTAATGCAAACCAGAGTCCAACACATGATTAGTGATTTTTGTTCTTAACTGGCTGACATTTAAGAGTGAATGATGCTTTCCAGCTTTTACCCTACAAAGATCACAATTGATTTAACACCCTTTTAGAATGACCCCAAGACATTTTTCTCAGTTGGTGATGAAGAATTAATTTCTAGAGTAGAGTTCAGTAAAATCTTGGAACAGGTTCACCCTTAGTTAATGCTTTTAGGTTCTGTCTGCTGCAGAACCAAGCACATGCCTTCAGGCATCCAAAATTGAATTTTTGACCTTGTAAGACCCACTTCCTAAGACTTAACACTCCCTCTCAGCCTTTGAATTTACTAGTGACTTTTATCGTCCTTTTTGTCTCTCTGTCCTGTGTATTAGGCCATCTTTTTGAGGTAACACAAGACAAGTCAGTCCCAGCTTTGAATTCTTATCCTTGCCCCCAAAGGACCCCTTGGTGTTGTGCAAGATGTTTACCCCAAGATGCTGTCTCTCTGCTTCTTAGCTTTATGAAGTATAATTTTGGTAATTAAGCACATGATGTATTTTGAACTTCAAAAACTGAAAACTGGTTGGCTACAGCCAATTGAGGGTCAGGGCAGAATTTGAAATTCTTTGGCCTGTGATTTCATAATGTGCACATCTCTGTGGCTCTGGTTCACCGTATTCTGTGTCTTCCTGTCAGCTGGTGTGGCTGCTCAGTAGCTGTCTCTCTTAATGTAATAATTGGTTGCAATTTATCATTACTCTTTGCAGATGACCCTGTAGTCAACCTTTGCTTTTCAATAACAGAGTTAATAGGTAGGCTAATTAGAAATAATTTTTCATGTGTGATTTTTATTTTTTGATTTTTAAAAAGTATTTAAAAATTTATTTATTTTTGAGAGGATGCATGTGTGTGCTTACCCTGGGTTTGGGATGGGGGATGTTGCAGGAAGGACAGAGGGGTGGGGGAGAATCTCAAGCTGGCTTTGCTCAATCAGTGCAGAGCCCTATGCAGGGCTCGAACTCATGAACTGTGAGATCATGACCTGAGGCAAAATCAAGAGTGGGACGGTTAACCAACTGTGACACCCAGGTGTCCCTCCTGTGTGATTTTAAAAAATCTTTTTAATCTTTATTATTGAGAGGCAGAGAGAGACAGCATGAGCAGGGGTGGGGCAGAGAGGGAGGGACACAGAATCTGAAGCAGGCTCCAGGCTTCGAGCTCTCAGCACAGAGCCCGACATGGGGCTCAAACTCACAAACCGCAAGATCGTGACCTAAGCCCAAGTCGGACGCTTAACCAACTGAGCCACCCAGGTGCCCCTCCGGTGTGATTTTAAGAGAGACTGTACAGACTATTTACTTTCCTTATGGGGAGAGTAAAAATGTATTTGTAGTTTTAAAAAAACAATTTAAATAAAATACTACTTAATTGCATTCTATTATTTTAACTTGGCGAAATGTCTTTTTTTTAATTGAGGTAAAATTATATATTTCAGGTGTGTACCATTATAATTCATTGTAATTCAGTATTTCTGTGCACTACAGAGTAATTACCATCATAAGTTTAGTTACCATCCATTACCATACAGTCGAGCCTTGTCACCTCCTTCCCCTCCAGTAACCGCCAGTCTGTTCTATCTATGTGTTTTTGTTTTGCTTTAGTTTTTGTTTTTCAGATTCCCCATATAAGTGAAATCATATAGTCTTTCTCCATCTGACGTATTTTATTTAGCGTAAATACAGGTCCATCCACATACATAGATGTGTATGTGTGTATATACATGTGTGTGCGTGTGTATCTATATATACATCTTCTTTACCTATACAGTATAGATCGTTAAGTTGTTTCTGGATCTGAGCTATTGTAAATAATGCTGCAGTGAACTTAGGGGTGGTTATATCTTTTTGAATTAGCATTTTCATGTTCTTTGGATGAACTCCCTGGAGTGGAATAGCTGGATCATATGGTAGTTCTATTTTTAATTTCTTGAGGGATGTGTCTTCTGTTTCTAGATGTTAAGATGTTATGTAATATTCTTTTGTATTTTAATTCTTTTGGAATTGCTCATGATGTAGAATCTACAGACAACCCATTTCTTTAGGATTTGACTTTATAAAACATTGGTTTCCTAATTTACATATTTTTGTGTGTACTTTACGGTTTTGTACAATGTACATTTTTGAAGTATAATGTTAGGTAACTGAAACGAGCATTTCTATTAAGTTTGAAGAATTTATGTTTATGTTGAACTATGTACTTGAATAAGTGAATCTGGATTATCTATAAATGGAGTTTGCATAACTGTTTAATAAAAAAAAAGAATTAGTATTTTCTTCTCAGTAGTATGTGCATTTAATTCATAGGGAGACAGCTTTAGTTCATTTTACTCCTTTTGCATTTGCTGGGCTTTGCTTCCTGCCACTGGTTATTGGAATGTCTCAGTAGTATTCGTTCTTCATTTCCCGTTCAGTAGATACATTTACTTTACAGAGAGCTTTAGTATCGATGGTGCCTGTTCTACTTGTACACAGAGAAATTTAATAGTCTGCAGACTTATCCAAAAAAGTTTTGGTGAAATTATCATTTCAATTTTCAGGTTTATTGTACATTCTCAGTGAGTTTCTAAATGCATATGTCCTGGCCTGCTAAGGTGCCCATACTAGGAAAGCTGTGACACTGTACCTTGTGTCACGTGGGAGCTTATGGACCTCTCAGAGTCAAAATTTTAACTTCCATGCAGTTCTACCTGAAGAACATAGTTGTGAATTATGGTTTGGGGCTTTACCAACATTTTAGAAGGCCAATTACTGGAAAAGGTTCATGTTAACAGGATATTAAATTGGAGTTTACTATAATTGATCTTTCAAACAACTTTCAAATTGTTCTTGACTGCATTAAAAAAAATGGATCTTAACATCGCAACCCAGTTTACGTGTGTTCACATCTCCTTTCTTAAAACAAGTCTGCAATTCTGTTTATGTTTTCTATTTTGTACATTTCTATTTAATTAAAAAAATATTGATTGAAATCCACTAAGCTGATTTTATGACCCTTACCATTTGAGAAACCCTACCCTAGAATTTTATTCCCCAGGTATTTTCTTAATCAATGTTTATTATAGTTTGTAAAATATAGTGGTAAATGAGGCCAAGTTTTCAATTGGCCAGCCTTTCCTTCATCATTTGAATATTTGGGGCAAAATGCCTGTGCATGTTATATTTTTAGATCCAGTACTTATATATAGTTTTAACTGCCTGCTTTGAATGAATATTCGTAAATCTTTAACAGAAAGCATTTATTTGACAGTGATGATGGCAGAGAACTCTCCATATTTCACTTTTTTCTAACTCTGCAATTAATTCATGTATCACTGTTTCTTTTGCTATGCCAACACTTTAAGTGCCTTTTTTTTTTTAAGTTTATTTTTGAGAGAGTGTGCACATACACAAGAGCACAAGAGTAGGGGCAGGGCAGAGAGAGAGAGAGAGAGAGAGAGAGAGAAAGAATCGCAAGCAGGCTCCACAGTGTCAACTTGTAGCCCAGTGTGGGGCTCTAACTCATGAACTGTGAGATCATGACCTGAGCCAAAGTCAAGAATCCATACTTGGGGCATGAGGGTGACTCCTAACTGTAGGCATCTGACTCTTGATTTCAGCTCAGGTCATGATCTCACAGTTCGTGAGATCGAGCCCTGCTTCAGGCTCTGCACTGACCGCATGGAGCCTGCTTGGGATTCTCTCTCTCTCTCTCTCTCTCTCTCTGGCTCTCCCCTGCNCTCCATGTGTTCAATAAACTTTGAAACAAGAAAAATAAAAAATAAATAAAAATATTAAAAGAGTCCACACTTGGACTGAGCCACCCAGGCACCCCAAGTGTTTTCTTTAGAAAGAAGACTGACTTAAAAAGGTAGATGATTTGTAGTTAATGTTATAGAAATTATGTAGTATATTCTAGAGGATTTGTTCTTTTGTAATATAAAATGTACATTTTTAAACTGAATTTGTTTTAATTTCAAGCCTTTTGGTTATGGGAAATATGTTCTTCCATGATGGTTCACAAGCAATTATCTCCACTTGTGCTTTAACAGGAATGACTTCAAAGCTGAGCCTCTTCCAAAACAGTCAGTCGCTAAGTGCCTAAAAATAAAGGTGGTTTTAGTTGTGTCTTTGTTTTAATCTAGGATAGAATGCCACTGAAAATAGTAACATTCTTTAGGGGAAAACATGTTAAGTAGTATAACCTGTTTTTGTTAGCATGTGTCTAATGGAAAGTGCTTGTCTCTATAGGAAAATCAGAGACTTTTGTTTGATATTAAGGCAGAAAACAAGTGGGTCACTTTCATTTTGCCAAGGAGCAAATGTCTCATTGCAGCCTACTCCCTTTGTAGCCAGTAATTATGCAGGATCTGTTATTGAGTCGTTAGCTGTTTCCTTGGGAACAAGGTTTAAGTAGAAACAATGCAAGAATATTAGAATATCATTGTGTCTCCTCAGTTTAAAAAACTATTGAAAGACATAGTGATTTTAAAAATAGAAATCATTGGTAGTAATGACTGTCTAACTTGATGTCCCTCCCATGTAAAAGGCATAAAGAAAGACACAAGATGTGGATAGCTTCACTTCTTTTTCTGTGCTTTTCTGGGTATTTAAAAAGATAAAACTTCATTCTGATTTATAGATTAGTTTATTTCTTAAACATTACCAGTTGAAAAATGTTCCCAGGTGGTATGACAAGGTACACTTCTTGTTTTGTCTACCTGTAAAATGGATTTCCTTTCTATTTTTACTGTCCTGTTCTAGATTTTTATCACTAAACCCTGAGATATTGTGCCAAGCCTTTTAATAGTTTTCTTCTCTTTTCCTTATACCTCGCACGCGCATGCACGCGCGCACACACACCACCACCACCACTCCCACTCCCACCCCCACCCCNGACTCAGGAGAGATTGGAACTCCTTCTCTGCAAGTTCCTACCCCTGGCTCAGCCCACTGGGATGTACAGATGCTTCTGAGGGTCTGCCACCATATTCAAGCTCTTAAGTTCCCAGAGTGGGGACTAGCACCTGTTTTCTTCCCCTTTGTGACCAGTAATCGTCATGGGTTTATCTGTTCTCTTCTCAGTTTATGCTCCCAGATTGTTTGGACAATAAAAACCCAGTATATGGGGTTTTTAATGGAACAATTAAAAGTCATGTACCTCTAACTGGAAGTTTTTCATGAGACCAAATAAACACTAACCTGAGTAAAAACACATTCGGTAAATGCTGTAGGAAAGATTTTTTTTCAATGTTTGTTTCTTTGTTTATTGATTGATTTTTTGAGAGAGTGAGCGAGAGCAAAACAAAACAATGGCAGTAGCATTTTCTTGCTGTCAATAATATTCTCGTATAAATCTATTAAACAGCTAACTTGATATTTTTGTCTCTAATTTCTTATGCCCTTGTCAGGTGCTCAATTTGAGTAAATGTCCTACTTGGTTGTTAAGTAAAGAAAGACATTGTCTTTTTCTTTTTAAAAATGAAAATGAAGTGAAATGAAAAACACTATATTGAAATCTACTGCTATTAATATTTCCTTTATGAATTAATCTGTTTAGTTATATTTTCATGTTTTACTACATATGTATTGGTAAAATGTTCAAATGTGTATGTGTATATATATATATACATATATACACACACACACACATATATATTATTGGAGTTGTGTTTCATTCTATTTAACAAAGAAAATAATATAAGATAAAGCTATTATCCAAAGTTTCTTTTAAATGGCTATTCCAGCTATTATTTGGAGAGGTAGCTTTATTTATATCCATTTGGTTTTGGATTTTACATCAGTGTCAACTGTTTTGTGTATGTGTGATTTTTTTTTTTCAACTTGGTCAGTAAGGGGGCATTCCATTCCTTTCGTGTTGATACACAGCATGTTTGTGTTTGCTTTTGTTTTTTTACAATGATTATTTAAAATAAACAGATTCAGCTTTTGAGTAAAAGGATAATCAAGAAGTCTTTACTTTGTGTGAGTGAATATAAACTAGCTTGTCATATTTTGATTTAGACATAGTATGCTCAAGAATATATAGAGAATAATAAAACTGAATTTTAATATTGACTTTACAAATAAGATGCTTTATAAACCTGTTTTTCCTTTTCTAAGCATTAGTCTTTTTCCAGAATAGGTTTTCTATATTATGTTAGAAATTTTACCATTTATTTGCCTAATTTGTATCTTAAAAAAAAATTTTTTTTTTAAGTATGTTTATTTTGAGAGAGACAAAGATTGAGAATGGGGTAGGGGCAGAGAGAGAGAGAGGGAGAATTTCAAGCAGGCTCCGCACAGTCAGCACAAAGCTTGATGCGAGGCTCAAACTCAAGTGAGGTCATTCCTGGAGCTGAAATCAAGAGTCAGGCGCTTAACTGACTGAGCCACCCAGGCACCCCTCCCTAATTTTTATTAATTACTTAGTATGTACTTAAAAAATGCCTTGTTGTTAATTTGAAAAGCTAGTTTAAAACTTTTTTTGTCCTTTTTGTCGCATTAATAGTATTCAGTTCTCTTTTTACTTACAACTTGTTTAACTGACGATGGCTGCTAACATAGTAGCATTTTATTTATTTTTTTTTTTAAATGTTTTATTTATTTTTAGGAGAGAGAGAGAGACAGACAGACAGCGTGAGCAGGGGAGGGTCAGAGAGAGAGGGAATCACAGAATGAAACAGGCTCCAGGCTCTGAGCTGGCAGTCAGCACAGAGCCCGACGCGGGGCTCAAACCCACGAACCGCGAGATCATGACCTAAGCGAAAGTCGGTCGCTTAACCGACTAAGCCACCCAGGTGCCCCATAGTAGCATTTTAAATTGGATTGAAAATCAATCCTTAGTGGGTTGTTTATTTGAAAATCTCACAACTAATGTTGATCAAGTTATGCTAAATGTAGATTTATAGAAGAATATTTCTCTTTCATACAAACCTTTATCAAATGAGCTGTGGTGCATGTTGTGTCATACCATAGTTTTCAATACTGACTGTCCATAGATAAAAGAGCAGGTTAGCTAACAAATCCACATAGCCTAATAAAGGAAGAACGAACCTACCAGTCAGGAGTTCTTTTTTATTATAGACAGAGCATGAGAGTGGGAGGGGCAGAGAGAGGGGGAGACACAGAATCTGAAGAAGGCTCCAGGCTCTAAGCTGTCAGCACAGAGCCCAACGCGGGGCTCAAACTCACAAACCGAAAGATCATGACCTCAGCTGAAGTTGGACAGGTCAACCGACTGAGCCACTCAGGCGCACGGGAGTTCTTAAGAAGCACCTGAGATCCTCATTCAGCAGTTGAGTGCAGTGTCTGCTGCAGGATGATGGGAAGGAATTGTCTAGAGCAACTCAGATAAGCACTGAGCCTGAGAGTGGAGCACTTTGGGGATGTGGTGAGCCTTTCATTTGTTGTCTCAGCCAGGAGGAATCAGTGCTACCTGGGCCCAGAACTGGGACAGCTAGATTAAAAGCAGAAAAGAGAGGGAAAGGAAAGATTACACTAGTGTTCAAAAGGACTGTGTCAGGCTTTTTATGATCTTGTTTTGAACACTCTACTGTCCTAAACTGAACCCAGAAAGAGCATGTAGCATTTTCCTTCTTGGGATTCACCGTCTGAAAGGTAAAGTCCCTTTAATATTGGAGTACATTTTACCCAAACACATACAAGAAAATCCACTCCTCCCCCCTTCCCCCCTACCTTGTATTTAATTGTTGGGATTTATTTGTGTGTATTGTAGTTTTGTAGTGATCTATAGGGTCTCTTACCAGCTCTGTGCCTATCTATGTGTGACACTTAATAATTCTTGCTTAGTGAGAGGAAATGAGATAGGGGAGAGTGAATGAATCCACACAAACTTAGCCCAGCCTCTGTGAAATCAACACAAGGCAAACACATCCTGTTGATGGTAGCTTGTTACTGGTGTGACTTATTTTCTGGAAAAGGTTTTTTTGGTGATGAGTGTGGTTCACTTGGTTGATCTTGATTAGTGGTGTTCTATTCTGAGACACAAAAACAGACAAAAGACTTATATTCTTTCTAAATGTTTTTCTGATGCGACTATTCTGGGGATTAGAGAAATGCTACTCCATTTTTTTTGACCTAATGATTATTCGTAGGTCATAATTGTCAGTCAGCCAGATTCTCAAAGGTTGTCACGATTCCAACACCCAGAGAAATATTTCTTTGGTGTGACAGTGAATGTAATGAGCCTTTTTAATTTCTTTTTTTTTTAAGTTTGTTTATTTATTAAAAGGGAGGGAGACAGAGCGAATCCCAAGCTGGCTCAGTGCTGTTACCACAGAGCCCAATGTGGGGGCTCAGACTCAAAAACAGGAAGATCATGACTTGAGCCAAAATCATGAGTTGGGCGCTTAACTCATTGAGCCACCCCGGTGCCCCAAATTTCAGATTTTAGATGTTGTGTGTGCTTATGAGTTTGGATTACTGCCTGTAGTGGATTACTTCCCACTAGTGTGACAGAGCTGATATTAACCTTTTACCATTTGATAGGTCTTGTCGCTATGCAGTGAACACAAGAGTTAACATTCACTGTGCTTTCCTCCCTTTGGAATTGTTTGAACTGGCAGAGCTCCTGAGTCAGCAGTGCATTTGAGTTCTGCCAAGATACAGACTCCACTTTTTTTAGTGCTAGATCTACATACAAAGTTAGCCAGTTAAGATTTTTAAAAACACTTAACTTGTAACCGTTTGAAAAATGCTTATGTTTGCTTTGAAATTTCTGGAGCTAAATTGTACATTTGTAATCCATGGGGTGGCCATTAGAATACAAAGGTAATTATTCTTGTGGTGAATAAGATCCAGGAAAGTAAGGGGGACCTCCTTCTCTCAGTGTGGGCCAAAGTAAGGAGTAGTTTTAGTACTGTGTTGTCATTCTTAGTCATGTGAACTCCCTGTGCTTTCTTGACCTCTTTGTTTAAAGAAAATATTCCTGAAACATGGACATCTGCTCTCCATGCAGGGTAAGAATTTGTAGACAACACCTGACTGTTGCGTTGAATTAACCCTATTCATTAGGCTTCATAGTTATGCAAAGAAAAGGACACAGCTTTGTGGCAAGGTGCCAGACACATGCCAGTTTGAGTAAAATATTCGCTTTTTTGTTACTTTCCCCCTTTCTCACTGATTGAGTGAGCATCATGAAGTCATCCCGCTGTTGCTAGGAAGAGAGAGGGGAACCTGACAGCAGCCGAGGGGAAGGAGCTGTGTAGAATGGTTTTATTCTTGGGTGTATATTTTATACATAATCAAAATAAGTACATACATGAATGCACACGTACTGTGAAAAGCTGGATGAAGGGTGTACTCTTAGCTCCAGGTTTAACTTTGCCTGTTCTAATTAAGAAAAAGATGGCACATACAGTGATTATGCTAACATGGTTTAGAGCATGTTCTCCTTTCCATATGAGATTTCTCTGATACCGCGTTTCTTTTCCTATTACCAAACATGATGAATGTGCCACACAGTGTTAACTGTGCGCTTTTCCTAAAGACATCAAATGGGAGGCAGCATGTAGAAGCTAAATTATTCGGAGAGGAGTCAGTGATTGATTTAAATATAAAAGGATTAATTGGTCCCTGAACCAGACTATTAAACTGTACTGTGATCTTGACTGAAAGTGGAAGAATTACAAGTGCATTGCGTAGAATAAATTAATACATTTTTCATGGCTTTAATCCTTTTTTTCTGTATTGCTTATTGTGGTTTTTATGTACTGCACTCCATTGTGTGCTTAATTGATGCAGAGGGGATTCAGCCTATAATGATTAAATGGGTAGAGGGATAGAACCATCTATTGAGTTTTAAGATGGTAGTTCTTCCAGGGTAGCTGACAAAGGAAACCAGAGAAAGAATATTTCTAGAAACTCTTGCCAGTGATGACCCCGGGCACAGAAGTTAAGTGTTACTGAATAAGAAATTTAAAAGTTTACATTGTGTGAGTATATTGTTCAAGAAGAGCATCAGCTAACAGTGGATGAATGTGGCCCTTTATCCTTGGAAGAATTGAATTGAGACTTCAGCCCTTGAGAGTAAACAGTGTAATGGCATCATACCCAGGGAAAATTTTCTTCTTTCCGTAACTATTTCTATTCAAACAATATTGATTTTTCTCATTCCAACTAACAGGCTGATACTTGAGGCTGTCAGGATGCTGTTCTTAAAGGCTGTTGGCCTCATGTTTCCTTTCCAGGCAGAATAAATCTGTATTTATTCATCTCTGTTATATTGCTGCTTTTATAAATAGGTGTTCATGTAAGTTCTGCTTTCAAAGAGTAATGCTGGTAATAAAGGAAGAGCAGAAAAGTTTGGTTCAAGGGACTGATTTAAGAACTCATACATTTGTGGCTTTACTAGCAATATACATTCAGGTTTCAGAATGGTATCAAGATACTTTTCTTTACCTGTCTCAGTAACATCTTCCGCTTATATTTTGATGCACTTTTGCCTTTCAGTATTCTGTCTGCTTCTGAGTAATCAGTCCATGTGGGATATTTTTGAATAGCTACAGCTTATCTGGAAATTGAGATATGGAATCATTAGAACCTCAGGATGGAAGGTACCATTAAAGGTCATCCTGTTCCCCTTCACCTTTCAGTATGCCTGAGTTTCTTCCACCACCCTTCAGAGATAGCAGATATATTACCCTTCTTGTCAGCTCATATTTTCTTTAAACAGTCCAGTTAGAGAATCTATACTGAATGGAAGTGTATTTTTTTTGTAGCCTCTGTACCAGTGGTGCTTGGCCATTATACTTGAGTTCTCTCATGTGGGATGAAGTATTGGCTGGTGTGTTGCCACATTTTGATCATTGGGGTTTTTTTTTTTAATGTTTTATTTATTTCTGAGAGAGACAGCGTGAGCAGGGGAGGGTCAGAGAGAGAGGGAGACACAGAATCTGAAGCAGGTTCTAGGCTCTGAGCTAGCTGTCAGCACAGAGCCAGACGTGGGGCTCGAACCCACATACCATGAGATCATGACCTGAGCCGAAGTCGGACGCTTAACCGACTGAGCCACCCAGGCGCCCCTTGATCATTGTTTAAGACTGATATTTGCCACAATTGAGGATAGCATATACTGTCCCAGCAATGATTATAAAAACACCATGCTGAGCAAAATAGGTTTCAGTGCAGGTGTACTTGAGTATTGCTTGTGCAAGAAAGGTTATTTATGTCTCTTCGCTAAGGTGTCTTGTTTCTTAGTTAAATATCTCTACTTCCTTCAATTGTTGTCATGTCAGCTGGTTGTAAGGTTTTTTTTGTCATTCTTTTTTGAGTGTGTTCCAGTTTGATTACTACCCTTTTTAAGTGTGACATCCAGAATTAAAGTGAACACAGCTGGCTAGCCTAGAGCTACAGCAGAGTAGATCATTCACTTCTTCCTTCTTACCTGGTGATTTTTAACATTTTGCGCCCCAACCTATCTGATGTAGGGAACAAATGGAGATGTTCTTTTGTGGGGAGATGGACTTGTCTGAGTTAAAAAGTAGCTTCTCCTGGGGATTCTAATTACCATCCGTCTCCAAATAGTAATGTTCTGGATAGCCAACATCTAGTGCTTATCTTGCATCTTACAACTACCTTAGTTCCTTTGCCGGGCACATTTAGATGCCTCCTATTACCAGTTAAAATCCACTCTAGTTGTTCTTTGGGAAGTCGTAAACTTACATAAGGTATTGTTGAATCTTAGGCTAACTCCATCCGCACTTGCCTCTATTGGAAAATTTTCTACCAGCTAGATGTTCTTTCATTTAAGTAGTTGATTAAAATTTAATAATAATAAAAAGTCATATGACATCATATTCTTTGTCGCCTTTCTTGCTGTTTCCCTGTGGGTGTGATCTTATAGCTAGTTGCTTAAAGCTGCTTTCATTAGGAAAAAGGTAGGGCTATCTTTAAATAAGTTTCAATAAATGTTTATTCAGATATCTTATTAACAAGTATGTGCAGTTGATCAACAGCCTTCCTTAGAAATTTGATTTTAGGAATTTTAGTCTGTGGGTTCTTTACAGAATACCATTTGACTCTTCCTTACCTTTGCAATGGCTTGGTTTTCATGCGGATGAGTTATAAGCTAGAAGTCATATTGCTATTTGCTGATGTCTCCAAATTGATTTTTTTTTACCTTATTGTTTGGCTTTTAAATATTATTGAATTAGGATAAAATGATCTCTTTCTTCCCCTTAAAAAATTCATGTATTAATGTTAGTTCACTAAATTTAGGAGGTAAAGGATAAAGTCAAAATTCATTAGATGTTATTTTCAGGGAAATTGAGAAATTGATTTTGTGAAAATAATTGTCTTGATTCCATGAGTAAATGGATTTGAGAACTAACTGGAGTTTTGCTGGAAACGGAAAGTATGTATTGCATCAGTGGATATAAGAAGTAATGAAGGTATGCTTTGATTATTGGAGGACTGAAAGATAACCTTCAAAAATATGGGGGAGATGGAACCTTTTATTAACACTTACAAACAAGCTACCATTAGTGTTACATTTTTCTATTTTGTGCTTTCTCTATAACATATGTATTGTTTAAAACTTTTATTTTATATATAAACTATGTAATATTCTGGGGAAAAAAAAGAAGAGGATATTAGTTTCTTATTGCTACTGAAACAAATCACCACAAAGGTGATGATAATTTGTCATCTTACAAATTTATTATCTTTTTCGTTCTGGACATCAGAAGTATGAAATGGGCCTCACCAGGCTAAAATCAAAATCTTGGCAGGCTCGCACTCCTTTCTAGGTGAGAAAGGAGAATCTCTTTCTTTGCCTTCTCCAGCTTCCCTTAGCTTGTGTCCCTCTTCTGTTTTCAAAGCCAGCAATGACTGAGTCTTTTTCGTGTCCTATAGCTCTTGACACTGAGTCTTCTGTTACACATTTAAAGACTCTGTAACTACATTGGACCCACTGGCTAATCCAAAATAATCTCTCTATTTCAAGTTCAGTCGATTAGCCACATTAATCCATCTGAAACCTTAATTCTCCCTTGCTATATAGCATAACCTACTCACAGATTTTGTGGGTTAGGACAGGAGCATCTTTGGGAAACCATTATTCTGTTTATCATAGATAGTAAGATAAATATTAATGGTTTTACAGCTCAGATTTAACCTAAAATTCTTCATGCTTCAAAATGCTAGCATTTTGCTTTATTTTTATTGCATATGTATAACTTTTTTGAATATAATATACAACACAAAATGTACCTTTATCATAATATTTATAAATAAGTATTTCCAAATTGAGCACATTTTTGTAACCTGCAATCAGGTCAAGAAATAGAATGTCACCAGCACCCCAAGACTTCCCTCACTCTCCTTTCATGTCCCAAGCATGAGCACTATTCTAACAGTTTAGTGTATTTTTATATTCTATGTAAATAGAACCATCTAGTAAATATTCTTTGGTTTGCCTTCTCTTCAGCATTGTTTGTGATAGCCATTGAAGTTGTTGTATGTAGTTGTGTGCCATTCTGATTGCTGTCTGATTCTTTTGTGTGAACATACCTCAATTTAGTTGGCCATTCTACTAGTATTTACTGATGGGAGTTTAGGTAGTTTCTAGTTCTGAGTTGTGTTTAAAATTAGTAAATAAGATTTTGTCAGAGTCATTTGGAGAAAAAGTGGTATATCTGAAGGAGTCTCTTGCTTTTGAGTAAATGACCCAGCCTGATCAAAAGGAAGCCAATGACTAACATCTCTCTCCCCTACCTTTGTTAGCTTTATAAAACAGGAAAATTATTTTAAGTGGAAATCTCTGAATGTAAAATAGATTGGGCAATTGCTTCATTTATACTTCAAATTGTGACATTAATCAGATTTGTAGGTTTGATTACTAATTAGAAAAACTGGTATTTATCCAGGTGATAATTTGATTCAAATAGCATTTTATAACTTCATTATTTGTTTTCAGGGAATTTTGTTAAGCTCAGTGAATTCTTTTTAAAAAATCGTTTTGAGAGGAGAAAATATAAATAGGTTAGTTTGATTCAGCTAAATTTATTAAATTCCCAGTGGAAGAGAGAGAGAGTGGGTGTGGGTGTGGGTGTGTTAGTGAGTGAGAGACAGAGTGTGTGTTTGTGTAGGTAGGTAGATGTGTGTAGCTTTTATCACTAAAATAAACAAAAATTTATTTTCTCTCTTTACCTGTTGGTAGGAGAAATATCATTAAAAGATGTGCCTCATGTACTGGCTTACTGAAAACATGGTAGCAGGCGAAAGTTGCCTAAGCTACTACTACTGATGCTTGACATTGAAAGCAGATCCCCTGAGAGAATCTTTCTGTCTCTAAACCTTTTGCATATTGGTCCCTCCCACCCAAGAACCTGAGAATGTCACAGCAGAAGTTGAACTGTATCCCTTTTTCCATATCTAGACTCTCAGACCCACAGCTCGGTACTCTCACTCATCTTCTTGTCTTCAAGTACCGCCTCCATGTGGACTTCTCCCAAATGAGGTTTCTGGCCTTAGGCCTTTCCTCACTAACATGTCCGACATTTTTCGTTGTCTCTACTGCCACCAACCTAAGCCATGCTATTCTCTCGTTTGGACTCACAAAATAGTCTTCTAGCTATTCTCCCTGTGTCTACTCTTAACTCTTTCGTAACATATGATCCAGAGAATAAATAAGTAAAGTGATCTTTTCAAAATATAAGTTAGACATGGGAGTTCCTTTGCTTCAAATCCTATAGGTGTTTGGAATAGAATTCAAGCCCTGTCCCACTGTTGGAAGGCTTGCATGTTCTAGCCCCTGCTCACCTCTTTGGCCACATTTTGTTCCTGTCTCCTTCCAGTTTGTAAGCTTCAAACACAGTGGCCCTTCCGTTCTCCAAACACGTTAAACTTATCCCTGTATCCGGCTTTTCTATATGCCCTTTGCCTAAACCTCCTCCTCTTAGGTCTCACTCCTGCTCACCTTTCATTTGTTCTTCCTGGAAGAAGTCTTCCCCTTCCACCACTGCCTTCTGTAAAGTGTATGCTCCCTTCACCCCCGGGGCCCCTACCCTGCCACTCTCAAGCACATCATCTTGTTTTATTTTCTTCATAGACGTTTTGCCCCCCAAATTATCTTTCTAAAACTTTAAAACTGTCTGGATCACACCAACAATAATGTACGGTCTGTGAGAACCGGGACACTCTGGGCCTCCTACGGGGTACGCCTAGCATTTAGGGCCGCGCATATACACTCCTTGAATGAACAAATGAACTGAAATTTGCCTTTGCTACTGGATCTTGATAATGAAAGGAGATTCTCTATCAGAATCTTTTTATCTCTAAACCTTTTTCAAATTGGTGCTCTCAAAAAAACAAAGTGACAGGCTGCCTGGGTGGCTCAGTCGGTTAAGTGTCTGACTTCAGGTCAGGTCATGATCTTGCCGTCGGGTCTGTGGGTTCAAACCTTGCATTAGGCTCTGTGCTGACAGCTCGGAGCCTGGAGCCTGCCTCAGAATCTGTGTCTCTGTCTCTTTCTCTTTGCCCCTCTCCCGCTCACACTCTGTCTCTCTCTCTGTCAAAAATAAATAAACATTTAGAAAAATTTTTTTAAAGGTGAATATTCACAATTTTAAAGTCATATTTTTTGGCAGTGACCAGATGCTGATTGTATGTGATTATCATTAAATGATTAGCTAACTACTATGCACATTAAAATAGTTTGAAGACTGGGTATTTATTGGGTATCTCTGGGCTATACTTCAGGGAATACATTTTCAGGTGATGTTTTCTGTGTTCCCTGTCCCTTTAATGAGGTGCTAATGCCATTCTTGTATTGAAAAAAATAGCATCTTTCAGGTTTATGTCGCCTGGTAACTCTGAGTTCCAGTATCTCCTTTTTCTTTTATATCCTGTCATATGAGTTTTACCTCACTAGGAGAAATTGCTTTTTTTTTTAAGTTTTTTTATTTTGAGAGAGAGCAAGCAGCCTGATTTCAGGGTTCTAACTCCCCCGGCCGTGAGATCATGACCTGAGCCAAAGCTGGACGCTTAATGGACTGAGCCACCCAGGACCCCAGGAGAAATTGCTTTTAATTATTAAGAATCAAAGTTAATTCATATTGCAAAATATGTAGCTGTCGTTGACATCATAATTTTAAATAGATTTTTAAAAAAGCATAGAAGCATCTTAAGTTTATTTTTTTGTTGGTTTTAGCCGTCCGATTTCTTTTTCTTATGTTAAGATAAGGGGTTGGGGTCAGGAGCAGTGCTGATGATTAAAGTCTGCACTGTGTTTTGATTAAAGGAAAGAAAAAAGCTAGCTTTCTGGAGTAGGACTGTGGTATGGGAAGAGTATGGAAGATAAATACTCGCTGATAACAGCATTCTACCAAATAAGTGTCCGCTCCAATTTTATTTTCCCTTTGCTGGGAAAACCGTGACCTCCTTTGAGTACTGGTGAGTGAGACATTTTGCAGCAGTGCTGAATATAAAGGGCCCTGCTCTCTGGTAGGCTAATGCCAAGTGTTGGAAAGCCTTTAAAGAACTTGTCAAGCCACATTGAGCTGAGTATCAGCTGCTAGATCTGAAATAGTGGGATATAAAAAGGTAGTTTCCCCCCCGTTTTGTTTATTGTAGACACTATCTTTTAAAAATGTAACTGGGAGCATTACTGTGGCTAGGTACACAGAATAATTTTATAATGTTGAACTGTTTAATTTATGTGTCAGCCCCCATTAAATACATACTCTAATATAACATTGTTAGTTCCTTAAATGGACTCGGGGTATGAAAGAAAAAAGGATTTTCCCTATGGATCCTTCCCTCTTTTTCCTGCCTCTTCTTGTTCTAGGAGTATTTCAGGTAGTTTACATATAATAGATACAATGAGACACGAACAAAATGATAAAGGTTGGTACTCATACACGATGAAAAGTATGTTAGTGGAGTATGGAGAATTCATGCTCTACGAAAGCAAAAATCCCTAGCACCAGTGTTGGTTGACAGGTGTGGGGGCGGAGGGGGGCACTGTTTGCCCACGCAGGTGAAGCCCTACCTGCTGTTGTTCGCCCGGTGAATGGCAGCGTACTGACTGGGGTTCCCATTCGCTTGACATATTTTCGGCAGGTTATTTCTCCCCCTGTGAGCTGGGTTTGGGAACCTGTCCTTACATTTCTTTTGAGCCGGCAGCCACTCCACCGTGACTTCCCCCTTGGGCTCCTCCTCAGGTGGGAGAACTGTCATAGGAGTCAGGTGTTTGTGTAAAATACAAGGGAACATCCATGACTTAAAGATACACGTGCAAGAGTATTTTGTAGTTTGGGAGGATTTCATGTTAGCATTTCAGTTTAGCAGTAAGGAGCAGTAAAGAAAGGCTAGTGAATGCCCTCAGGCACACAGACAAAAAGAGAGAGAGAGCCTTAGCAGGGTGCCTGGCTGGCTCAGTCAGTAGAGCACGTGACTCTTGATCTCAGGGTTATTAGTTTGAGCCCCACGTTGGGTGTCGAGATTACTTAAAAATAAATCTTAACAATAAAGAAAGATCCTTAGCTATGTTAGTGTCCGTTGATCCTTTATTATTCTTAGCAATAATATATGATTGCCTTCGCAGTATTTAACTAGAAAATTTACGTGGCTTTCCATTACCTCCCTCATTGCTCTACTCCACTCCTCACATACTTTGTTACTATCATTTAAATGAACCNAATACTTAGAAAAAACCAAAAGAATCCAACCATGAGCAGTGGAACCACTTGGTGGTTATGAGTTACCTAATATAAATGTCGCTGTAATCTGTATTCTCTGCCAGGCACATTCCATTAAATTTTCAAAGGGCTGTCCAGAGACTGTGAGTAGATAATCTGGCCTAGGTTAGTAACCTCAAGAGAGATTTTAATAAGATGACTTTCTTAAGCCTTCCCAAATTTTGTGTATGTCGGCTTCTGATTTTTAAGCTCAGATCACTGACTAGAGCAGCTCGTATGTCTATTTTGACATCATGAAAATTATCTTACGTAGTTCGTATCACCTGGATGGGAAACCTCCCGCTTCCCAGCCTTTGGATCAGGGATGCACAGGGAATCTTAGCCTCTGCACTGTCACTTGCTTCTGGCAGTGAGGCACCCAGGGAGAAACACTGGGTCCTTTAGGCCACCAGGGCACTGTTTTGCATTAATGTAAGATGTACTGCTGGGTTGTTAACACTGCAGTGCCAGGAATGGCAGCCTTGTGACCAGCACGAATTACTGCACCAGTGCCGAACGTACTGCCAGTGAACAACTGAGCTTTGAGGGTAGAAAGGAGAAGTCATAGGGTTTGCTAATTTAATTTCGTGTGTGTGCGTGCATGCACGCAAATTGGTAAATAAACTCATAGGTATATGTTTTTATGTATGTATAAAGGAAAGTTGTTCACTGAGCAGTTTTGTATTGTAATAATTTACTTGGTAACTCTTCCTTTTAGAAGGGTGATTTCATAAAATTGTAATGGTAATTGGACAGTTATAATACAAGTGTGTCTCTCATTTAAAAACAAATTATATGCCATTAACTTTCCTGGACATTTTCATTGCCTTTGTATCAGATTTAACTTATAATTTAAAGGGAAGATATATGAAATAGTGAAAGCATCTCAGAGTATTATGAAATAATGTAATTGTCTTGTTATTTGAATGTTATAATGCCACCCTCTTTTAAAAAGGAAGAAAGTTAAGGCTTGTCCAATAAGAGAAAGGTCAGTATGCTAGTGAGCGGGGATCTCAACACGGTCTTTGTGGAGGCTGCCAAAGTAAACAGTATATTTTTAAGGAAAGGAAATGATAAAGTAACATTAGCAAAATATTCCCAAATGAGGATCTATAGAGTGAGGCAAATTATTTCTGGCAAGAGATTTGGTTAATGACAGCTTGGAAAATTTTAAGATAAGTTCATAACACAGAAAGCATTTAGATAGAATTATCTAAATGCGTTCTGCATTGTGAATCTGTTATCAAAACACTTTTACACCATGAAAAGAACAGTTTATTAATATTCATAGTGCATTTTGAAAGCACATGTAATACTTGCATTCTGAAAACTCCATGTAAGAAGTAAAAAAAAAAAATCTTTTGTTTTTTTAAGATTTAGAATATTGTAAGAGAATAAAATGATCTGGAATATTAAGTCCTTCTTCTTTTGCATTTATGCAGGTCCTTTCCCAGCTACAGAGTTGCAGCCCCCACCAAGCCCTTGTGTTTCCCAAGTGAACACTTTTAAAAGTTGCCTCTTTGGGGGTACCTGGGTGGCTCCATTCCAGATCAGGTCATGATCTCCCAGCTTGTGTGTTCAAGCCCCGCTTCAGGATCCTTGCTGACATTGTACAGCCTGCTTGGGGTCCTCTCTTTCTCTCTTTCTCATAAATAAACTTTTTAAAAAGTTACTTTTTTCCCTGTCACTGGAAATTATACACTGCCTCCTTCTATTAATAATTAAATTTCCCCCCCACTTTAAAAATATTCTCTGTGTGCATCAGCTTGTTCTTCTCAATATGGAACTTTCTGAAGAAAAGTAACTTAATTGTTATGACTAAAACTGCATTCATTCATTCAGTGACTATTAAGTGTTGTGTGTCATGAGCTGCGCTAGGTTCCTGGAATACAGAGGCCTTAGGGAGCTTTTGTTATGGTGGGAGGGGACCATCAAAATAGGTAACTGCAGATTATGACAGGTCCCAGGAAGGAAACGAATGGGACACTGGGAGCCTTGCACATACAAATTAATGTAGTGAAAGATGATGTTGGAAAGATAGAGTGCGACCACATTTCTTTTCTTATTGGAATGTAGTTTTAGTTTTACTTTTTGGACCTCTTAGAATAGAGAATTTAACCCAATTGTAACAGTACGATAGAATACATGATGTTTTATAAATAGTAGGAAAACTTTTTTTTTCTAGACCTCCCCTCATTCCCACGGGCTCATGTCATTCTTTTATAAACCAATAATTCTTTAAGATTGCATAGGATACAAACCCATGTAAGATGTTATAATTATATGATGAAAGATTTTTTAAATTTAATATTAAAGTATAAAAATTTGACTGAGATATCCTGCCAGAATTTCTCCATCTTCATATTGCTACACCTTTTGACATCTTTGGGCTCTTGCTATGTACGCAGGCCAGTATAATAATTTTATGTTAACATTTTTGCTGCTTCTAATGTTTTTAAGTACTTTGCTTAGGAAACTGTAATATACCCAAGGCCTGATTCTGGCCTTGCTTATTTCCATATTCCTAAATCTAGCAGAGTGTCTTGCACAAGACAGACAGATGTGCTTAGTAAATGTTTGTTGATTAGATAAGTTCCTCTGTTAGCATGGGTGCCAAATGAGGTGAGTACTCTTGGTAGCAGGAAGAGGTCTCTATGGAAAGAGCTCACATGAGAAGGCTCTGTAGAGGAAGTAGAAGTGATGTTGGACTTTGAGAAATGAGATTGAAGGAGAATGGAGGAGTGGGAAACTATGTGGAGGTGTAGGAATGCATGTGAGAGATGCACAGAGCATTAACCATGCCAGATGGGCTGTCACTGAGAGTTTGTTCGTGGAAATAGGGTTTTTTAAATTCTACTTAAAAAGTGGGTCGCTCTAGAATAAGGAAAGCCTGGACAGAGGGCAGAGGGGTGTAGATTTTTCCTCTGGGCAGTGGAGGACTATAACATGGGATTAAGCAGTATCGATTTTTATTACAAATGTGTTTTGGGAGGATTGATTTGGCCATAGTACTTAGGATGGATAATGGAGTAAAGGAACAGAATTCTTCAGTGGCATTTACAGAATTGACCTGTATGTCTAGTCCTTATTTATTTTGTGCTAGTCTCTTTTCTAGTCCGGAGAGTATAAACTACCTTGGGTCCCAAAGAGACTCACTATATTATACTCCACAGCCATTAGTGATATGCCCTGAGCAGGCTTCCTGCAGAAAAATGGTTAGAAAGCTCATCAGAAATTCTCAAGGCCATGGGAGGGTGTCACCTAATGTATTCCTGGCTGGAGTGTCATAGCCATCACTCCTGTCTTCCCTGTCTTTCAACTCACGAGTCCAGGCTTATTTCTGAGTCACCTGGTAAAAATGCCAAAATATTTTGGAGGAAAGATGTGAAATATCACAAACTCCACTAATCATTAATGCAGCATGTGCCCATGCCAAATACCATGTGAAGGGTCCAAAATGATAGCTAAAATGTAACTTCTGCCCGCACAAAATTTAGTCAGATGGACTAGATGTAAAACTTAACCAAGCGAAAATGCTTTGACTGAGATACACACAGAGGCATGTGGGGCATTTGGCCTGCTCTGGCACTTTAAAGAGGACTTCTGGGAGAAGGTAAGTAGGAGTTACATGAAGGATAAGGAAGGTTTATTCTAGACAAAAGAAGAGCACAGACACCAACATAGGAAGCAGCACGGCGTGTGCGGTCAGAAGTGCCCAGCCCTGAAGCAGACTGGTTGGCAGAGGCTAGAGGGGGTGGCTCATGGGGGTGTGTGTACACCAGTGCTGACACGGAACATTCTTGTTAATGCTCTCCTTGCACTGACTGCCAGGAGGAAATCTGTTCATGCTACGTTTAGCTATTTAACATTTAAACAGTAGAAGAGATTTCTCCAGAAATGTGTGTGTGTGTGTGTGTGTGTGTGTGTATACACACACACACACACACACGGATGGATAGGTGGCTGGGGGGATGAGTGGATGAATGGATGGATAGGCCGGTGGGTGGGTGGGTGGATGATTCCTAGTCTAGAGAAATGTAAATATGTTTTCTAAAACTGAGGTCTAGAGAAGCTCCAGGGTGAGGTGAGAGTTAGTTGCTTTGAATGGTTACAGATATTGCCCTTGTTACTTTGAAACAAGACTTTTTTGGTGGTTTCTTCCTTAGTTTTATCTGAAAGAAATAGGTCTTTGAAATTTAGAATAAGGAGTTACAGATACCTGGTGAAATATTTGGAGATATACTTGCAGCATAGGTGAAATACAATAAAGCACTTGGTGGGGAGGGGGGAGAAAAAGGGGAGAGAAAGAAAGAATAAAATTAGAATCATGAGGAGAGATGGAGGAAGGAGAGGAAAGGAGGAAGGGATAAAAAAGAGGAACAAAGAGGGAAGAGGAGAGAAAAAAGGAGATGGGGGAGAGGAAGTTTAAAAGGCCTTTAAGCTTTAATTAGCCTCCCTAAATCATGTTACATATTTAAAGTAGGAATTAATTTTACATCTTGAAAATAGTTTAATAAATTGCAATAGTATTCTTTATCTCATCAGAAGTGTTTCTATCGGACACTTACAATGACATTCTTGTGAATCACTTACACAGGTATAATACAAGCCTAGTTGTTTATTAGTCATAAAACAATTAGTCTAGCATTTATTATGCTCTTACTCAAAATTCTCACCTGTTGATTTTTTTTAAATAAGACAAGTGGCAAATGCTAAAGCTATAGAACAGACCCCATATGAAGTCCATAATATGAACGTTTTCCAAAAGTGTAATTATAATCTTGAATGTGATATATTTTTTTTTAAGTTTATTTATTTATTTAGAGAGACAGTGAGCAGGGGTGGGGCAGAGAGAAGGGGACAGAGGATCTGAAGCAGGCCCTACTCGGTTAGCAGAGAGCCCAGTGCAGGGCTCAGACCTATGGACGGTGAGATCATGACCTGAGCCAGTTGGGCACTTAACTGACTGAGCCACCCAGGTGCCCTTCAATGTGATTTTTAAAAAGAAAACTCATTCAAACCTCTGAGGCAAAATTGCATAATAAAAGTACATATTACCATCATAGACTCCAGAAAGCCCTCTTCCTACCCACGACCTTCTCCTCCTCTTCTTCCCCTCCTTCCTCCTCCTCCTCTCCCTTTTTTTATCCTTTCTTTCTTCTTCCCATTTCTTCCCACTCCTTTTCTTTTATTTTTTTTCTCTCTTCCTCGTTCCCTCCTGTCTACTGCCATATGTCATTTCCTTCCCGATATCTGTAGTAAGAATGTAACAGAGGGAGCATTACAGTTGACAAGGCTGTTTTTAGATCACAGTGCTTCTCAGCCTTGTATCAGAGGTAATGTGGGAAAGTGCTGAGTGCTCTAGGGGGCAGGGGGCAGGAGAGCTATGGGCAGTTGTACCTTTAAATTATATGGTGAGGATAAGCCTTGCTGGGGAGATGGGATTAAGCAAAACTTGTAGGAAGTGAGGGAGAGAGCCTGTTGATAGCTGGGAGCAAGAGAGTTCCAGATAGAAGAAACAGTAATGTTCAATGGTCGAGAGGAGGAAATGTGATGGGCTTGTTTGAGGAACAGCAAGAGGTTTTATTGGGCTGGAATGGGGAGAGAGAATGGAAGGGAGCAGTAGACTGTTTGCTCAGAAAGGTAACTGGGGCCGTGTTCCTGGCTTTTACACTTTGTGAGATGAGGAGTCCTTGGAGGATGGGCTTCTGAGTTCCCTGTTCCATTTAATTGATCCTTCTTCTTGAGTCATTACTACCCTGTTATTACTGTGGTTTAGTAGTAAATCTTGATACTGCTAAGTTAAGTCTGTTGCTTTGTTTGTTTTCAGAATTGCATTGGCTATTCTTGACCCTTTGTTCTTCTGTATACATTTGAGAATCAGATTGGTTGGAATTGCATTGAATTATTGATCAATTTGGGGGGAATTGTAATCTTTATGATACTGGTATCATATCTAGGTATATGATTTGTCTTTTAAAAGAGTTTCTATCTTTTAAAAAAAAATTTTAACATTTATTTTTGAGGGAGAGAGAGGGAGACACAGAATATGAAGCAGGCTCCAGGGTCTGAGCTGTCAGCACAGAGCCCGACATCGCTTCTTGGCCTTTTGGCTAAGATCAAATGTAGCACAGAGCCTGACGTGGGGCTCAAACCCGCGAACCATGAGATCATGACCTGAGCTAAAGTTGGACACTTAACCGACTGAGTCACTCAGGCGCCCCAAGAGTTTATGTCTATTATAATCTTCAAACTGAATGTTCTGTAAATTTTTCCATAGAAGCCTAACATTTCTTTTATTAATATATTTTCTTAGTACCTTCTGGGTTTCATTGCTATTTAGTAATTTTTTTTCTTTTTTTTTTTTAAATGTTTTAAAACATTTTTTAAAACATTTAAAAAGATTTTTAATGTTTTATTTATTTCTAGGAGAGAGAGACAGCGTGAGCAGGGGAGGGTCAGAGAGAGAGGGAGTCACAGAATCTGAAACAGGCTCCAGGCTCTGAGCTGGCAGTCAGCACAGAGCCGGACGCGGGGCTCAAACCCACGAACCGCAAGATCATGACCTAAGCGAAAGTCGGCCGCTTAACCGACTAAGCCACCCAGGCGCCCCAGCAGTATTTTTTTTTTCAATTATATTTTGTAAATGACATATAAGAACACAGCTATTGTTGATCTTAGGTCTACCAACCTTAAGAACTGTGTTGTTGACTTCTGTTTATCTATCTGTAGTCTACATTGAAAAAAATCTGACAGTTACATTATCTGCAAAGGTATTGTTACCTCTTCCTTTCTGATCTTTATACTTCTTTCTCTTATTGCATTGACTTGGACATCCAGTGCAGTGTTGCATGTAAGGGGAGATACCCTTGTCTTGCTCTTTTTAAATTTTTATTTTATTGAGTATTTTTCTAAAGTTTTAGCATTAAGCAACATGATTGCTTTGTCTATTTAAGTTAGATAGTACCTTTCAACTCCCAGTTTGCTAAGAGTTTATTTTATAAATATGATTATTAGATTTTTAAAATTTTAATATATGCTTTTTTCTCTGTGTTGAGATGGATTCTTTGATTTTTTTCCCTTCATCTGTTAATGTACTGTATTACGCTTACAGATTGCTGATGTTAATCCATCCCTTTATCCCAACATAAACCCCACTTGGCGATATTGTAGATCTCTGGATCACTTCTCAATTCAATTTATTATTATTTAATTTAGTAGTTTTGTGTCTGTTCTTGAGTGAAATTGTTACATGTGACTTTCTTATTTTGTAACTAATTTTATCTGGTTTTACTGTCAAAGCTTTATAGGCCTAAAGGAAAGATTTGGGAGGCTTTATTTTAATTATCATTTGTTGAAACACTCTGAATAGAAAGACTGATTGTTCCTTCAAAGTTTTATAAAACCTTCTAAGCCGGTGTTGAATTGGGTGGGTGAATTTCTTATTCTTCTCAAAAAAATGTTTACAGCTTCTGTTTCTATAGAAAATTATCCATTTCATGTGTTTCAGATTTATTGACATAAAGTTACGTATATTATCTTTATCACTGAAACATCCTTCCTCTCTCTGTGGTCACTTCCTCCTCCGGCCCCTCCCCTGCACAGGCATCCTCCCCACTCGCTTCCCTCGGGGTAGCCGGCCTAGTAGTTTGTTTCCCAGCCCTTTGTGCAAAGAAAGAACAAGTTTCTTGTTAATACTTTCTATTGATCACCTTTCCCCCCTATTTTATTCATAAATGTTTCTGTCATTATTTTCATCTGTTTTCACTGAGCGTTTTGGCCCTTCCCTCAGCTCCTTGATTTGAATGCTTATCTCATTTTAAGATTTTCTTACAGGCATATAAGGATATAAATTACTCTCTATGCACTTTGTCTCGTGGATGTTGACATGTATTATTTTCATTGTCGTTCGGTTTTAAATATTTTGTGATTTCCATTGTGATTTCCTTTGTAACCCATGATTTATTTAGGGAACACATGCTTGAGTTTCCAAACTGATTTCTAACTAAATTGCACTACGATTAAAGAAGATATAGTTGGTATGATATATGATCCTTGAAATTTAGGATTTGTCTTATGTCCATTTAGTCCATTTTTTTATATCTTACATGTGTTCTTGGAAAAGGAATAGATTATTTTTGGAAAGTCAACATATATATTCAAGTTTATATGTTTTTAGTGGGGTTTGGGTTTTTCGGTTTTCTTAATAAGATCATGACCTCAGCCGAAACCCAAGAGTCGGATGCTCAACTAAATGAGCCACCTGGCACTCAAAAATCAAGCCTGTTTAAATGCTCTCCTTTTTTTCAGAGAAGCTCCTCCCTGACCCATCCCTTTCTAAAATAGCACCCCTCCATTATTTTCTTAGTACTTTATTTCTTGTATAGCACAAAATCTATTTATTTATAGATAATTTAGTGGTATTACTACTCATACTACTATTATTCTGACCATTTTACCTGTTGATTATTTGATATTAGTGAACAGGGAGAGTAAATAGGACAGTACCCCTAAAAGAGTAACTTGGATCAAGAGAAGGTGTCTAATGGCTTAGGAACCTGGAGCAAGTGAGGAATAAATATAGACTGTTCAAGAATGGGAAAGAGGATGAGTACGGGAGTACGTTTACCAACAAAAGGAAATATGTAGTCCTCTGGGACTCTGGGCAAGAGTGAGATAAGTGTAACTACAGGCATGTTTAAGGCATAATAGAGATTAAATAAAGAATTGATTGAATCAGACCTGATTTACTGAATAAAGAATGGAAAATAAATGGGAGTTGAGAAGGCTTAGATTTTGTGTTCAGTGGTGTGCCCTAAGAGAACAGGGTGAGGCTCCAACTTCAGTGTGACTAAGGCAAGTTACAGTGTTTCTGGTACTCTGTGTTCATGTAATAGTACCTTGTAGTCTGCAGCATTGGGGGTTAGTAGAAATGATACGGGGGTGAGTGTAAGTTACACCTTGTGTGATCACACTGACGAGTAATTACATTCTGTGCCGGTGAATGTAGCATTGATTGGAAGTTGAATGTCATGAATGTACTATGAACACTACGTTAAGAAAGGGGGAATGAACTCTTACCCAGCTGTGCTCTAATCCAGTCTGACTTTGGGCCATAGTCTTCTCCCTGAATTAGAAAGGCATTGAGTTGATCACCTCTAAAACACTTTTCAATTTACACATGATGAGAGTATATGAAATAGATGAAATTGAGTGAGTAATGGTTTAGGTTAAAAGTAGGTGATGGGTGAGAAGAAGCAGAAACAGGTTATGGTGCTTTTAATGAGTTTTACGTCCTAACTCTAAAATAACACTGTCTAACACAATATATCTATAATTGTTTTTGTAGAGTTCTTTGTTTGCAGTGTTTATTCACATATCTGATCTCCTTCTGGTTAAGTAAAAGTAAAAGTTGATGGGGGTATACCCTTTACATTTACAGACAAGCTGGCTCCAGGAAAGAACATTAAATTTCAAGTCAAATTCCAGTGGTGCCTCTAAGAATGGCACTAGCAAGCCAGACTTTTAAGCCCTATTTTCTCATTTGTAAAATGAGGAGGGTTGGCTTTTGTATCAGACTACCTGAATTTTCCTTTTAGACAAATGTCTAGATCAGAGAAATAGGACAGTCGTTATGTATCTGTATTTTATCCAGAGATTTGACATAATCTTTCAGAGTATCCTTTGTAGACAAGAAATAGTGAATGGGTGGCAGCACTCCAGTGCATCTGTAATTTGGGAGTTATCTGATAAAATGACACAGGATTCTATTCTCATTGCAGTCTTTTTCACCATTTTTAGCGATGACATGGATAAAGATATTGATGGCTTGCTGATCAAATAGCCAGTACGTCAGATAACAGAATCAGAATCAAAGATGATCTCAGCAGGCTTCAACTAAGAGCCAAATATGACAAGATGAAACACCATGGATTCCTCTAGTGCATCCCTCTAGTTGGGCCAGCACGCACACTGCACAAGGACAGGAGGCAGGGGCCTCCTTCAGATCTTACCTCCATTACTCTCTGTGTGACATATGGCCCCACATTCAAAAGCATAGAAGAATAAGAATTGTGAATTCTTTTTCTCCCTCAGTCATGCCGTGTCATTCCCCAAAGGCATCCGGGATTATTAGGGTTTTAAAGTGTATCCTTACAGAGAAATTTTATGCCAGTGTAAGCAAATTGTGTGTGCATATATTCCCCTGACCCGTGCCCATTTTTATACAAATGGGACTATATTAGTCACAGTGTTTTTGTACCTTGGTTTTCCCCCTCATATTTATGACTTTAGGTTGGAGGTTTCCACATATCAGTATGATCATTTTCTTTTAAGTGGTTGCACGGTATTACTTTGTAGGGCTGAATCGTAGATCAGTTTAGCTAACCATTTCTTTACTGATGGGCATCTCTGCTGTTTTCAGTATTTATCACAAGCAATGCTTTGTAGTCATTAATTGTACAATAGTTTTATCTATGGAATAAAGTCTTAGAAGTGGTATTGCTAGGTCAAAGGGGGATTCTACTTTCTAATGTCACTGTTGTCATTCCTACCCTTCTGTGTCATGTATTCTTAGAAAAACCAGAACTGTATAGCTGGAGAGAGATGTAGGTATCATCAAGTTCGCTGGTTTTCAAAGTCTGGTCCTTGGGCTGGGAGTGGCAGCAGCATCACTCGGGAATGCTGATTCTTGGGGCCTACCCTGGACCTCCTGAATCGGAACCCATGAGGGGTCAGCAATTTGCTCTCACAGCTGATTTTAAGTATGAGGAAACTGATCAGAAAGGTGAAGTTAACTTAGTGGTTGTCTCAAGGTGTGACCTCTGACTTCTTTTTGAAACTCCTTCCCATCATGTCTCATCATTCCCCCTTTTGGAATTTCCAAACCACATGCTGTTCTTGACAATATCTACTCCTTGCCTTATGCCCTCTCTCATTTTCTTTTCACTCTACTACTGAAATCCTGTTTTCACTTGTTCTTGTTTTCTTGAAGCACTCAGATCTTCCCTATTGGAAAAATCAGTACATCTTAGCCTTCCTATGGTATATTGTTTTGTTTTTATTTGTTTCTGTATTAGTGTCTGGCTTTATTTTATGAATGTTGGTTGCATTTCTTCTCATGCACAGTTGGGAATCAGTAGAACAGAGCACATAGTATCTGTGCTGCACCCAGTATCTGTAACTCTAAACGGCGGTCTTATAAATAAATACACTACTGAACTACACAGGACAGTAGGCATGATGGACCCCTCACTGAAGTTTATAGATGGAATACCAACCAGTCTAGAAGCAGTAAGCCTGTATTTTGGTTCTGATGTGCCAGGCATAATGTTGTGTGTTGAGGAGGATCTGTTTCTAAGGTCATTTCCATAAATAAAGGACCATACATTTTTATAGTTGATACTGTCTTCTGCCTGTGAACGTTTAAATTGTATGTATCATTTCCTCCTTGTGAACTTGAAACCTAAAAGTGTGTGTCAAGAGGATGTTTAAAGTTTTCAAAATTCTTACAAAATTTTAGTTACTCTCAAGATTAGATGTTTCCTACTGACGAAAACTTTGCGTTCTAGTAAAACACAAAATTTTTTCAGGTTATCTCAACGCACTTGTCAAGGAAGAATATATATACTTCACTGTGTGATGGAATGAAACTGTTACCGTTTTTAAAGCGTTATAATTTTATATCCAAGCAAAATGTGTAATGTTTTGAATGGTACTCAAAATACAGTTTATAGTATTTTAGAGAGATTTTGAGAAGAAGGACATCTTGGAGGTGATTATTTAAACGATGGCTCCCTGGCCTACAGTGACTTTGGTTCATCAGGCAAGTGTTCTTATGAGCTGTCTTGAGAAATGGAGATATTATCACTGGCTTAGGGCCAGAGTTAACAACTTTGAAAGAATGTGCTACTGTAGTCATTTTGAAATTATTTTTCTCAAGACAGATCATTTTTATCAAATTTTAGCTAATTGTGTGGAAAATGGAGAAGCGGAATGCTTTAATAAAATTTTGTGATGAGAAGTAAATTGTAAAAATTAAGTATAATATTACCAGCCCTTTTAGAGACTTGACATACCTTGGCAATTGTGTACTGGGGATTTATATACAACTGTGTCCTTAATTGCTATTTTTAGATGAGCAGTTTTAAACATGTTCAATGTTTGTAAGCTTATAAAATTTGATGTTATGTCATACCAAACATAAATAAAACTATTTTATCATTGTCCCTAGAATCTGTTAAAAGTCAGTTCAAAAGATAGAAAAATGTTAAGGAAGAAAAATGTTAGGATTCTTTTTCTGTCCTTCGGAGTTTATAGTCAGCATAGGACATTTTATGCAAATGAAACAGGGGGCAATCTGCACCATAGTTTTCCAAATTTCATATTGGAGTGTAACTGTATAGTATCTTTAGTTCATCAACAAGTCATTGTTACATTATTTGTTCAAATCAACTAGAAGTATATGCTATTAATATCCACAGAGGCAAGCTTTGCTGGGAGATTGATAAAAGCAAAGCTGTATCCCATTCTGTGTCTAGCGCTCATTTCCTACCAAAATGTAGAGTTAAATTTCTCATTGTTTCTTTTTTAGTGAGCATTTGTCCTGCGCATTCACATTCTTTCTTCATGGAGAAAGTAATGTGTGCACAAGTGTGGAGATTGCCCAACACCAGCCAATTTATTTGATCAACGAGGAACACATACACATGGCTCAGTCTTCACCTGCTCCATTTCAGGGTAAGTGGTGATGCCCTTGTTGTCTACCTCTGCCCCACCAAGTGGATAGTCACCTTGCCCAGTAAGATTTGCAGAATGAGATATTATCTTAAATGGACCTTATCACATATACACATGATCGTAGGTGAGGTTGCAGTAAGGAATAAAATGTAGAGCATTTCCTTCAGAACAAAAGAAGGTCAATAAGTATTTGAAAAATAGAATC
This sequence comes from Crocuta crocuta, assembly GCF_008692635.1. Taxonomy (NCBI): domain Eukaryota; kingdom Metazoa; phylum Chordata; class Mammalia; order Carnivora; family Hyaenidae; genus Crocuta; species Crocuta crocuta. The sequence continues at coordinate 5,527,889 of NW_027530357.1, forward strand.
CAGTGAGTAATTGACAAACTGTATCAAGCAGAGGTTTTCATTGTTTTGTTTGTTCTATGGTTTCAGGCATGCAGTGACTTACAGAAAAGTGGTGTTAAATTACTGGTTTTGAAATTTCATCCAAATTCAAATTTTTTCTTCAATGATGTTAATATCTTTATTATTTTCTTTTAATTAAAGACTTCATTGATTGTAGTTTTTTGGTTGTAACACAATTTAACGTTTATATTTTCATTAATTCTCAGCTAGTCACCTCAGTATCACCAAAATAACTCCATGTTTGTTTTTTCTAACCATGAATTCCAAATCTTTAATTTAGTTTTTGGAATTCAGAATTTTCTGTGAATAGCTTTATAAATGTTACAGTATTTAAATGTAATAACATTAGATTGAACCATCTGAAAATTTTTTTTTGGTTCAGTCTAATTTACTAGAGATGTCTGCTGTGGTCTCAGTATATCACACAAGGTAATTATTAAAAACACTGACATTTTAAGGGATTTAACTAAAATAATTTTATGGACTTAACAGCCTATCATGAGTGTTTAGCCTCCATATTATTTATGATTGCCTTTTAGTTTCCTACGAATGATTCTAATTTAATTTGATAAAAACATCTGTTCTTGCCCTAAAGATAACTGAGCCTTTTTTTTTTTAAGGTAAAAAAGAACATTGAATCTTCATTTGGCTGTGTCCTAATTATTACCTTCCCCCCCCACCCCCATTACTGTGTAACACATTTTAAACTGTATGCTTTATCATTATTTAATTTGGGATCTTTGCTATGTGAACTGCTCAACAGTTCAAAGCCCAGTCCCTGAACTGTACATGTAAGAGTTGTACAGTATGTGCATATTGTGGAGTACCAGAATTAGTTAAATATTGTGTTTTCTTGACTGTGAAGGTGTTGACGACCATCTAACTTCATTCTAGACTTTATCACTGAAAATAGAAGCATTTATTTATGATAATAGAGGGAATTCTTGTCATGAGGGAAGGTAACTAACCTTCTAAGTTGGGAAAGGTGATATTAGTATAATCAGGTCTCCATAGGCCACTTATTTTAAGTCTTCCTAGTGTGTTACTGATGTCTTGAGTCATAGAAGACTCTCATGGGATGTTATCCTGCTTATTTCCCATGATTGGTAGGGAGAAGATACATTCTTAGGGCAGATATTGGCATTTAGATAATTATCGTGAACATAATTAACCACACTGGTGTGGAATTTCCTTGAAGTATTAATATGGAAACATTGCCCCTGTTTAACTGTGTTGGTTGGAATATTTTTCTCCCTTTTGGATCAGTGAGGAACAGCAGAAGCAGAAAGGAGTATGGGATGTCTACAGCTATCTCTGTCTTGAAGGATGTACTTTATCAACTAGCTGTTTAAAAAAAATAAAAGCCATCCACAGAAAGAACATGTCATTGTATGATAATGCTGAAATTTTTTTAGAAATTAGGATTAAGAATAAGTTTATCCCCAGAAAAGTGTTGTTTTGAAGCTTAGCCTCACCCCATGGCTACAACCTGGCTGGGTTATATACAGCATCGTGTTAACTACTTTTTTGTGTCTAGCTCAGTGAAAATAACATCAGGTCAAATACCGAAAGAGAAAGATAGAGGGACTTTGAGTCCTCTACTTATTGAGTATAATAAATTTTATTTGAAGTTGTTTCATCAACAGACCTTCAGAACAGTCGTAACTAAAATTATAACTAAGGATTATGTTTCAGACTTGATACATTAAGACTTTTTCACTATTACAAGTTTTCTTTATTTTTAAAATCCTCAGATATTTAGGAAGTCTCAGAACCCCTGGGAAGAGTGTTCAAGTTCTAGACAAGTTTTGGGGGTGTCTGTAGTAAATGGCTCTCTTTTGTTATGAAAGACTTTGCATAGGCTATTATCAAACAGTTGTGTATATGCTTTAATATATAGATAGTTTATATATTACGTGTTGACACAGCTGTCTCATAATATTTTTACCTTCCCATTTGATTTCCTTAAAAAAATTGATGCAAGTTTAGAGGCATATAATAGGTGCTAAAATGTGCAACTTTAAAAAATCAGACTTTGAAAGGAGTCAGGAAATAAAAATGATATCCAGTCAACGATGTTATGCTTTAACCTAAATTAGCATATGCAGCATTACGGGTAAGTAGGAATTATTAAGTTGACTTGTAACATGTGTTTCTCCTCCCTGCCTTAGTATTGGTAAGTCCTTATGGCTTAAATGGCACGCTAACAGGCCAGGCCTACAAGATGTCAGATCCAGCCACCCGTAAGTTGATTGAGGAATGGCAGTATTTCTACCCAATGGTGCTGAAAAAGAAAGAAGAATTGAAAGAAGAGGAGGAGTTGGGCTATGATGATGATTTCCCTGTAGCAGTGGAAGTAATTGTTGGTAAGAGAAAATATTTTGCCTGAAGAACTTTACTCTGTCTTCTTCACCTTTCTTAATTTAAAAAGATAATCATTGAGATTCATCAAAAATACTCTCCATAATTTTCCCATCTTATTTTATTCTCTTGACACAGTGGTAAATGCTGAGTAGTTATCTTGCCCGAAGCACCAGTGGTCCCTGTATTCCAAATGCTATCTGCATAGTGTTGGAACTCATGTTTAAACAGCTCGTAGCTTAGGAAGGAGGGGAGCATGTCCCTCATGGTGTGCCTCATGAGCATCTCCTTTTCATCACTGAGCTTGACTCTGGCCACTAGAGCAGTAGAGCTGACAGCCTGGTGTGGACGCTTTCTCAGGCCCGGCTCTCTCCGTGCTCTCTCTCTCACAGGTGGTGTGCGGATGGTTTACCCTTCAGCGTTTGTTTTAATCTCTCAGAACGACATCCCGGTTCCTCAGAGCGTTGCCGGTGCTGGAGGCCATGTTACCGTCGGGCAGCAGGGGCTGGGCAGCGTGAGGGACCCGAGTAACTGTGGGCTGCCTCTCACCCCCCCCACCTCTCCGGAACAGGCCGTGACAGGTGAGCGCAACCTGGGCAGGTCCTCGGTGGAGGCCAGCACAGAGGGTCACGTCGCTCCCTTGTCGTCGAACGAATGAGCAAACTCACGCTGGGAAATGCCTTGTGGAGTAGGTGGAAGTGACATGACGTGGGACTTTTGCAAAATGGAGAAGAAAATTTTCAACAAACAGAATAATGGAGCTTCAAAGTTTTAATTGTGCCGTGTTAGTCTCCATTCCAGTCGGACAGTGTAGTTTCTCCTAAGCTCGGGGCACACACCTATCCCTCTACACAGAATCAGGGCACAAGATGCAGGCTGCTCTTTTTTTTCCTTAAACAGTGGGAAACACTGAGAATGGCTGAAGCATGTGCCCAGCTCACCATTGCCCCAGCTGAGGGCAGGTGTAGGCTGGTTCTTTCCTTATTATATTCTAAAGTTAGACTGGCAGCAGAGAAGGACAGATACCATATGTTTTCACTTATAGGTGAATCAGGAGGAACTGAATGGAGGACCATGGGGGAGAAGGGGAAAAACAGTTGGAGGGAGGGAGGCAAACCATGAGAGACTCTTGAATGCTGAGAACAAACTGAGGGCTGATGGGGGTGGGGGGAAAGGGAAGGGGGGAGATGGGCATGGAGGAGGGCACTTGTGGGGATGAGCACTGGGTATTATATGGAAACCAACTTGACAATAAACTATGAAAGAAAAATAAATAAATAGATAAATAAAATTAAAAAAAAATAAAGTTAGACTGGCTTCAAGGAGCTCTGAATAAAATAATTTGTTCTGGCAGTAACCTGCCTACATTAATGATAAGTATTGATTACATGTGAAAATTTTAAGAATTTCCTTAATGGAAAAATTCAGAAATTGTTCAAATTAGGAGCATTTTGCCTTCTTTGTTGGGTGGCATATTTTCTGTATTAACTTTTTGGTTGTTGTAGTTGACTTCATTTTAATTGGAATCTAGTCAGTAAGAAAAGGGTACTCAGGAGACTTGAACTGAAGTGAGATCATTTATAGGCTTTTTAATGTGGGCCCCGTTAGCAAAAGCATCAGAGTTAATAAAGTCTTGGGTGGTGAACTGAAAACAGACTATCAAGCATGATATATACTTCCGTGGTTATTTTCATGAGATGAGATAAGACAGTATTTCAGAGTTTCTAGCATGCTGCTTGGTATGTGGATGGTATTCAGTAAACGTTCATGGCTAAGCAACATATTAGGGACACAGACACTGTGATTGAATGCACCTAATTTAAAAACCTGCCTGTGTAGCTTTTACTAGATAAGTTGGCCTGACTCAGTTCTCATACTTGTCTTGGACCTCCATTTCCTTCCCTGTTAAATACCATGTACTTTATTGAGCTATTACACATACTAGCTGACATACTCACCAGTGCTCCGTAAGCAACAGAGCAGCATACATAGGTGGTGGCATAAGCGATCTGAAAGCAGTACTCAGAACTCCAGCTCCAGCACACATGATTGTGTTATGTAGAAGGAATTACTCAGAAACCATGTGGGAGACATAGAAATGGGCGGCCTGTCTTTAGGAGCAATGCACTTGCTAACACGGTGAATAAAGGACGTCAGACTCTAACATGGTGCAGCAGGGAATTTAGATGACCCCTTGTGAAAGGATTTGCTCGGTGTTTGTTCAAAAAGAAAAAAACAGAAAAATGAGAAAAACGCTTTCACAATTTTTTAAATAACCATCATAGAGATGATCTATTAATATAAAGACGAGAATTAGCAGTAATTTGAAAAGTTGATCACGTTTCACCTCAAGGCTTGGATTTTAAACACTTGCACTACATAAGTTGTTACCAGCTTTTGTTTGTTTTTTTGTTGTTTTGTTTTAAATGTTTTTATTTATTTCTAGGAGAGAGAGAGAGACAGCGTGAGCAGGGGAGGGTCAGAGAGAGAGGGAGTCACAGACTGAAACAGGCTCCAGGCTCCAAGCTGGCAGTCAGCACAGAGCCCGACGCGGGGCTCGAACCCACGAACCGCGAGATCATGACGCAAGCGAAAGTCGGACGCTTAACCGACTAAGCCACCCAGGCGCCCCAGCTTTTGTTTGTTTATCTGGTTGTTTTTCTTTTTCCTGGTACTTAATGAAATCTATATTCAGTATAAAATTGAAAGCCTGCTGTGTGCATGGTGTCCTGGCGTCTTATCAGTTCAAAACTCCAAATTTCCCAATTCGGAGACACCAGGTTTTGTTTATGGTGGTTTTCAGTATAGACTTCCTCACTGTAGATCTCCAGATTCCCTCCCCTGGACTCTGTGTGCGTATCATTGTGTTAAGTCCTGGGTAAATAAATCCCCTAAGGCCTGCGCTCTCTCTAACAACTAACTAAAAGCAACTGGGTCTTTGTAAAATGAGTTTGTCTAAATTTTCATATTGTGATAATAATCATGATACGTTGAAGTGTAGCTTAGGACCCCTACTGCTCCACCAGGGTTCTGCTCAGCCTGGTCATGTCATGTCTGTAGTTACGAGCGTTGCACGTTGACAAGTTTTCCTGTATATAGAATGAAATGGAATCCCCTTCCCTCTAAAATGGCCATGAATCCCTTAGATTAGCAGGGGAAGGAGGGTCAGCTGGGTTTGGTGAGGTCATCCCTGCCACATGTGGATCGGTGCATCAGCTTGCACCTTCTGTTCATAGAGGTAATTCTGAGAAACAATATTCAGTATGTATTGGACAGCATGGAATACAAGTCTCATTTAATTCCCTTTGAGGTATCATCCACTTTTAAGTTAAATCATTAAAAGCTACTGAAAAGCATGAACTCAGTTTTAGTTAGAAGACTGTGCCTTATTTTCCCCACCCCTCTCCTCTGTTCATGAATTACCCCCTTATGCTGCCCAGGACATACAGTCTCTTTAGCTGAGTGGTAAGGTGTTTGGGGGGCAAAGAGCTGTGTGTTCTATTTCTGTTTGTTTCTCCACTTTTCCTAGTTTTATAATAAGCATTTGAAAATCTATTATAAAATTGAAATGAATTATTTTGTACCACAGACCAAGTCAGGAAACTTTTAAGATGAAAGACAGTAATGAAAGACCAAATTTCTTGTCTCCTTTAACTTACCTCCTTTGTAATATAATAATACGTTTATAGGGACAAAGCAGTCTTCAGTTCCTTAGAATTGTAAGCTTTTTGACACTGGTTTTTGTTTTTTGTTTTTTGTTTTTTTAAGATAGAGCTAAGCCTAACAATTCAACTTCTATAACAGTTGTGTTCCATTGATATCAGGACTGTTAATTTGTGGTATAAGGTTGTTTGTTTATCTTTCAGATGAGGATAGAGATTTCTAGAGTGCTTAAAACTGATTATTTCGGTCAAGATGTTTTGATCATAGTTCTATTGAGAATAAAACCCATGATATACTTACAAAGTCAGATAGATGAAAGTAATTGAATCAGAATCTAAATACTGAAAATCAACTTCAGTATTTGTCTTATATGAGATAGAAGTAGTAAAATACCCATAACCAACAACCAGTGTTATCAGCAATCATAGTGGACCTAATAGAAAGAAATGGATTACATACCAACTGTAGTTGGGAAAACTAAGTGGAATTATTATAAAAAAGCTACTTAACAGTCCTCTGATACAGAATGTCGAGACCACCTCTTTCAGTGCTTTAGCACTAAGCTTTCATAAATAGTGTCAGGCATAAGGGCAAACAGTTCCACACACAGATTTGAAATTTGACCTTGTTAAAAGCTTTGTGCCATTAAGTTCTTTTCTCCTACCCAGGGTGCTGTGTGCAGTTGCACGGCCGTTAAGCTAAATGAGCATAAAGCTCCCTCTACTGTTTTGTTCTTCCTTCAAACTTATGTGTTACATTGGGGATTTAAAAATTTAAAACAATCTATCCATGTTTACATTTTTAATGTTACTGTCTGAACCCTTACACAAGTAAGCCGTCTCCAATATCTGTAGAGCAGGAATGCGTCTGTATGGGTGCGCCCTTGGGGTGCATGAGTGTTGATGTGGTGAACTGTTTTATGGAGAACACAAGGAACTGTACAAAGGGCCAGTGTACAATTATGCTAATAGTTACAGATAGTGTTATTGCCAGGGGGTAGGAAGAAAGCTACACAAATAATGCAAGTTTCAACAATCAGAGTATTTCTATTAAATAAGCTTGCAGTCTAGGTACTAGGAGACCTTTTCAGATAATTTTCACATTCCAGATTGTCTTTCTTTTTCAGGGGAGAGTGGAGGTACGCAGAGTGCGGTCAGTCACCTAGGTTCCCAAGACGGCGGGATGATAACTATGCACAGTCCAAAGAGATCGGGGAAGATTCCTCCAAAACTCCACAATCATATGGTCCATCGAGTCTGGAAGGAATGCATCCTCAACAGAACCCAGTCCAAGTATGGCTTCTGCATTCTGTCTGGGTCGTGGTTCAGTAGCCATCTCGCTGATTACTGCATGAAGAGTGTCAATCGCATTGTGCCGCAGTGTGACCAAACCTGAGGGGTCATTGAATTGGTAGTTCATTTTTTTTAACTTAACAGCACAAAATTCAAAGCAAGGATGTTAAAGATGTTTACTTTACTGAATTTGATTATTTAGGAAACTTTGAAGTTCTGATTATCTCAAGATTGGCACAGTAGTCGTCTGGCATTTTTTTTTTCTTTTTTAAGCACAGATGGTTTTGGACAGTTGTCAGTGGGTTTGGTTTTCCTTCGGATACCAATTTCTGAATGTTTTCTGTTTACAAAGGGATATGACCTTTGTCACATCTTCTGTGACATTGGCCTTCTGTTTTAAATGACAATACAGCTCTGAACTGAACTGATGGCAGAAGGGTGTTCACCAGCTGCTGTGCTTCTGCCGGTGGTTGTGGGGAAGCCATATTCTCTTCTTCCCCAGCGGGACTGTGCTGCCTTCCTTTCCCTGCCTGCCACCCATCCTCCTGTTCTCCCCCCTGCCTTCCTTGACTTATTTCTGGAAAAGAGGAAGAACTGATTCTCAGAAGAGACTGCTGGTGATTATTTTAACTGCATGAATGAGAACAACAAACAGTGGTCGATAAATACTATTCTACTTACCCAGATTTACGTAAACATATTCAGCATATTTTCACATCTCTTTGGATATAACTGAGATGTCCCGTTTCTTGCCTGAGGAAAGTAAACAAATGAGTCTTCATTCTCTAGAACAGAATAAATATGAATACTCTTGCCAATAACTGCTGGGAACTCCACTCCTCTTAGAAATTAATTGTTTCTTCAGTGACTACTACTTAGAGTTCTGTATACAGATTTAAAACCTGTCACTTGGATGTAGCTTTTAGGAAATTCATACTATATATTCATTTCCCAGTGAATTGGTTCCAGAGTAGGCTGCTGAAGAAGTTACAGTACATAAAATCTAAAATAATCGCAGTCAGAGATTATATATCATGCTCTAGAAACAAAAAGGTATCTTGAGTCCCTAAAAAATGATCCTTTAGAATAGTTGGTACAGGTGTTTTCACCTCTATCTACAATGCCTAGATGATTTCCAAGTTCACATTTTCTTTTTCTTTTCCTGTCATTTGCTGTCTTTGATTTTTATCACCACTAACCTATCACCTTCGCCAACTCTAAGAGCCCTTTGTGGCCGCAGCACAGAGCAGGGAAGTGACACCCGGAAAGGCAGGGGAGGGTAGAGAGGAGGGAGGTCCCTCCAGAGCCGTCACTGAAGCACTTTGCAGTATCTGCTGTAGCAGAATCAGCAATACAAAAATACTGCCCGGTGTTCTTCTTGTCACTGTAATAATAGACACTGCTTTTTGCCACCAATTACCAGTGACATGTAAGAGATAATTTTTTTTTCTTGTCTTTAATTCACATTATGAGTGTAGAGTACTGCCCTTAAATGCTAGTAAATATAGGAGTTTTAAGGATGATTTAAACAGTCTGTTCCAGGGCATATAATTCACAGATGCTGTGAAAAGATAATTTTTAAAATTGTGGTTATTTCTACAAAATTTAGGTGACTTTTTAAAGCACCAACCAATAGGGCCAGGTAGTGTTTTAATTGCTCTGCATGTCACCCATGTTCAAACGTACTTTAATCTTAAATAGAAGTATTTAAATCCTGCTTCTTGTGGTGCAAAGAACAAGTTGATCCCCCCACCGCCACCCCGGCCTTGGGTTGCTTTGAGCTATCTCTCAGCTAACCTTACTGTGTGAAATGTATTCGGGTCTCGTAAAACATTTCTCTCCTAGAGGTGTGAATATTATCCCACGTTTACACAAGTCACCTTTTTAACCTCTTTCAGGAGGAGCCAAATGTCAACTCCAACTCTTGAAGAAGAGCCTGCTAATAATCCTGCTACTTGGGATTTTGTGGATCCAACCCAAAGAGTCAGCTGTTCTTGCTCTAGGTAGGTGGTGGGCAAGGTGGAATGTGGATCCAATAGGCTGGTGGCACCTTGTGTTGACTGTTTCCCGGACGCTCACACTGCTTCTTCCCCGTCATTTTGCTTTATCTTGTTTTCTATTCTGTCTTCTTCCTCCTCCAGTGGAGAAGAACAAGATAAGTCTTTTCTTCTGTGCAGATGATGCAGCTTCATTGTCAGGACTCCAAAAGAGCTTTAGTAGATCGGCCCCGTGATCAAATTGTTCCTGCCAGTTTCTTCACAGCAGCTACCTCAAAACTAAAGGCATCAGTTTGACAAGACAGACTCTTCTCCTTTAAATGAGTTTATTTAATTATTCTTAATTTGAAAGTAGAGCTCAGTATTAAATAAGTTGGCTAGAATTCATAGAATTTGGATTAAATAGGCCTTTCATAGATAAGTTGTTTTGTTGTTGGTGCTGGTGTGTTTTGATGCTTGAGGAAGGTCCTTGGTAACAACACCTGCCAAAAGCTAAAATTGTTGTTCATTCATTTAGATATGTGAATAGAACCCTAAGTTGATTTCTGGAGAAATTTTTTCCTCTCATGGGTATTATTTTGACTTCTTACTCCTTGTGGTAGTAAAGAGTTTTCTTGTCCTGGGCATGCATGAGGGTTCTTAGGGTTCGTTCTTTCTTTCTTTCTTCTTCTTCTTCTTCTTCTTCTTCTTTTTTTTAATGTTTTATTTATTTTGAGAGAGAAAGAATGAGAGCCTGCAAGTNCCATGACCTGAGCCAAAATCCAGAGCTGGATGCTTAACTGACGGAGGCACCTGGCGCCCCAGGGTTCTTAGATTTCTTACGTGTGTGTCAGCCTTACCCCTAGCTCAGCTGACTGGTGAGCATGTGATGGTGATTATTCACTTAATGAGCAACTCAGCGTAGCTTTGCTTCCAAGGTGTCTATTTTCATCTGCTCAGCACTTGGGAAAAGTTCAGTGGAGATAATGTATATTAAGAAAAGGCCATTCATTTCCCTAGTTTAGATAGAGGTTCTTCATGTGGCATAAATAAGTTGGTTTCTGAGTAGGGAGGCAGTCAAATGACCCCTGAAAATATATGCAAACTGTGTGTATCTGTATACACACTTAAACAGCAGTTTTGACACCTTCTTCCTGTCCTCCCTGCCCCTTATGTTGATCCTCTTTATGAAGCTCTGCCTTTCCTAGTCAGCTTTTTTCTTTTTGAGAAACATTATAAGTATCAGCCTAATAAACCTCACTATTGATTTTTCAAAGATGATGTTTTTGAAGAAGTTGCTTGTTCAGTAAGCATCTGAGCATGTGAGAACCTCTCTCTGGTCTCAGGGTAGGTATGATACATCAGCTGAATACCTGTTTTACTTCTGTTTCTAGGCCATTGTAAATTGTGTGACAAAAAGTGTTTTCCTATTAACATTGATTTCTCAACAGCTTACAGCCAAGTTATATGGGCTACCTTTAGAAAGTACCTAGGATAAAAATGTTAGTGTATTTAACTTTGCTTGTGCCCTCATCTTATTTTTGCTTCTCTTTTCCTTATCTAGATTTTTTCACCTTTTTACTGATTTCTGACATTTTTATTTGCTACCTAAAATTCTTTTTACCTCAAATTCTATTTACCGTAAATAAATAACACGTTTTCTTTTGTCCGCTGGAGTCATTCCCCTGTTTCCTCTCCAGATTCTTGTACCTTCAGGTCTGTTTTGTAGTTCTGCATTTGATTTTGTTGAGTACCAGATATTTATCTCTAGATGTGACTTCCCATATATACTCTAGTCTTGTATGTAGGGGGGTACCTTTGAGAAATACCCTTGATTTTGACATGTCTCTTTTCTCACAGGTCAGGTACATTTTTTTTTAAAATCACCGTTGTCCCTTCTCAGCCTAGAGACGGTATCATTTATGTATTTTTCTTCCATCTTATAGATGATTTTTATCCTTGTATTTCACAATGACTTCCTTTGAAATGTCTGTGATAGTAATTCTATTTTCCTCATGCTTTTAGTCACTGTGTGTGTTTCTACACTATTTGGCCCTGCGTCTGGTTCTAACCACCACTTGACCAGCCATATAGTTAGCTTTCTGAGCTGGTCTCCTGCTGCCTGCCTCCCTCACTGGAGCCTCCTACCTGTTCAGAGACTTGCAGTGATAGTCTGTTACTTAATAATGTATCCTTAATTGTAACCATTGCACAATGTAGCTGAGTCATTATTAAATATGATTAAAAAAATGACTTTATATGAGATTATCTAGTTTGCAAAAAGTCCTTACTTTGAAGAGGCTATCATAAAATACCTATCAAAGGATTGGTGTAGTTAAATGCTCTGAGAAAATCCAAATGAAAAAGTTTTATGTAAAAGACTTTCAGAACTTAGGTTTTAAAATACACAGCTCAGAAGATTTGATTGAGAGATTTTCAGAGGAGACCTTCACCTCTTACTGTGGTACGGTATCCTACAGATTTAGAGCACAATTTTTACCGTATCAACAATAGCCTTATGCTTAAACAACCTTCTTCAAAGTCAGAATTTGGGGTTTTCTTAGAGTAGCAAAGACTTTAGCAAGAGTCTTTCCGGATTATCTACTGCAAGATTACCAAACCCATTATGGAATGGTCCACTCCTCACACTATTTAATGGCCTTATGGGGCAGGGTGGCCATCCTACTGTCCCACTAAACCATCCCATTATGCCGCACAAATCCGTTTTACTGCCCTCTAGGGCATCATTCAGTGCAGCACAGCAGTAATTTAATGCCACCCTCGTGGCCTCAGAGAGTTACTGCTACACCAGCAGGAGAGCTTACACTTTTCCCTGGGTTGATTTATATATTGGGAGGAACTGGCTGACCTGCTATATAACTTTGTTGCACAGATTAAACCTTGGCATCATCTAGTGGGCCCTTACTGAGCAATATCTTGCACCTGTGCTTACCAAGAAGTGTGTTAGGATGTGAGCAGACCTGCTACCCTGCTTATTAGTACAGATGCATTTGTGTACACGCGTGGTTTTTATATCCACTCACTGTCTTTTTACTTCCGTCTAAGTTTGTCAGTCTGTAAGATCCAAAGTTGTCTTTCCTTCCTTCTTTTTTCCAGTAATAGTGACATACAAGGTTTCTAGTCTGTTTATTCTATTAAATATTCCTAGAATCGACCCTGGGTTTCACACTTTGGGGGAAAATCGCATGATTATTTTGTTCCCAATTTACAAGACTACAAGCTGTTATAAACGATTCTATATTGGAGTTAATAGAGTGTTGTAAGACAGAAATTGAAAGCTTTTTTCTCTCTCCTGGCAAATGATCTCATTACTCTTGGTTTTAAAATGCACTGTGAACACATTATCTGGAGCCTTTACCAAATTTGAAAGATTTCGGAGTTTTTCAAATCAGTCTTTTGGTAGGAGCTAGTAACATTAAGTCCATCCCTTACCTGCTTAACTTTATGGAATTGATTCACTACTTTCTGTCAGAGTGTGTTGAGTTTTTGTCATCATAAGAATAATGAACCTAAAGTCCTTTTCAATGTATTAGTGTGTCCAGTGTGTGCTTAGAAGGTACAGCCTTGTCTTGTCCTGACGGTGGGGGGATGTCACACTGCTAGAACGGTGCCATTATTCTCGGGTGTGTGTTTCTTAACCTTGTTTTGATTCTCATTTCAGGCATAAACTTTTAAAACGTTGTGCAGTAGGACCCAGTCGGCCTCCCGCAATATCTCAGCCAGGGTTCAGTGCCGGGCCGTCTTCGTCTTCATCTCTACCACCTCCTGCTTCTAAGCACAAAACAACAGAGAGGCCAGAAAAGGGAGACAAGTTGCAGAAGAGACCCTTGATACCATTTCACCATAGGCCCTCTGTGGCCGACGAGTTCTGTATGGAGCAGGATCCGCCAGGACAGAAGCTAGGGTTGGCAGGGATCGACTCCTCCTTAGAGGTGTCTAGCAGCAGGAAGTATGATAAACAAATGGCCGTGCCTTCCAGAAATACAAGCAAGCAAATGAATCTGAATCCTATGGATTCACCTCATTCCCCTATTTCCCCTCTGCCGCCAACACTCAGCCCTCAGCCACGAGGTCAGGAAACGGAGAGTTTAGACCCGCCATCTGTCCCTGTGAACCCAGCTCTCTATGGGAATGGGCTAGAACTACAGCAGTTGTCGACTCTGGATGACAGAACTGTCGTCGTAGGCCAAAGACTGCCTCTGATGGCAGAGGTCAGCGAGACAGCCTTATACTGTGGGATCAGGCCCTCGCATCCGGAGTCGTCGGACAAGTGGTGGAGCAGTTACCGTCTCCCGCCCATTGACGATGCTGAGTTCCGGCCTCCAGAGCTCCAGGGCGAGAGATGTGATGCCAAAATGGAGGTAAACTCAGAGAGCTCCGCATTGCAAAGGTAAGGAGACTCTGTGTCCCACCCACCCGATCGCCTGCCACTAGAGGCATAGGGTCCCGAGAATCAGGGCTTCCCTCCTCACATCTCCACGCTAACCCTCCAGAGACAAAATGAAGTGTTTGAAAGTCAAGAGCTTTGTCCTTCGAGAGGTTGCACACATGTGTTGTTATTTACACATGTTGGCATGTGAAGTCTTCATTGTGGCATTTAGTACATTTGTACTTGTTTATTTCTGGCCTGCGGTTTGCTAGGCAGAGAACGTAGCTTGGTGAGACTTTCCACGCTGTGGTCAGTGCGGTCTTTATGTCGACACCTGTGAGGAGGGCTTCAGGCGCACCCGAGTGTGTGTCTTGCGTCTCCTATAATACCACGTACTATTGGGCTGCCAGTCTGCCCCGTTGTTCTTCACAGTCACACAGGCCATCTCAGCTACTCTTCACCACCCTCGTCTTCCTTACGGCCTCATTTCATAGCTGAGAAAAGTGAGGGTCATGTGATTAGTCCCTGACATAGATTGAACTTGAACCCAGACAGTCTGTTCTTAGGGCCTATCTGTGCTCTTAACCAAAGTCCGTGGAATCAGAGACAAAAACATTATTCTTCCCAAAGACCTACTAAGTTTTATTTGTGAACGTACTCTCTAAAAGAACTTCTTGTAAGAGAATAATTTTTTAAGTTTTGCAAATGCTTTAAATCCTACATGCTGCTCTTTTTTTAAAACATCCATCTTTATACTTTACCTTGCTTAAATCGTCCTTTATTTTCCCTTTTAGACTCTTAGCACAACCTAACAAACGGTTTAAAATCTGGCAAGAAAAGCAGCCCCAGGTGCAGCCACTCCACTTCCTTGACCCATTGCCTCTGTCTCAGCAACCTGGAGACAGTTTGGGAGAAGTCAACGATCCCTACACCTTTGAGGATGGAGACATAAAGTACATCTTTACAGCAAACAAGAAATGCAAACAAGGGGCAGAGAAAGATTCCCTGAAAAAGAATAAGGTACCATTCAACATGGAGGGTGTCCCGCATGGTGTGGGTTTTGATCTTCGTCAGTACAACATGTGTGGGAAAACTTCTGAGGCAGAATGTTTGAGATAGTCTTGCCTGATTGCTCTGTCCCCATATTCATGCTCTTGGTACTACTGTATTGAACAGCGTATTGCTCCTTTTTATGTCATGGCTCACCTTTGTTTAAGAGTCCGCTGAGCATAAATGAAGCCTCTTATTTTCCAGGCTGTAGCTTGTACAGTGCATGCTTCCTCTCATACGCTAATTCTGGTTGGCCTATGCTCCCTTCTTTTTAATTATTATTCCAAAACAGCCAAAATGTAAAGAAAAATATGCTGATGACAGTATCTATTGTTTATGGAGCGCCTGGTTTGTTTACCATACCAAGCGCTTTATATATGCGTCTGAATTAATAGCAGCGGTACCTCCTAGCTTCTGTCGGTATTACTTTTACTGGTTTCGTTGTCATAACAATGAGTACTGGGGGTGTGTGCTGTCTTTAGCCTTAAATTTTAAAACATTCCAAAATTTAAAACATTACTGGGCCATTTAAAGAGGTCTTCTTGAGAACAGAGGAAATAAGACAAGAAGCCAGTACAGTTCAGGAGACTGCTTCAGACACTCCTTGACAGAGACCTGCCTGGGTCCAGAAAGCTCGAACCCCAATTCAGCATCTAAAATGTTATAAGACAGCATTTAACACCACGGCAGGACTGTAGTCAGATGCCACCAGTACCGATGAGGCATAAAACCCAGATGGACTCAGAATACTCCACAGCATTGGAGGGCAAGTGTGGGAGTTTGGGGTTCTATTTAAATTCAGGGAAAAGGACCGATCTTTTATTTCCCTTGGTTGCATAGACCATGGTTTATCATACTTGTGCTCATAACAAGTTCCATTCTCCCCTCTAATTCTTTGTGTTCTCCCTCATATTCCACACTTTGGGTTGGTGTTCATGTGTTTTGTTTGGCTGAATTTATTATACAGTCAGAGGATGGATTTGGTACCAAGGATGTCACTACACCAGGTCATTCCACGCCGGTGCCTGATGGGAAAAATGCCATGTCTATTTTCAGTTCTGCCACTAAAACAGGTGTGTACAACGATTATTTGCCTCACTTGGATTGTTGCTAAAGTAAAATGCAAGGGAGATGCTTCTCCATTTAGAATTCTGTTTTTACTGTAATACCAATAATTTGATCTCTCTCATCTTTGATTTTTCATAGTTTGTTTTTCAGTTATTTTCAAAACTGATAAACATATTTGGAAATTACGGTCTCTAAATTTAACTGAAAACCTAGGGAAGAACTTCACAGGCAGGTCTTGCTCACTGAGATCCATGCCCTCTGCTCACTCCTCTCTTGATGAAGTTGTTCACTCTGCGTCTCCGCCCCCTCCCCGCAGACGCCCGGCAGGAGAGCGCTGCTGGTAGAGCCGGCTCCGGCAGCCTCACGCAGGTCACCGACCTGGCACCTTCCCTGCACGACTTAGACAACATCTTTGATAATTCCGACGACGACGAACTTGGGGTGAGTCTGCCATGGCTCCACAAACAGACTTCCCGAACTGGGCGGACTCATGTCACTGTTGGAGTTTCTCCTTACTGTTTGGTCCACTGAATTCTGGGGGCCCTGTTTCAGGTTCAGACTCCTCTTCAGAAATGTCTGTCTACCTTGAAAGGATTCTCAGAGTTGCTCGTGCAGTCTCTACCACGCCTTGGGTTTTGTTGGTTGATGCCTTTCTTTTTGTGTTAGTGTTTTTCCTGTTGTACACATTAAAATCCTTCACACTTAGTATATGTGCTGCCGAAGCAAGCACAAAATCTTTCACATTTCGTTTAAAAACATTTTTTAAAGACTGAATTTTTTTTAAAGATTTATTTATTTTGAGAGAAACGGAATGTGAGCAGGAGAGGGGGAGAGAGAGAGAGAGAGAATCCCCAGCAGGCTCTGTGCTGTCAGCACAGAACCTGATGTGGGGCTCAAACTCACAAACCATGAGATCATGACCTGAGTCGAAACCAAGAGTCAGTGCTTAGCTGCCTGAGCCGCCCAGCTGCCCCTTTCACATTTAGTTTTTAAATCCTTCTAAATATCATGAGACTAGTAGGCATGTATTATGTAGACCCTGAGTCAGGACATTTGTGTCCTCACCCTCCTAACCACCTCTGTACTTTGGAGCAAATAGAAGTACCTGTTATTTTGGGGGGACCTAGAAATGAGTAAGATAGGACCTGTCTTCAAAAAAGTAAGTTCATTAGTTTATATCATTTACGTACTTACCTTCCTTCTCTTCTGCCCATTTCTCACATATTTGTTAATCACTTGATGATTGGTTCCTTTGTGACGTGTACTCAAGGTTACAAATGTTAAATTTCCACCCTTATACTGAGATACTCACAGACCTCAGGAGAAATAGCTTATACATAAATGTAAAATATACTTCAAAAATATGGGTGCATGCACTTCTTACTGTGAGTGCATAATTGACTTGGTTTAAAGATGCTGGATGTTCAAGTACGAAGTGACAAACAGTGTGTCAATTAAAGCTTAAACTTTAAGTAGGAATCAGAATTCTGAAGCCTGTTCTCACTTTAAAATGTATCTGATTAACAGATAATATACACCATTAGTAATGTAAGTCCTTAGAAGATGATGAGATCATAATGGTCTCCAAGAATGGATTTGACTCGAGATGCAGAAAGACAGGGCTAGTGAGAGGCAGGGGAGAGACATTAGTTTGAGCTTGGAATGAGCCTTGGTTAAGCAACAAGAATGAACTAGCCGGGGGTTGGGATTATGAACAGACCACTGGTCTGCTCTCTGACTAGTAGGTTAAGAAGGTTTTTTACCATGCTTATGGCTTTGGACTTTGAACCCTGCCTGTCATATGTTCCTCTGTGAAGGCTGCTGAATGTGGACCTGAGAGCTGGCTTCCATCAGTGCCTCACACAGAAAGCAGGGGTACTGTTTGGTAACTTTCATGGGATTAAAACACAAGGACCTAAATTCAGGCAGCAGCTGCATGAAGGAAAAGGACATGACAAGAGAAAAACTTTCCGAGATATCTGGGTAGCTCAGTCAGTTAAGCATCTGACTTCAGCTCAGGTCATGATCTCATGGTCTGTGGGCTTGAGCCCCACGTCAGGCTGTGTGCCGATAGCCCAGCCTGGAGCCTCCTTCAGATTCTGTGTCTCCCTCTCTCTTTGCCCCTCCCCTACTTACACTGTGTCTCTCTGTCAAAAATAAATAAACATTAAAAAAGAAAAACTTTTGTACAAGAAATGACACATTTCGTTATGGTAGATCCAGGCATCGGAGAGCCTTTTGGAGCTTGACTATGTCTGTAAAGCCAGGCATTATCTGGAATTGATTTTGATGATCCTTAGGGTTTGGTTAGATGCTTCGGTGGTGATAATGGGGAGGAAACATGAAAAGAAAAAGAATCAAAAAGAAGTAGAAAGGGAGAAGTAAGAAAAGGGAAAACGCAAGCATTACGGAGTAGCCGGGGACTGCTCGCCGCCTCCATCCCTAGTGATTACTGCGTGTGGCGAGAGCCACTGTACTCTCTCTCTGGATGAATCTTGTATTACTGTTGGACTAAGTGAAGATAGGTTTACTTTTCTTTTTTTTTTAATATATTTTTAGGAACGTTAATGTGTAATGGAGTGTTGGACATCTTTAATCTAATTTTCATTTCTCTGAAATGATTGTTTACTCTGATTTCTAGCCTGGCATTTAATCAAGAGAACCATTTACCTTAGAATTGTTTTTGCTAATTCATCTTACTGATAACTGGCATTGTGTGGCTGTTGTCCACGTTCCATCTCAGATATCTTTGAATTTAATTTTACGTTTCAACTCTATGTCATTGAATAAGTGTACGTAAATAAAAGGCCTTCTGTTTGTGAGAATCTTTTTTTTTTTTGCTTTGTTTTATTTATCTTGCCACCAGTTCATTTGAGTTGTTAAAGATAATCTCGCCTGTTAAAAAACTGAATTTATTTTGAATAACAAATCAAAGAAAAGCCCTCTGCATATTTCATTAATTTTAAATGATATGGTTATTTTTTGTGAAGAATAGTAACTGTGGAAATACAAGCAGAAAATGTGTGTGGGCGGGGGGTGAAAAATGAAAGAGTGATACTTTGGGAGGGCTTGAGGTCGCTTCTTTTAACCGCCTGCTTGCAAACAGAAGGAAAACCAGACGGATAGCTAATGACTACTTGGAGGCACCACCCTAATTTAATTATTGTGTCCCTGAAACCACTTCTCTAATCACCTGGGAGGAAGATTTGCTTAAGGTCTGCACGTTCTGTCTTGCTGGTGCATCTCCTCTTTCCAGATCTGTGCAGGGAAGACTTAGTCACTCTGGTTTGCATTCTTGGTAAGCTTGTAGCTGCCTCCTTTGCCTCACTGTCTGCTGGTACTTCTGCAAGTTCACTTGGTAAATCCTATGTAAGGAAGTGTCTTTCCTCTATTCCAGAATATCAGTAGGCCCATGTCAAGAAATAGTTGACTGCTGCTCGCTCTATATACATATGTGTTGCCTTGTTTTAATACTAATAATCGTTCCTTAGGCTGTATCACCTGCGCTGCGCTCATCAAAAATGCCTGCAGTTGGGGCAGAAGACCGACCCCTTGGGAAGGATGGAAGAGCGGCAGTTCCTTACCCACCAAGTAAGAAAAGGAAGTTGAGCTTTGCCTGTACTATTTACAACTTACACAAAGTGTTCTCATACTCAGTGGTGCCTTACCTGAGGTGCCCCTCTCCCGGCCTTTTTTTCTTTTAACAGAATATTAACTATAAGTGAAACCTTGTATAAGCTAGGATTCCTTAAATGGTAGGCAGCTAAGACATCATCTTAGTTTGAATTCCTTTTGCTTTTGTTTTCAAATTAAGAATTAACTTTTGTGGTTTAAAATATGGGAAACTGTGGTTTAGGTTTGTTTCTCTAATAGTAGGATAAATGCTACACAGTGAGTTTTAGAGTGTTTTCCACTGTAAGAGTATGTGTAAGATGTTTCCATTTTCATGAATTTAATTCACACAAGAATGATGAACATTTGTTTTCTGCGGCCCTTCTCCTAATTCATACTGAGCTTTTTGTATTTCCTTTTGAGATCAGCTACTTTATTAATATGTTTGATGACAAGAAGAGGAACCTCTTCTCCACCCCGCCCCCCGGCCATTATTCTTCACCCCAGGAAACTACATTATTCTACAAGAGAAAAGAAAGTCAGGGTAGCTTATGTGGATACTCTGAAGCAGAAACGTAATTCCATTGCAAATCATTCTTTAATACCTTCTCATTAACTTCAGCTGGTAATGAGAACAAATTGAGGGGAAAAACCACTATGTCATAGGGATGAGTCAAAAAGTTTTATGGACCTATAAATGTGTGCTGATTTACTCAAATGTAGAAGTGTGAAGTATACAGAGATTGGATTTTGACAGCTTTAGGAGATCCATAGCTTTTTAAAATATGCAAAGCTTTCTCAAGTATGACATGTATGAAAATGAATAATGGTAGCCAGCCAGTTGCTGTAGTTTTTTTAATTAAACATTTTTCTTTTTTTATTACTCTGCACTGCAGAATTTTGCAAACATGGAATTCACAGATTAAAAGAAACAATGTTAAAATAGATCCATATGAAATAGGTCAGATGGATGAATTCTTTCCCTTGTTTTGAACCAGTTAATCCTCTGCCCCTTTTGATTTGACAGAACTGATAATGTAGTGATGTTAAATGTTAAAATGTCTGATAACTTGTCCAAGATTATTGGGCTCTCAATATTGCATTCACAAACCCTTCTGCTAGTTAGTGTCACTGCCCAGGAAAGTATACGGTGTACTTTCTTCTCTCTCTCGTTTTCATACAGAAAATAATTGTTTCAAAAAGAAGCTACTCAGAATTTTATAATAAAGTACAAGTTATAAAATGAATTAATCTGAAATACAGCAAAAATACTGGCACTAGAAAAATACATCTATATGAGAGTAAGTAGGATCTTTTGAAGTGCACAAAGTATGCATGTGGCAGCGTGTGGAAATGGGATATACACAGTGTCTCCTCCCAAGACGTGACCGTGAAATAGCATGACAAGAAGTCCTCATCCCTGGAGTAACTTTATTGTACGTGGAGTGGAAAGACAGACGTACTATAAAATTTAGCATCTAAAGCAGCACCATCCAGTCTCATAGAAATACAGTGTGGAATGAGAGCCACATAAGCAATTTTAAATTTTCTAATAGTTGAATTAAAGAAAGCAAAAAGAACCATGCAAAATTAATATAAATAATATATTTACTTAATGTAACCAAAATAGTGTCATTTTTACATGTAATCAGTATTAATAATATTGAGGCATTTTACATTCTTTTTTGTACTAACTCTGGAACCTGGTGTACGTTTACACACGCAGCGGGTCTCTGGTTGGACCGCGCCTGGTTTGAGTGCTCTGGAGCCGCGGGCGGCAATGGGTGCGGGCTTGGCCAGAATAGGCCCACAGCTCTTCATCTGTGTATGTCATGATTTACTAAGGAAGAAAGCACGCAGTAATAACTGGGGTCAGCGTGGCGGCAGGCCTGTGTGAAGGCGGTACTGTGTTACAGCAGCCCCGTCTCCAGTCCATTCTGGCAGCTGTTCCCGCTCTTGCTTTAGCGTTTTTAGGAGGAAAATCCAAGAGGCAGGCCCTGGAGGGGCGTCTCTCTCTTGGAGGACAGCGTGTTTCTCTGGTTTCGGTCTCCTCCCTATCTTACCCACGTTGAGTGCAGTTTGTTTTTTCACCTTAAAACTTGTTTATGGTCATATCGAAATTCCTTGTAACTTAACAGCATTTTTATCTTTTTCCAGTCAAACAAAAATTGGAAGTGTGGACTAATCATTACTCACTTCATCACTTACTGAATGTTTCCGTGTTTTGTGGCAAATTGTTGACTTCTGTGCATACATTATGTTATTTAACGTATAGCAAAAAAATATGAAGGCAGATATTATTGCCATTTCACAGATAAGGAACTTGAAGCTAGAGAGCCTGTGAGTCTTCCTTAAAAATATCTGACAACAGGGCTTCCTGGCTGGCTCGGTCAGTGGAGTGTGTGTGACTCTTGATTGTGAGTTCAGAGCCCCATGTTGGGTGTAGAGATTACTTAAAATTAAATCTTAAAAAGTATATTTGATAATAAGAATGGTGAAGGCCACTGTCTAAAGTGACTCTCTGGCAAGTGGAATCTCATTTCCATACTTTTGTGTGTGTGTTCTTTTTACCTTTGTTAAGAAATGTCAAGTTCCTGAGTTTTTGAAAATTGACATATACAGCTTTGTTAGGTAGCATCAAAGAATTTGAGTGTCCCCAAGTGAGAAATGCCTTTATTTCATTTCCTAGAGAACATTTAGACACTAATTTAATAAAATAAATTTTGGTAAAATTTTATGCCGTTGCCAGAATACTTGTAAGTGAAGAAGAGGCTTTAAGTTCATTGTCATTTCAACACAAAGAGAATTTGTACAGTTTATTTTCCAAATATTTGCTGATTAAGATCTGTAATAGGGGCTTAAAGCTTTTATGAAGCCGACTTAAGAGTTTAAAATGTTATACATAAACATTAATTTTATATTAAATTGACTAGTCGCTGCTCTTTGACTTGGGAAAATGTGTAGGGACTAAAAGATAAAGGTGATGGATGTATTTCAAGTGTAACCTAACTCTGTGTTAAAAGTCTTCAGTCTTGTTTCAAGGAAGACTGTTGATCTGGTTGCTGCTACATTTGAAGACCTATTTTTCCTTCTCACACTCCAGTGGTTCTCAGGGATCTTCTGGCTTGGCTTGTATCCTTAGACCTCTGAGTTGTCCCATTCCTTAAGGGTAAAATACTGTCCTAGCAAGAAGGTGCCTTGAAGATCTACTTGGGTGGGGGCAAGTGTTAGTTTTTTTCTTTTCTCCCTTTCTTTCTTTTTTTTTTTTTCTTTTTCTTTCTTGACAGCAGCAGGTATCATTTTGTACAAATGAAATCTTATACAGAAACCTATTATAGGACATAGAAGTGGAAATAAATAAAGAGAGTGAAAGTTGGGATCTGAAGGAAGAGATCTGCTGGCCGCCTCCTTCCCTTGTTTTATATAGATCAGCACCTAAAGCCTTATTCAGGACTGTATCATTGCTTAACTAGAAAGCATGGTGAAGAGCATCTGGTGCGGAAGGTCTCACCTTTTTCCTGCCTCCATATGGCAGAAGCTTCCCCCTGTCCTCCGGAAGCAGAGGGAGGCAGGCAAGCCTGGTGAGACTCCCACGTCTAGTCCAGCCGTGTAGATGGAGGTTCTGAGGCCTGCGGGAGGAAGTGACCTGACCTGACTGTGGCAGTGCTGCGCTGTGAGCACCGGGACTGTGGAAGCGCTTCTGGGCCTGCCACCCTCTGCCCCGCCTCAGCCTCCAGGCTGGGCCAGAGCACCATGCGGTGTTCTACAAGTCTTGTCTCAGTCCATGCAGTGGTTGCCATTTGCCTCTTTAAATATTGTAGGCACTTGGGGCACCGGGGCGGCTTAGCTGGTTAAGCGTCTTACTCTTGGTTTCGGCTCAGGTTATGATCTCACAGTTCCTGAGTTCAAGCCCCACATCGGGCTCTGCGCTGACAGCATGGAGCCTGCTTGAGATTCTCTCTCTTTTTCTCTCTGCCCCTCCCCTGCTTGTGCCCTCTCTCTCTCAATAAATAAACACCAAAAAAAATTTTTTTAAGCCCTGTAAATGTTGATGTTGCTAGAAAGAGCAGTCTGGTGGGAAATTAGGACATCAGGTAGCATTCCAAAACAGTGATTTAAATTCAAGGCTCCAAATTTGTAAATAAATTTGCTGTACAGGACACCCCCTAGTGGCCAAATCTCACAACCACAACTGGCATCGCATTACAGATGCTTCTGCTTTCAAGGGTCAGTCAGTGCCTTAAGGAGCCCCTGTTCATGATGGTGGCTAACCTCAGGTATATGAAAATGCTTTCTTTCTTTTTTTTTTTTTAAATGTTTTATTTATTTCTGAGAGAGAGGGAGAGATACAGAATCTGAAGCAGTCTCCAGGGTCTGAGCTAGCTGATAGCACAGAGCCTGACACGGGGCTTGAACCCACGAACCATGTGATTATGACCTGAGCCAAAGTCGGATACTTAACCGACTGAGCAACCCAGGCGCCCCTGAAAATGCTTTCTAAAAAAAGGATTGAGAGTCACTGTTCTAAGTATTTCTTAAAAGATAATTTTTTTTTTAAACCAGTTGATTTTTAATAAAAGTTTTGGGTCTAGGTAGGATTATTAAACCTAACTGTGAAGTTTCATCTTAATGTCAATAGGGAAAGAGAGTGTGGAACCATTTCCCCCAAAGAGAGGGAGTGTGGTGGAGTTTTCAAACTAGCTAAGTAATTTTGCTACATCTAAACTGCCCTTCCAGCTCTATGTTTTTATTTTCTGTAGTACAAGTGCCTGATGAGTTTTCCATGTAAAATTTGCTATGTGACATTTTTAATGTAATTCTGAAATATGGCATACATATTTGTAAGCAGAGATAGAACTTTTAATAAAGTCATTCCATCTCATTTCTTCCAGCTTCTACTTATTTCATCTCCTTACACTTTTCAGGCAATCATTTGTTAGGAGAAAAATGTATGCTATGTAGACTTTGTCCACCTAATTAATGTGGAGTCAAATCATAAAGCATCAGGGGTGTAGTGGTAAAGTTCCAGAAAAGGGTAGTTTTCTGGTGATGGCCTTCTTCCTGGAAGCTTCCATTATTAGTATTCTGTTGTGTAACTGATACAGCCATTCAGTTAGCATTATTTCTGATGCTTGTAGGCTGCCTGCCTGTGAACTGGGATGTTTTAGAAGTCCTACCTGTTAAAATAAATACTATTGTTTTTTCCCTTCTTTTTCTCTCTCTTTCTTTACCCCTCCCACCCTCCCTCCCTCCCTTCCTTCCTTCCTTCCTTCCCCTCTTTCCCTCCCTCCCTTCTGTCCTGCCTTCCTTAGCAGTTGCAGACTTGCAAAGGATGTTCCCCACCCCTCCTTCTTTGGAACAGCACCCTGCGTTTTCTCCTGTGATGAATTATAAAGATGGCATCAGCTCAGAGACAGTGACGGCATTAGGCATGACAGAGAGCCCTATGGTCAGTATGGTGTCAGCACAGCTCACTGAATTCAAGATGGAAGTAGAAGATGGACTAGGAAGTCCCAAGCCAGAGGAAGTAAAGGTAATGGCCGATATATTAATTTTACCAAGGCAGGGCAGTTTTCTGGCAGATTCATACACATCTTCAAGGCAGTGTTATGTCCACGTCATAGATACCGGAGTCTCTAAGAGTCCTCTGAGACGGGTCGTGAGGTACTTTGCTGTGTACGCTAGTTAGAGTGTCTTGAGTAATTTAAAATTTGGGCATTAGCATGTTCTGCCGATGAAACGAGAGAAATACGAATTCTAATGATCATCGTTACTGTTGTGCTGTGTCCTGAGTTGTTCACCGACACGATCACTGGCCCTCTCTTGTTGTCACAGGACTTTTCATACGTGCACAAAGTTCCAACTTTTCAACCTTTTGTGGGCTCCTCCATGTTCGCTCCGCTGAAGATGCTGCCGAGCCAGTGCCTGCTGCCTCTGAAGGTCCCTGACGCCTGTCTGTTCCGGCCTTCGTGGGCGGCACCTCCTAAAATCGAACAGCTGCCTGTGCCGCCTGCAGCCATTTTCAGTCGAGACGGCTACAAGTACGTGCCGGGTCCGCGGTGGCTCCTGGACACGTTCATGGGGCTTTGAGCTTAACTGAGTACTACTACAGTGCTGACATTCCGTAGCATCTAAAACTTTCTTTCCGTGGCCCATTCGTGGTCTTGTGCATATTGTTGAGTATCGAAAATGTGCACGTCTTCTGAATGAAATTTTATGTATGCAGATAAATTATCTGTATAGAGACCCATGGTGTTTGATCTCATTCCATATCAAGTCACTGTCTACCACAGAATCAGACACTAGATTGGAGCTTAAAATATATTATTTATTTAAAAACTATAGCATTTGAAAATATTACCAGTTTTGGGATAGTAGTGGTGAGTACTTGGTTTATGAGTTGATGATTCCAAATGTGTTCACTTGAGGTGCTTTAAAATGAAGTGGTGACATGGAGACTTTCTCTGCTGACTCCACGTCATATAAGAAAGCAGCACCAGGGGCGTCATGATGAGAGGAAGGAAGAGGAGGGTAGCTTGGGCACATTTCACTCTGTCTAAAAACAGTACTTAATAGCAACAGTGTAGAATATGTTTCCCCTATGATTGATAATTTCTTTTGAAGTACATGGTATAAAATAGAAGGCCACAAACTCGAATTTCTGTCAGGACCAGGTAAGCAATGCATGGATGGCACGGATCGGGTAAAGCAAACGACTTGGCAGCGCTGACGGCCAGCGTCCTCCAGCGGGACTGTAGGAGCGCGCAGCGTCCGTGACGGGCCTGCTGGGAGAAGGCCTTGATGAAGGGGCTGCGTGCCGTGTGCTTACAGCGCAAAGTCCGGCAGTGTTTGTCTGCTCTCCTTCCCACGAATGTGGGCGGTTAATTCAGAGTTACGTTTTAAGACAAATTCCAGGTCGAGTCTGTGGGCTGTATCTGTGCCGTCAGATGAAAGCATCTTGATGAAACCAGCTTTGGTGTCATAAACGGGCTTTATGCTCAGTGTGTGAAGTCAGCATCGGAATGAAAAACCGACGCAAGTGTAGGATGAAAGGACCCAGACCTGGGGAGTCTGACACTGTGCTGTGACCCTGTCCTGCGCTGACACGGAACTCCATTCCTGCCTTTTTTTGTTTAGTCCTGTCCGTGACCTTAAATGACCATCTTACCTGAGTCTTCCCTTCTTTAAAATGGTGTAATCCTGCCCTTCCTCCCACACAAGAGGTGTGAAAGTCTCCAGCAGCTAACGATTGTGGAAGTATTGCGGCAATAACAACTCACCCGAGGTGTGAAAGAGCGGGCTGGCGGGCACCCTGCTGCCGACCCCTGGCGCGTTCCCTGCTGCCCTGCTCCTGCACTGGAGCTTATTGAAGTAGAGCCCGTGCGCCCATGCACCTTGCCACGCCCCTCTCAGCAGTGCGGCTGCTCCATGGACCCCTTTGACAGATGAATGTCTTATACACAGAGGCTCCTCAAAAACAGGAAATGCAACCTGTTGCTGCATGATAGCTTAAACAGTAAATAATCAGGTGACTGCTGAGTCTGCTCGGTCTGTCACTTGCCATCCCAGGGACCCTTGGTATTCTCAGCTGGCCCTGTTATGAACTCTGATGATGGAAGTGTTCTGTGTCTGGACCTTCCAACATGGCCTCCCCTGCCCCGGTGCTGTAGCTTGAACCTCTTGAAATGTGGCTAGTTAAGACCAAGACTGAATTTTTAGTTTTATCTAAGTTGATTTAAATTTAGCACATAGGACTAGCAGCAGCCTCATTGGCCGGCACAGTTCTAGAGTGTGTGACCTACCTCCTCCTGCTGGGGCCTGCCTCACCCTGGCTGCCGCTCCGCCACGCTCAGCACAGCAGCGCTCCCGTGCTTCACCCCTGACTTCCTGGCTGCGAGCTGACTTTTCTTCCGCCTTTTTACTGTTGAACCCCCAGCCTCTAGCGTAGTGTTGGTCCTCAATTCATTTGTATCGAATGGTGAAAAATCAGGGTTCTATGCAAGCTAAACCATTCTTACTACCTAGGGAGCAGTTTCATTATTTGGGTTTTTCAGTCAGGAGACATAGTTCCTTTTCTCATCTGAGCTGCATAGTAATTCTAGAGTTTTTTCGGATAGAAAATATGAAAGGAGTCCAATTAGAGTGAAGATCTTTATTACACACTTATTATTTTGGTCTCTGAGATAGCAGTGATTGCTAATCAAGGTTTCTAGGTCTTTTTTAAATCTGTTCTCAGAGATACCACTGTGCCTCAGATTTACCATTTCTTTATAGTGCTTGATTTGGATTTTTTTAGGCTGGTAGTTTAGGTAGCTAATTAAAAATCACAAGAAAATTATTTGAAGAGTCATTGCTTTATGACATTCTTCTTTCAAATTGTACTTGAATGAATATGTAGTTTATTGGAAGAACATTAGTTTAAGCACAGTATTAATAGATTTCAAAAGAATAAGTATCAAATGAAATCTGTATTCTTTTGATACCTTCTAATAGGAAAGAAGGGTCTCATGTGCTGTTTTACATGTACAGCTAAGAGGGTCTGTCAGAAAACTTTTTTACATAATGAAACCGCAGAACGTCCCAGACAAGGTTTTATGCTCTATGTGGCTATTCCAGAAAGAAGTCGTTGCTTCTGGAAAAATAGATAACACAGTTCTGTCAGTCTCTGGGAACTAAAAGTAATTGTGCTATCAGTAATGCATAGCATATTGAAAAATTAAAAATGAACTAAACTTGTGTAGCACTCCACAGAAATCTGGTAGAAGTTTGGAAGCTGTCGTATAGCATGTGTACTTGTAACTTACCTAATTAGTCTTAAGACCTCCCAGCTACATATGTGGTATTTGTATTTATTGTAGTGTAGTCCTGGCCAGTGGCTTTCCTACAATTGGATTCCCTCATGGTCACTCATTATTATAAAAGCACAGGCCTAGATAGGACTGTATTTTCAACATAGAAGAATGATACGTTTTTGTGTGTGCCTCCTATAGGTAGATCCTGTATGATCATCACCTTAGAGAACAAGTACGATGGCAGACTTTCACTTTCAATAAATAACAAAAATGTAATTGCCAGTTAGATGGAAATTTTATCCTCTGGTCTTCTGGCTAATTTAGCATCTGAACTCACGTGTTCATGTTCCACTTAGTAGTTACAGTTTTTCAAAACTAATTGACCAAACTCAACACCATGTTTTCTTCTAAAAGTAGTGAAGTTGAAACTTTGAAAGATTAACATGAAGATTGTGTAGATGTGGAATAAGCAGAAGGAAGATACTATGGTGTATGATACTCTGTACCTTGCTGCTTGCTCTCCCATATGCTTCACTGACTTCTTTGAGTCCTTTTAGTTATTTTAAGAAACACTTGAGTACACCCAGGGGTATTCGCGGCCCAGCGGCGCGGACGGACGGGGCGACCGCGAGAGCCCTGGCGTGTGTGACATGCGTGCATTCTCACTCGGCCTTCTCTGTTGCAGCAACGTGCCTAGTGTCGGGAGCCTTGCAGACCCAGACTACCTGAATACCCCCCAGATGAACACGCCGGTGACGCTGAACAGCGCTGCCCCAGCCAGCAACAGCGGAGCGGGAGTTTTGCCATCTCCAGCAACCCCTCGCTTCTCTGTCCCCACACCACGGACCCCCAGGACCCCAAGAACTCCCAGAGGTGGGGGCACTGCCAGTGGTCAGGGGTCGGTTAAATATGACAGCACCGATCAGGGGTCACCTGCCTCTACCCCGTCCACCACGCGGCCCCTTAACTCTGTGGAGCCTGCCACCATGCAGCCCATTCCCGAAGCCCACAGTCTCTACGTCACCCTGATCCTCTCCGACTCCGTGATGAACATCTTTAAAGACAGAAACTTTGACAGCTGTTGCATCTGTGCCTGCAACATGAACATCAAAGGGGCGGATGTCGGGCTCTACATCCCCGACTCTTCCAACGAGGACCAGTATCGCTGTACCTGTGGGTTTAGTGCGATTATGAATCGCAAACTTGGTTACAATTCGGGGCTCTTCCTGGAAGATGAGTTGGATATCTTTGGGAAGAACTCTGATATTGGTCAGGCCGCAGAGAGGCGCTTGATGATGTGTCAGACTACCTTCCTCCCTCAGATGGAGGGGGCCAGAAAGTCCCAGGAGCCACCCGTGAGCCTTCTCCTCCTCCTCCAGAGTCAGCATACGCAACCTTTTGCTTCACTGAGTTTCTTGGACTACATTTCCTCCAACAGTCGCCAGACTCTTCCCTGTGTAAGCTGGAGTTACGACCGGGTGCAGGCTGATAATAACGATTATTGGACGGAATGCTTTAATGCCTTGGAGCAGGGCCGACAGTACGTGGATAATCCCACGGGTGGGAAGGTAGATGAAGCTCTGGTGAGAAGTGCCACCGTGCACTCCTGGCCTCACAGCAACGGTAGGTGTCCCGGAGCACATGTTTCCTCTGCAGGTTTTCTCTGTATGCTGGTGAATTACAGGCTTTCTCTGTCCTAGGACAGAAGTTTTAATTTCATTTCTTAAAAGGAACTACAGTGAGAGCTCTGTTGATCATTGTCCTAAATATGAGGACAGGAGAAATGCTTATACTGAGACGAGACACCTTTTGAGCAGAGGAATTATTTTTTGAAAACTTCCTCTCATGTTAATTCCTGTGGGCCATTGGTACTGGAAACCAGTGACTGCCAAGTGTCCGAGCTGTTGAGACTATACAGGCTAATAGTTTGCCCACCCTTTCGTGTAGAAATCCACCCATTCTTCTAGATCAGTTTTCCATGGTACTTCCTCAATGAAGCCTTCTGCCCATTTACAGAGCGCTTTTTCCTTCCTCTGGTTTTCCAGCGTTTTGTATCTTATAACAGTGATCACGGTTTACTTTGTGTTGTGGTTCCCGAGGCATGTCACTGGCTCTTCTATGATTGAAAGCTCCAGTTGACAAATAGCTGTGCTTATGAGCTCTAAGCACGCCAGGGAACTTGCCATTCCCATCCTTTATTTGTTCACTACACTGTGCTGCATCCTGGGAGATAAAGTGACTGAAAAAGACAAGGTACCTCTCTGAGGGACTTTCTGATCTATTCTAGAAGATGTACATTAATCAGATAATTACACAAATCAGCATACTATTAGAAACCATTATAAGCAATGAAAGTATGGGGTAGGGGAGCCTCCCTAGACTGGGGAGGGGTCAGGGCAGACCTCCTTGAAGAAGTAGATACATCAGAGATTTCAATACTGAGTACCGATTAACCTGGATAAAGAGGGTGGAGAGCAAGGAGCTGTGTCCCAGGCAGAAGGAGCAAGAATGAAGGCCCGGAGTTTATATAGAGAGAGAGCTTGGGGCTTTCACAGAGCTGAAGGAAGCCTGCAGCTGGCTAGATTTCCAAGAACGTTTTGAGACCTGCTGGGGCTGAGGTCTTTATCCCTAGAGCCCAAACAAGTCATTGATGGGTTTATGAAGAGGCATGGAGATCAGATTTGTGTAGTTCATAAACACAGACTCTCAGGGACAGCTGAGGGGCTCAGTCAGTTGAGCGGCCAACTTCGGCTCAGGTCATGGTCTCGCAGTTCACGAATTCGAGCCCTGTGCTGGGCTCTGTGCTGACAGCTCAGAGCCTGGAGCCTGCTTCACATTCTGTGTCTCCCTCTCTCTGTGCCCCTCCCCTGCTCGCTCACTTGCTCTCTCTGTCTCAAAAATAAATTTTAAAAAATTTCTAAAAACTGAAACAATACTCTCTGCAGTGCAGGCTGTGGATTTGGAAATGGCAGGAGCGGTGGAGAAAGTCTGGGTTTAGTGCAGTGGCTCATGTAAGAAGTAATAGCTTGGTCTCATGTCTTAGCAAAGGAGATGGAAGAGAAGTGGAAACACCCGGGAGACGCTAAGGAAGTGGTGGGACGGCACGACTTGGCAGTTGGGTTGGACTTGGGGCTCAGGGAGAACAAGACACCCGGGTTTGTGATGCATTTACCCAGGCGGATAGTGATGTCATTCAAAGATAGGGGTACTGGAGGAAGACCTGGTCTGGGGAGAAAGCCCCTGAGCTGAGTTGTGGTGATTTTAAAGGTCCCTTCTGAGAGAGCCAGGTAGAGATGTTAAGTAGACACTTGGGACTTTCACGGGCCTGCGGCTCAGGGGGAAGGGAGTGGTTGGCTTGTAGGTGGGAGCTCAAGTCAGAAGCACAGAGGAGGAGGGACGCTTACTGAGGAGGTGGGCAAAACTAGACCCACAAGAGGGCTTGGGACAGAGCTTTACTGAATCGCTCTATGTAACCGAGTTCAAGAAAGAGCGGGTGGTCAATAAGCATTAAAGCACTGCTGAGCTTTTAAGATGAGGTTTAAACCTGTCTTTTGGCCGTGGTGAGGGCTGCTCTGTAGAGAGGTGGGAACGGTCAGGCTGGATCGGTCGGTTATGTGGATGAAACACAGACCCTGTCCTGAGCAGCTCTCAGCCTTGTAGGGGAGAAGGTTGTATAATCTT
Organism: Crocuta crocuta; assembly: GCF_008692635.1. Lineage (NCBI taxonomy): Eukaryota > Metazoa > Chordata > Mammalia > Carnivora > Hyaenidae > Crocuta > Crocuta crocuta. Next base: position 5,559,813 of record NW_027530357.1, read on the forward strand.
TTCAAATACAGTTTGAAATCTGGAGTAAAACCATGGCTCGAGGATAGAGATCAGTGGAGTAGGGGCGATAGGCATTTTCTGAGTAGCCAAGCAAGGCAGTTCTTGTAGATGGAGACTCCCCAGGAAGTACTCAAGGGTGGCACTCATTTCTGTAACTGCTCAGGTTTGAGCTCAGTGCCTTATACTTAGCAGGCCTTTAATTAATGTCTGTGAGATGAATTTATGAATTAAAAAAAATACAGTCTTTCCCCTAAAGAAATGTGGGTGATTATCTTGGGTGGTTCCTTTTACTAGATAGTAGCCCTCAGACAGAAAAGCATTCTGTGGGTGGATCAGTACTGTCATCTTTGGCTATGAAAAATAGCAGATTTGATTGCAGGGGAGGTGTGGGCTCCAAAGTCAGAAGCTTACAAGTCCCAGACAGCTGATGCAAATGCACGGTGTGGGAGCCGGGTCTGCGAACAGCAGTGCCCTCAATTGTGTCTCACGGCACACTTGCCGTTCTGTGCACCCAGGAATAGCCCCTAAGAAGTATGTCTGCTTTTTAGTTTTCTCTAACCTGTGGTCTTCTCGCTCTGTCATTTTCCAGCTTTTGATAGAGCGTGGGTACGAGAAGTACTTTTTTCTTTACTATAAGAAAAAAAAAGCAGCACAGGCTCGAAGGTGAAGGCGATTACCACCGCTTCATTGTCAGGCAAGCAGCAGGGCCGAGCGAGCGGAGTGAGAGCGAGCAGAGCCGGGGGCAGGGGACGGCTGCACGCCCGCTCCGGCACGGCTGTGTGCGCAGGGAGGTGGCTCTGAGCCCACGCTCCCCGGGCCTCCCGGCTCTTCAGGAGGTGTTGGAAATTTAGGTCTGCCGCTTGTGTTTGATTTAGGGGATACACCTAGAAATGTCGTCAGCACTGTGTGTTTCAGATTTCGTTGGTAGGTGAATCTGAGATTTCCATCTGTGCCCCTCTCCTGATCAGCTAGAAAAGGACACAGAAGGAAAGGTGTTGGGTATGCGGCCGTGCGGGTTCATAGCTGGTCCCCTCAGACTTGATGAGCTCTTTCATCGGATCCTTCTGAGAATTTGATGAGTGTGACAGCCCTTCCTGCCTGGGAAAGAGTACACGCATATGTACGTGCAGGCACCGTTTTACGTGGAGTTTGAGAGGTTTCTCAGATTCCCCATTAAGAGCCCGTCCTCCTAGTAGGAGGAATGTTTGTTCTGAAGCCCTGAGTCCCACCCTCGTCTGGACGGACGGCCTCTCGTCCTGGCCTGGCCTTCGCCACGGCTCCCTGTGCCTCTGACCACGTGCAAGGCCGCCATTCTCTTGTGCACTCGGTGTTTTGTGAAAGTATTTTACCGTAGCAGCATTTTTAACAGTTTTTAAAAGCTTCTGTTTATGTTTTTCCCTGCACTTAACAATTCCAAGACATTGGCATTTGCAAATAAAAGTAGGACAATAATTAAGAACCTTTTGTAGAGTTTCTTATGTGACCTTGGAAACAGGATCGTATGATTTGAAAGAGCAGGCCTGTCCATCTTTTTACTTCAAAGCAGTTCTGAGTTAACCTCTTTAATGTAGAGTAATGTATTTCTCCTTTTATTATTTCCAGTAATAAATATAAATTACTTTATAATAATAAAGTACCCTTGCTGTTGCCTGGTAAGTCAAGCACTTGAGAATCCACTAAAAATAGTAAAAATAGAATCTGCCAGCAGTGGCGTCTCTGTCGTGGGCTGTGGCTCAGGTCCAGAATTACCGCAGGAAAGAGGACAGTGCCAGTCCCGCTTTATGATTTCTGTTCCTCTCCGCGTGCTCTCTCTCGCAGTGCTGGACATCAGCATGCTCTCCTCCCAGGACGTGGTGCGTGTGCTGCTGTCTCTGCAGCCCTTCCTCCAGGACGCCATCCAGAAGAAGCGCACAGGCAGGACCTGGGAGAACATCCAGCACGTGCAGGGACCGCTCACCTGGCAGCAGTTCCACAAGATGGCAGGCCGGGGCACCTACGGTAGAGTGTCTTCCTGCTTACATTCCTCCAGAGGCCGTGTCCGCTCCTGCCAGGCCCCGCCTCGCTGACAAAACAGCGTCTTCTTTTACACGGCTGTTAAGCTTGGTAATCTCGTTTCTTTCCTAAAGTCAGCTTGGAGTTAAGTTTTCTAAGCACCCTTGGCTGAATCAAGGGCAATGAGGAAAGTAATCCGTAAAGAGCATATTCCTTAGATCGTCCCCATCTTCCTGATCCTCATTGTACTTTCATCTGGGTGAACTTCCGAGCGAGTCCTATCCGCTTCTTCATAGTCGGGATTATCATGCTTAAAGCAAGTGATGTAGTGCTGCTTGGGGAACTAAACTCGCTCTAGTCTGCCCTCCGATCCCCCTGAACCCTTATAAGCATGTTCTGACTCTTCTGAATCAGGTCCTTTGTCAGGGGCCATGTAATTAGAGGATTTGAAGAATACTTGTGAGCGTTATCCAGTGAACCTGCAAGGAAACTTCTGATGCCAGCAAGGACCTTCTGTGTTGTCCCAGTTGCGGAAAACTTCAGCACCTTCTAAACTACACTGTCGTTACAGGTTCAGAGGAGTCCCCTGAGCCGTTGCCCATCCCCACTCTGCTGGTAGGCTATGACAAGGACTTCCTCACCATCTCGCCGTTCTCCTTACCATTTTGGGAGAGGCTGCTGTTGGACCCGTATGGGGGCCACCGTGATGTTGCCTATATTGTGGTGTGTCCAGAAAACGAGGCCTTGCTCGAAGGAGCCAAAACTTTTTTCAGGGACTTGAGCGCTGTATATGAGGTGAGAATGACCTGAAAATCACTGTTGTGACATGAGTCCTCACATTGTTTCTAGCTCCCACTGAATTTTAAAGAACAAGTATCTTCAAAGTAGGTCTCAAAGAAAATTTGCAGATAGTTGGAGGATGGAGGCAAGAATTAAATTGGCAAGTTTTCCTGGAAGTAAATTGCTTTTCTCTTGTTAGGTTCAGAAGACTTTGCTCTACCAGCCTTACCATGCAACTTACAATTCTGTCAGCTGTTTTTTCCTCATTTGTGTGCTTGAGTTTAAAAGTGTTGCTTACCAGGGTGTGTTCTGGCTGTTCGGAAGATGGCTTTAAAAAAAGAAAGCACATCTTTTGGGGGGGGGGGGGGGGGGAGGGGGACCCCGGC
>NW_027530357.1:5563007-5593307 GCF_008692635.1 Crocuta crocuta
GGGCGTAGAGAGCATCCTGAAAACAGTATAAAAATGTTTAGCTTGAAGATTTCTGTATCAAAAGATGAGTTTAATGAATCATGTCCCTGTTGTGTATTTAACACTACATTCACCTTAATACTAAAATTTTGATACAGGCTACAGGTTAATAATGTAATAACCATAATAATTTAAAAGCCAGGTAGATAGTTTTATATATTTATCACATAATGTACTATTGCTTTTGAAAAATTAGAATCATGTGTATCTCTGAAGAGTATGTTCCACATTTGTTTTGGCCAAAGTATACGTACACTAAATTCTTCGTACCTATACTTCTAATGTCTTCATTTTGGGCAGGATTAAATGAAATCCGTATTTAGGGAGAACTGTGACAGGCATATTATAAACATTACAAGGGTGTTTGTTAAATAAGATGCCAAGTTGAATTTCAAAATATGTCATAACAGAACATTCGCTATTTAGAAGTGGGTGGGTACACATGAAATAGTGAACTTCTGTATTGCTACAAAGAAGTGAGGAGATGCTAATATATGAGGTAATGGCATCAGTTAGGCCCCTGAAGGAAACCCTTAGATATAGTAATTCTACACGTACCTGATCCATGGATGTGTCATAACACTGAATCATAAAGACCGTAACACAGAAAACTTGTATAAGCAATTTTTTAAAAGCCCAGCCATTCTCTTGAATGAAGCTTTCAACATAAGTTACAAAACGGATCTTTTTAGGTCCCAGGGACTATTAGGATTGCTTATTTGGCAGTAGTGCATCCCTGGTGAAGAGAGTGTATGCAGAAGATTTTGTAGGGGCTGAGTAAGCCTTCAGTTATCAGCTTTAACAAGGGATAAAATGGGCTCTCCTTTTGGGGAATAGATGGTTAAGAGGCTTACTTTTTGCAGGTGTGTTGTATTAAGTCTTTGCTGTAAGTGCCCATTTAATGTCCTAGAAATTAATAGCAGAATCTCATTGTGCTTAAAACAACTATTTACTTTTAAAAAGTGATCAGCATATCCACTGCTTCAGTGGCCTCTGCTATTGGTGATCCCCAAATGTCTGTGACAGTGTAACAGATGGCCCATAAAATTTTAATGTTATCTTATGGGAAAACATTATGCGTAGGGATTACTTAAGAGGTTTTAGCGGACATATGTGTCTCAGTCAGCCTTAGTAGGCAGGAATCTGGTTAATTCTTTACTTGACCATTAGCAATCAGGTAATACTCAGCAGTCTTCCCTAGCACGGGAGGAAATGGCTGAGGTGAAGAAATCTTTGTTTTTCTTGAGAGAGGCTGGTCCAGGTTTTGGAGAGACAGCTGGGAGTCTCAGCATACATTCATTAGAATGAGCAGAAAGGACCGGCTTAGAATGTGGCTTTGGTTGCTTGTGGTAACGCGAAAAGAAAACGCAAAATACTTCCGTGTGCATGGTGAAGAATTTCCCCCTCTAAGCACAGGAATGCTTCCTGTTGTAAGTAACGGTGTCGTTTGTGGTCCAGATGTGTCGGCTTGGGCAGCACAAGCCCATCTGCAAAGTGCTCCGAGATGGGATCATGCGCGTGGGGAAGACTGTGGCACAGAAGCTGACGGATGAGCTTGTGAGCGAGTGGTTTAACCAGCCTTGGGGCAGTGAGGAGAATGACAATCATTCCAGACTCAAACTTTATGCGCAAGTTTGCCGCCATCACCTAGGTAAACGAGAATTTATTTGGGAAAGGAGAATCTGAGAAGTAAAATAGCAGATTGCCACCTTTTGGAAAGCAGTGTGCCCTGCTGCTTTTACCTCAGGTAGCTTTAGGGCTCCATTACTGTATTTATTTGGGTCTAATTTCTGCATTCTGGGTCCTTAAATGCTCAATTTTATGTGCACAACATTTTTTTTTTTTGAACATTTATTTAGGTTTGAGAGACAGAGAGAGACAGAGTGTGAGCAGGGGAGGGGCAGAGAAAGAGGTAGACACAGAATCCGAAGGAGGCTCCAGTCTCTGAGCTGTCAGCACAGAGCCCGACGTGGTGCTCTAACTCACGAACTGTGAGATCATAACCAGAGCCGAAGTCGGACACTCAAACGACTGAGCCACCCAGGCGCCCCTGAAGTCAGACCCTTAACCAACTGAGCCACCCAGGCGCCCCATATGTGCACTACATTCTCTAAAAGCAGTTTGAAGTTGCCTATAGAAGTCATATCTGATTTACTCCACATTTTGAAAACTCGGCAGCAGGACTTGGTATTAACTGCTGAAGTTCAGCCTGCTTCCCAAGAGAGTCCTGGAAGCTTTAAAGCCGCCGCGCGCAGGCGCCTGGCACCCCCTGCCGGCTGTGGGATGGGCGGCCTCCCTGTTGGCAGTGAAGGCACGCAGGCAGATTCAGTCTGAAAGGCACATTTTACAAGTGATTCATTTTCTCTGTTTTCAAATAAGCCTCTTCCCCAGAACGTGCACACATAGCCCCTGGTTCACCTCCACGTTTGCAGAGCACACAGGCCTCTGTTCAAGCGTGGAGATAGCATCTCGGGCGTCATAGTCAGAGCACTGCAGCCTGAAAACGTAATTTTCTTAAAGTGACAATTCTACTTTCTGATTCAGTGTGATGCTGCCGAACGTCGCTGACGCCACCTCTCTCATGTACTCTTTCAGCACCTTATCTAGCCACTCTGCAGCTCGATAGCAGCCTGTTGACGCCACCTAAGTACCAGTCCCCACCAGCAGCAGCACAGGCACAAGCTACACCCGGGACCGCTGGGCCTCTCGCCTCAAATTCAGGATCAGCAGCGCCCTCGGCTGGCAGTGCATTCAATCCCACCTCTGGCAGCAGTTCCGGGAACCCTGCGGCAGGCGGCCCGGCCCCCGGGTCCTCTGTGCCTCCCGCCTCTGCGTCCGCCCCTGCTCCTGTCGTTAACCAGATCAGCACTACCTCTTCTTCAGGATTCAGTGCTAGTGTCGGAGGGCAGAACCCCAGCACCGGGGCCAGTTCTGCAGAGAGAACGCAAGGGAACGTAGGCTGTGGCGGGGACCCGGAGCCTGGGCAGAGCTCCTCTCAGCCCTCGCAGGACGGACAAGAAAGGTACGCTGCTCGCCAGTTGGCGGCGCGTGGCTTCAGCTCCGACCCCTTCCCCGCTCTTCTGCACCCCACTCTCCTCCTCACCCTCCCGAGTGTCTGAGTCTCGTGAGGTGCCCTGTTTCTCTCCTTCCCAGAAGGAGGTTGTGACTGTCAGTCTGTAGCTCCCGTGTTAAGACATTCAGGACTTCATATAAACTTACTATTATTAAGCTTATTAGCTTCGTAGTAAGCTGATACTGTTAATACTGCTATTAGTATTATTATATGACCATAACATAGAATCAGTAAGCTATTACCACTCACATTAATAGTATTATAAAACATCTTTTTAGAATGTGGCCCCAAGAAAGAGAGGGAGTTGAAGAAGAGATCTCCCACTCACAGGAGTAGGATGTTGTCATTTTCCATCCGCCTTGGTGCTAACTGCCTTGGTTTGCCTTCCTTGCGATGACATGATACATAGTAATGTTACAGTCAGTCTGGAAGCATTGTCCAGGGGTTAGTGTACTCGGGTACTGATGTAGCTTGTGTAATTTATATTTCCTTGTGCATCTCATAAGTGACTCTCCCTGCAGTGTCACAGAAAGGGAAAGGATAGGAATTCCCACCGAGCCCGACTCTGCAGACAGCCAAGCCTACCCGCCAGCCGTTGTCATTTACATGGTGGACCCCTTCACCTACACTGCAGACGAAGACTCCACTTCTGGAAACTTTTGGCTGTTGAGTTTGATGCGCTGCTACACAGAGATGCTGGATAATTTACCTGAGCATATGAGAAGTTCTTTCATTCTCCAGGTAACTGCAAGAACTGTCTGCAACTTTCTTTTTAGCTTTTGTTATTTTTATGAAAGCGAATACAGGTGTGTGGTTTCTTTTTCATTGGAAGTACCTAAAGGAAAAAAATGTTCATAATTCTACCTTTAAATTAGGCCACCATTACCATTTTGGTGTATTTCTAGCCCCTCTTTGTGTATGTTAGTTTACAAAATTGAGATCATACTTTCAGTATTATTTTTAGTCCTTTTATACTTAACATATATTGAATACTTTTCTCTGTTACTGAAAATTCTCACAAGCAGCGTTTGTAATGACTGCATATTCTCCATATTTAAGTATTACTGTACAGTTAGAGACTTAATTTGTTTCTATTTTTCACTATTAGAAATAAAGCTATAATAAACATATTTATATGTAACCTCTTTTTCATAGTTCAGGGCATTTCTTAAAGTGAATTCTTAGATACATAGATTCCGATAAACAACGCCAGACTCCTTTCAGGACCGTTACATTTATTTACATTCCCTTTGGCAGTGAACAAGCGTGCCTCTTTCACTACAGCCTTGCCAGCTTTATAGTGTAATAATTGTATAAGATTTTGATAATCGGTGAAAAATGATACCTTAGGTGTTTGGGATTTGTTTTACTGTCACTTTCATTAAAACCATCTTATGGAATTAAAATATTGAAAGTAAAGTTAACAGGATAGATTGTTTTTCATTGTTGTGAAGTTTGTGTCTCTCATGCTTAGATAATAATTCCAAAGATATGATGCACACTATGTGTATGTATGACAGAAAGGAGAACTACATTAAAAAGTAAATTGTAAAAGTTTGGAGCATGGCAATAATAAATTGAGACTTTCTCCCTAGAAGGGAACAGGGACTGTGACTTGACCACCGAGATAGCACCTCTTCGTCCATTGCTGGTGAGCCTTTGTAGCAGAGGGTTTTAGGTCATCTAAGGAATTCAGACTGAGTTGTATCATGTTTGGCATTTATATATTTTATTTTATTTATTTTTTAAAGTGTATTTATTTTGAGAGAGACTGAGCATGAGCAGGGGAGGGGCAGAGAGAGAGGGAATCCTAAGCAGGCTCCATGAGGTCAGTGCAGAGCCCAAGACGGGGCTCAAAACCCATAAAACCATGAGATCATGACCCGAGCTGAAATCAAGAGTTGGACCGATGCTTGACCGATTGAGTGATCCAGATGTTCCTCTTTTATCTTATTTTTAAGATTTTGTTTTTAAGTGATCTCTACACACAAATGGGTCCCGAACTCACAACCCTGAGGTCAAGAGTCACAGCCCCGCTGACTGAGCCGGCAGGCGCCCCTTGTGTATTTTAAGACTACAGTTTCCTGCCTCGATTCGGCAAAGAATTTCGTCTTCCAGCTTTCCTGTTGGCACATTCGATCCCAGTTCCTGGTTTTGTTTGTGTTTGTGCAGATCGTGCCTTGCCAGTACATGCTGCAGACAATGAAGGACGAACAAGTTTTCTACATTCAGTACTTGAAGTCCATGGCCTTCTCGGTGTACTGCCAGTGCCGGCGCCCTCTGCCCACACAGATCCATATCAAGTCCCTCACGGGGTTCGGGCCCGCCGCCAGCATTGAGATGACCCTCAAGAACCCAGAGGTGGGTAGGAGCACAGCAGACATTTCGAATAGAGCACTTTTATACCAGACGTGCAAACCAGGCGAGTTGGTTGCTTGGTTGGTCTTCTGCCTTGATTGGGAGTGGTGGGTTTCTTTGATCCTTAATTTAAAATAGAGGAGATACTTCTCTAAACTTGTGATTTGGGAGACAAGAGGCAAGCGAACTCTCGGTGTTTTCTTGGTGTAGGATCTAAGGCAACAACACACTCACCACTTTTACTTAGTGATGCTTGACTTTTCCTGTGTTTATTTTGTTCTTTATTTTTGGAAGCTAATCTGTGTGTTGAATCACTGACTTCCTTCCCCAGCTCTTTTCTGTCCTGGTATCACAGTTGTTTGTGAATCAGGGATTCCTTGTTTTCTGCTGCACACTTTTACAGGAGCTGCTCTCCCCTCCCTGGTCTCCATGCTTTTTCTCTCCAGCGTCTTACACCTGCTTCCCACAGATGGGCTCCTCTAGGGGAATTTGAAAACACCAAACAGAAGTCGTACACTTCTTCTATTTTACTAATCACTTTATCCTAAAGATAGATGAACAGGACAGTGTTTAGAATTTTCAGAGCCTTCAAAACTCATTTCCCACAACTTTTATTGCATGGAAAAGTCACCCATTAATAAAAGCCAGCAAATACCTCTTCACCAGAAAAGAACTTAAAAACACCAAAAACCACTGATTTTAGTTGATAATGAAAATTTTTCTCGAAGACTCACTGAAATGCTTATCTCTTGGATGAGTAAAAGCTTAGGGAAAAAATGAGGCCTCTAGTTAGTAACACACTTGTCACTTGGTTCAGGGCAGCCTGGTCCCATTGGAAGCAGCTACTTAGCCGACAGCCGCCTCCCCTCTGTGGCTGTGTACAGTTCTGTCTCTGGCTGTGTAGGTTGGTGTATTCTTTTGAGTTTTAATTTTTTCATTCTTGGGAGCAGTTCATCTATTTTAGTTCATCCGTTAGCTTTTTCGAGGATAAAAAAATTGAATTTGTTTCTACTTGTTCTTCCTTTGTCTCCAGAAATTGAGGTATTGCCTTTCTTTACAAACTTAGCATCTTTTAGCTCTTTACCTTTTGTGGTTATTCTGCAGTTCAGATGCGATCATTCCTTCCGCTTTGATGAGGAGTTAGCACCATTTCAGTGATCACTGATAATGTTCCGTAGTTTCCTGGAGAGGGGCGGAAGGCTGAGTACCTGTATCAAGATGTCCTAAGGGTTACCTCTAAGTCATAAAGACTCTGCACACTCGCAGAACACCCGCAGTAGTTCATGAGATCAAGTGAGGCTCGGGTACAAATAAATGGCCAAAAATATGCTTCCTTTTCCCTTTTGCTTTGGAACAGGAAGAGAAATAAATCATTTGTCCTTATTAAAAACCAAAGGATCAAATGTTCTGAATATTTTCCAAGGTTTATAAGATTTACTTGTATTATGGTCACAGTTAATGCCACAGGCCACTGCTACCTCAGTCTGCAGCGAGAACGTGGCGCTTGCATTCAGGAAGTACCGCTGCACGTCTGCGGAGCACCAGGTGCTGTGTTAGGTGCCAAGGACACAGGCGAACAAAGCAGCCGGGCCTCTGTGCCCAGGGGACCCAGTGCTCTCCCATGGTGCCTGTCACAGCAGAAAGAACGTGTTTTAGGATTGACCGTGCAAGCATTAGGAGAAAACCTACTGCTGCTGTCACTTTTGATCTTCAGAGAATAGCCAGTGTCTCCGAAACAGTTGGAGAAGGATATTTTACCTCGCGCTATATCACAGGTTCTCTGTCGCGTCTAAGATATTTGACATTTAACCTTCTACTTTATGCAGAACTTTTCAGCCAATCTCACCTGGACTGTTTTGTCTTATTTTGTTTGAAAGCTTCATTGAGACATAATTCGCATATACTAACATCCACCCTTTTACAAATTGATTAGTTTGGTGGTTTTTAGTTTAGTCACAGAATGGTACAGCTATCACTGCTGTCTAATTTTAGAACATTTGATCAACCCAGAAAGAAACTGCATACCTGTTAGCAGTGACTCACTCCCCCGCCCCAGCCTTGGCAGCCACTAGCCTGCATTCTGTCTCCATGCAGTTGCCTGTTCCGGACACTGTGTATGAACGGATCATACAGTCTGTAATCCTTCGTGGCTGGCTTCTTTCATTTAGCATGTTTTCTACGTTCATCCATGTCACAGTGTGTGTGTTTTATTTCTTTTTATGGTTCAGTAATATTCCATTGTATGAATATACCACATTTAGGATAATCATTCTTTGGTGTATAGATATTTGGGTTTTTCTGCTTTTTAGCTTTTGTGAATAATACTGCCGTGAACATTTGTGCACAGTGTTTATGTGTAAAATGTTTTCCGTTCTCTTGGTAAATACCTACGAGTAGTCTTTGCAGGTGGAGGGAGAATGAATAGATCAGTGATAGGATTCGCTTTGAAACTTTGAGCAAGTTACTGAATATCTCTAGGCCTGTGTTTTGGATCCCTAAAATGAAGGAATTGAATTAGATTCTGTCTCAGGTCTTTATTTTAGCTTTAAAATTCTGTAATTCCATTATCAACTATTTTTTTTATGATATATCTATATGCATACAGGTATATAGTTCAGGGGTCAGCAGCCGACTGTAGGTACAGTCCAGCCTGTAGCCTGTATTTGTATGACCTGGATAAGAATGATTATTATATTTTTTAAAAATGTTTGTTTATTTATTTTGAAAGAGAGTGCAGGGGAAAGGGGCAGAGAGATGGAGAGAGAGAGACTTCCAAGCAGGCTTCATGCAGGGCTAGATCTCACAAACCAGGAGATCATGACCTGTGCCGAAATCAAGAGTCTATGCTTAACTGACTGAGCTACCCAGGTGCCCCAGAGTGATTATTACATTTTTAAAAAGAGAAGAATATTCTTAAGAGAGACCCATAAAGCCTAAAATGTTTACTATCTTTTATAGAAGTTTGCTGACTGGTACTGTAGTTCATTGTTGAAATGTGTATAACGGCTGTAAATAATGGTGACAACTAAATTTTGTCACAGTTTAACTGTCTACAATGTTTGTCTTACTGGTAACAGTGAAGTTTTGATTTCTTCAATCGCTCATACACACACACACACACACACATTCACACACACACAAGTATAATTTACACACTGAAAAATACCCGATCATAAGTATACCGCTTGATGAACTTTGACTAAATACAGCATATAACAAGCACAAGAAACAAAACATAAGAAGCATCGAGAAACCTTCTTCCTGTCCCTTCTAGACATTCTGTCAGTAATCAGTATTCTGACGTAAAGCAACAAAGTTTTGCCTGGTTTTGACTTTCATGTAAATTGAGGCACATAATTTATAGTTTTTTGTGTCTGGCTTCTTTTACTCAGTGTTGAGATTAATTGTTCTGTTCCTTGTTGTGGTAGTTTTTTTCATTTCCTTGCTATTTGATATTCTGATTGTGTAACTATAACAGTCTGTCTTTCGTTTTACTGTTGATGGGTATTAGGTTATTTTTTATTTGGAGCTATTATGATTAATACCTGTCCTTTGGTAAACATATATGTCCATTTGATTGGGTCACAGGATATGTGTGTTTGACTTTAGCAGATACCATCAAACACCTTTGCAAAGCGGTTCATCACCATCAGTGTATGAAAGTTCTAGTGACCCCACATTCTCACTGATACCCAGCGTTTTCTTTTTTATTTGACTTTCTGGTGGGTATATAGTGCTATCTCATTGTGGTTTTAATTTCTGCTGTCTTGATGACTAATAAAGTTGGGCTGATTTACTTACTAAAATAGTAATTTCTTTTAAAAATTAAAAGAAGCTTTGGTTTGATTGGGGTTTCCTAGCTGATGTCACTTACACAATCTTTGTTTTCTGTTTTACCATTATTATTTACATGTGTAATACTGCTGGGGGTGGGGGCAGTCTATCCATTGCTCCCTATTGGTTTCAAGTGCTATTCTGGGTTTTGTTGGAAACGTTAAGTGGTTTTGTGTTGACACTGACTTTTATTTTGATTTCAGCGACCCAGTCCAATCCAGCTTTACTCCCCTCCTTTTATACTGGCCCCAATCAAAGATAAGCAGACGGAGCTGGGAGAGACTTTTGGGGAGGCGAGCCAGAAGTACAACGTGCTCTTTGTGGGCTACTGTCTGTCTCATGACCAGCGCTGGCTCTTGGCTTCCTGCACTGACCTCCATGGGGAATTACTAGAAACCTGTATTGTAAATATTGCTTTACCAAACAGGTGAGGAGCCTGCGTGTTTATGCTACATATGAATCGATACCGTGCCTCTCCTCAGATATGAGTTTTTCTGATTTTCCTGTCTAAATGCACTCGGTGCCATGTGGTGGGTGGGTTCTTTGGAATTTTCTGAGTTTTGTCTTATTAAGCAATAACTTAGACTCATTTGGGGACCCCTTGCCCACTTCTTTCTTTTGTAGATCACGGAGGAGTAAAGTATCTGCACGTAAAATTGGACTACAGAAGTTATGGGAGTGGTGCATAGGTATTGTCCAAATGACATCTCTACCCTGGAGAGTGGTAATCGGCAGACTTGGGCGGCTTGGCCATGGTGAGCTTAAAGGTGAGAGACTCTGCAAGCAGTACTGGAAACAAAGGAAAAGGGTTGAACTACTGTCCCTAACTGAGCTGACCGAGAAAATGGTCAAGTTGGTAGTAAGAGTAAAGCAGATTTTTATTTTCTGATTCTTTTAAATGTACAGGATAAACTGGCAGTTTGTAAACTTTTCATCATCAACCAAATGATGTAACCAAAGAAATCTTAAATATTGAATCCCAATATATAAGACCAAAAAAAAGAATGTATGAATATAAAAGTGATACTCTGTAAATTAGAATTTCTAACATTTATTTTTGTACTGGGTCAGTGAGATCAAGTCAGTTTTAATGTGAAAATTTAAAGACATATGGATGCTAGAATCAACTTAACTTTCTTTTATTATTTTTCTTGATTGATGGTGACGTAATTTGTGTTTGTTTTGGTTGCACGAGAGCCAGGCAGTCCTGATTTACAAGGGCCAGTAGGTGCAGGTTGGAATAGGCTTTACTCACGTCGCCACGGTCTGATATTTTTCAGCCTGGAAGCTTAAGAGAGCAGACTTCCATAAGTTGGGCCCCTGTATACCTGCCAGCTGCTAATGTTCCCCGTCCTTAATGTAACAGTCAGTCAACAAGGCACTAAAAGTAACTAACAACACAACTGACCGACTGGGCGGCAGCAACCTTGCCTGGCTGTGAGCCTGCTCATTTGCTGTGCTTGTGTAGCTACTTGACGTGAGCAGTATGCATAGGCCTCCGTTATTTTTTTAAAGCCTTAGTAATTAATGGCACATTTATGAAGTTCAGTGTACGTAGAGATGGGAGAAGCTTCATTCTAAGCTCTATACAAAAGCAAAGCATGTGTCACAGATCAGCTTGGTGGTTTTGTGCCCACAGGTATATTAGAGCTGAGTCAGCGAACTTTCTAGGTAAAAGGCCAAGTGGTAAATATTTTCACCTTTGCAGGCCAGCTTGTCACTGTTGTAGCTTCTCAGCTCTGCCGTCGTACAGTTAGAGCAGTCATGGATTAAGACCTAAGTGAACAGGTTTGACTATGTTCCAATAAAACTTTATTAAAAAAAAAAATGGTGGTGGGCAGGATTTGACCTGCAGACCATAGTTTGCAGACCCTTGTATTAGAATGCACATATTGTTCCTTTGCATGAAATTTATATCTGGTATTTGTGGAGTCCCTGAAATAAAACCCCTGACGCGATTCAACTTGGATTGTAGCAATTGCTCTAGTCAGTGAACTGTCAGGATTTAATAGCAGTTTATGCATATATTAAATTACAAAAGTATTAGGTAACTGTTAGAAATCTATTGTGTGCAATTTTTTTTTTTTTTTTTTACTAATTATAACTGTAGGCCAATAGAAAATATTACCCTATTCATTTTTTAAAGAATATCATACTTAGAATGAATCTTGTATCAGTAGCCTGGAGGTCTGATGCATTGGGGGATTCGTCATTTCATTTCTGTCAGAATTCCTACCCTCTCTCCTGGTAGGCCTTGTAGTCAATCTTATCTCTTAAAGGGTTAGAGCTACTCTTAACCCTTGGGAAAAGTTAGAATATAGCAGAAAAGGAGAAGAGGGGATAAAAATGTAGCCTTGTCTAGTCACTTGGTGTCTTGGACAGTTATTAAGGCCACTGCCTTCCCTTGTATAATTTTGTAGAAGGGACATTCTTCTTATCTCTTACGGGAAAGGAATAGAAGTGTGACTGATGCCATCCAAAGGTTAGGGGGATAAAGGGATAAAGACCGCAAGAAGAGCCTAGTGTACAGGAAATTAGTTTACCGATCTGCATTTCGTTCCCTTGGGGCTCCAAGGCCCGCATTGCATTTCTGTGGGACAGTATCCCTTGTGAGCCTGTCACAAAAGCTAGAGTTCAGTTAGCTTTGTGAATTTCTGTTTTGTTTTTTTTTTTTTTTAATCACCGGGGTGTGATAAAATACAGACAGTGCTTTTCTTTTTCTTACTTGGTTTCAAACTCAGAACTCATGCCTGTATGATTTTCCTGTAGTTTTTAAAAATACATTCTTTGTGACTTGGCCACATTTATTTCAGCCACTTCAGATTGAGGTTTTTTAGGAATAAGAAACAAGAAAAAGTTGTTCCTTTTCACCTCTTCAGGGGAGAACAGCTTATTTGAAAAAACTGTGGGAAAGTAGAGAACCCGTAGCAGAGTGGTCTTTCATGGGTGGGACATGATATGACGGCAGTGTGCTGCCGCAGGAATATGGCAGCTTCGTGTGTGTTGGGGGTCAAAGGAGAGGGCTAAGTACTTTTCCATTCCTGGAGTAACGTGACCCTCTAAGTTCTCTGAGAAGACATAGTACCTTTGTGTGGAGGCAATAAACAAATATTAGGAAGAAAACTTCTGCCTGCATTTTAACCTGGACAATTGGTGTTACATCATTTGGAGCGCCTCACTCACACCCGTTGTTCATCTGCTCTGTTGGGCCTTCTGAGAAGGGTTCCCCTTGTTTCTGCTCTGCTTGCCTTCCCTGGAAACAGCCAGCCTACAGCAGCAAAGCAAACCGAGGTCTGCTCCCAGTTGTGCGTTCTTCTAATGATAAGGGCCGATCGGGGCAGTGAACGAGCCAGGCCTGAAGGAGGAGGAGGAGGAGAGAGGGTAGGACAGACCGGCCGCGTCACCAAAACCATGTGAAGTGCCTGCATCTGTCTAGGTCTGTGCTGGGCTCTCCCAGGTCATTTCAGACATCATTTCAGCATGTGGAATAGTAGGCCTTTGTTTCTTTGTTAATGAAGTGCAAGAGAGGTCAAGTAACATTTTCTTTGTAACAAGAAGGGAAACCTGTGCAAAGCCTCATTCCCTTTGGGGCCCAGTCCTGGAAATTCAATTACCAGGCAAATCTCGTAAAACGCTCAAACCGCCTATCAATATGAATTTCTAAAGACTGTGTATGACTGTGATATTTGATTTCAGACTGGAGTATCCTCCTTGGAGAATGTTCACTACAGACAATCAGCAAACGGCTCAAGGACGTGTGCCGGATGTGTGGGATCTCTGCCGCAGACTCCCCTTCTGTTCTCAGTGCCTGCCTGGTTGCCATGGAGCCCCAGGGTTCCTTTGTGGTGATGCCAGGTAAACCTCTTACCAGTTTCATTAGTCAGGTATCACATCAGTTCAGCCCATTCAGTCTTAAAGTCTACAGACAAGTGTAGAGTAGATCTTTATTATCTTTGTGAGAAGAGTGTGCTTAGAGTTCAAACATGTGGTGTCTCCTAAGGGGCATGGTCTGTGGTTTTGTCATCTTTGTTGACCGTAGTTTGGAAGACACCGTAAGTCACGGATGGGACCGAGAGCTCTCAGAGTCATGGCTAGTTAGTGTTGCCTGACCCTAATTTCTTGTTAGTGTCTGAGGATCACCCTCCAAAAACCACTGACAGGAACACCACCCTGATCATGTTTGAATGTGCTTCTGAAGACAGATGTTTGACAGAATCTCTAAGCAGCCTCGAGAGACCAGTTAGAGTGTCTCTGACGTGGCTGGGGGCAGTGATGAGGCACATAGAGGCGGGGTCATCGGCACGGTGTCTGGCCCGTAGTAAGCTCTCGGTAGATGGGAGTCCCTTGTGTCGATAGCCAAAAGATTGTGGCCACAGAAGTTTTAAGAAAATAGCAACTAAGCTCCCTTATAATTTTTTAGCTAAGCAGCTTTATGCCTTTCTTTAGTCTGCTCTTATCCTCCAGTTATGTCTCTGACCAAGTGGGAGATGCTGTCCCTGTAGAAACCAGCAGTGTCGTGTGAGATTGTGTAATTTGTCATCAGTGCGGTGAGAGGCAGAGGTCCTGTCGTGGCCGCATGCAGCCCCAGGTTAATTGTTGCCTGCACCACTTGGACAGATTTCATAACGTCCTTGTTCTCTGTCCTCATGATGAGATGGGGCTAATAGTTGTACCTTAGGAATCTGTGCTGACTGCGTGAGGTGACGTCAGTGAGTAAAGAGCTCAGCACAGACTCAGGCACGTAGTAAGCATTCAGTAATCGTTACTTGTAATCCTTATTCGGTCAATGGTACTGTGTCTGCAGAATCGTGTCTTTCAGAACTTTATAAATTGTGAGCAACCACAGCAGAAAGAAAGTAGATTTATTTTTAGAACTACTTCTTAAATAAGTAGTTAAAACATACATGGTGTGGAGCACCTGAGGGCTCAGTCAGTTGAGTGTCCATGTCTTGATTGCAGCTCAGGTCACAGTCCCAGGGTGGTGGGCTGGAGCCCTGTGCTGGGCTACGTGCTGACCGTGGAGCCTGCTCGGGGTTCTCTCTCTGCCTCTGCCCCATTCTCTCTCTCTCTCTCTCTCTCTCCCTCCCTCTCTCTCTCTCTCTCTCTCTCTCTCACACACACACACACACACACACACACACACTCCCTTCTAAAATAAAAAATTAGAAATTAAAAAAAAAAACAACGTTTGGTGGGCTCAGTCTGATTATATCTTAACCTCCCCCTGTGCAGTGAGGCTTGGGTTGTCATAGCCGTGTGCTTAGAGTCTGTTTCTTGGCAGATACTTGAACAGTGAGGCAGAACTTGGGGTGTGTACCCATCCATCCTGCCAGCTGTGTCCGACTCCTGTCTCTCCAGGTCGGGTCCTCCTAAAACTTCACTTCTGCAGTATTTACGGATGCTCAGAAGGAATCGGTCCACTTCTTTCTCTTTCTCTTTTTTAAAGACGCCGTCACAATGGGCTCTGTGTTTGGCCGGAGCACCGCCCTGAACATGCAGTCGTCACAGCTGAACACCCCTCAGGACGCCTCCTGCACACACATCCTGGTGTTTCCCACCTCCTCAACCATCCAGGTGGCCCCGGCCAACTATCCCAATGAAGACGGCTTCAGCCCCAACAACGGTGAGTGCGGAAGGCGCAGAAAGACAGAGCTCCACGTCCCCACGGGAGCAGAGCTGAAGGGTGCCCCCGGCACCCTGCCGCGTGTGTCGAGTCAGCACTGTGTACGAGATGAAGGGGGACTCGGGGTTGGAGAAGTCTGTTCGGCTTTGAAGATTTGGGAACACCAGTTCCAAGCCCAAATAAATGTTTTCCTGTCTTACATAATTAGTTTTCTGTTTATCACTAAAGGCAAAAAATAATTCCCGGGTGATAGCGTCCTGCACGTGGGTGCCCCTCCTGCAGTAACTAGCTGGCCATCTGGTTGGAGATGGACGGAGACTGCCTGGCAGTCTGCACTAGCTCTTGTCCCGCAGTCGGTGGGAGGCTAATTGGCTCCAAAACAGCTCCTTATTTGTTTCTTCTTAATCGATGTTTTTGGTTTGTATATCTGTTAAGGCATTTGTTAAGTAGTGGTTATTTATAAACCATAAAATGCTCAATATTATGTAGCCATTTGCATCGTTTTTTGAAGAATTTTTAATAGCTACCAGCACTTATTCCTGTTAAATGGGGAGAGTAAAGGATTCCAGATTTTATATACAGTGTGATCGCAATGGAGTAACGATACGAGAATAAGAATTGTAGCAAAAATGTTCACAGTAATTGCATTCTGGGTGATAGTTTTCCCTTTTTATACTCCTTTCCAAATTTTCTGTTGTGCATGTACCTTACTTTTGTAATGTGGGAGAGGATTTCTGAATGAAAACATGCTTTGATATGCTTTTGGCATAGGCCTCCAGCTTCAGGGCAAGTTCACACCTATTAACATTGCATTAATTCAGCCTCTGTTATTTTAGATGCTAATTGGATGCATAGACAGAGTCTGCTGTTTTCTTCGATGGTATCAATTTTAACTTTGTTTAATAATTAAATTGCTTTTTTAGCTGTTTTGCCATTTTTTTAATGTGCCTTTGCAGGCTATACAAAGCGTGGAGTTTTGTTTTATGTTCTTTATTTCCCCAGTCTGTTAATACTTCACATTAGAAGATCATCGAACAGAATACAAAAATGAAAAAACAATTTTCAGCACCTCACATCCAGTAGACAACACATTAAATCTTACCACGTTGCTAACAGCATGCACTTGTGAGGGGCCAATGTAACAGTAGATTGTTCAAGTTGCAGATATAGATTATTTTTTAAATCTCTGTGCTTCTTTTCCCTCCTTTCCAGATGACATGTTTGTTGACCTTCCGTTCCCAGATGATATGGATAACGACATTGGCATCCTAATGACTGGCAACCTGCATTCCTCTCCCAACTCCTCCCCAGTTCCTTCCCCAGGCTCCCCGTCTGGAATTGGTGTGGGCTCTCACTTCCAGCACAGTCGGGTAAGGATGGCCTGAGGTAGGTCCTTCAGGGCAGCAGCTCTCCGGAAGTGGGACTGCCTGCCTCTTGGCTTGGTGAGCCTTTCTTCCTGATGGCCTTGGTCCCTGGTATGTGTGAAATCCGTGTGGAAAAGTGACTCTGTAGTTGTTCTGTTTTGAATGAAGGCAGGAATTTGAAAGACGTGGATGATTATTCCTGAAAATGTTCCTGATGAGTATGTCTTATCAGCAGGAAGGCATTTTGCAATGACTCTTTTCTTAGCAGAAATTAGTTTTGGTTGGTTGCTACTTCCCAGTTTTTTGTTTTTTGGGTTTTTTTTTTTTTGCCAAAATAGTGGCTTTTCAGAGGCTAGTTCAATGGCCCTGGTTTTTTAACACGTAAAGTAACTGTTTATTGAAGAACACATTGTTGATGGTTGATTATTGTGAAACGAGCCTTACTATTCTTGTTTCATGTCCTGGTGCCTTTATTCATACAGTTCCAGCCTTCTCTGTAGCTGCGTGCCAAAATGGCAAGGGCCCGCAGAAGGGTGATTTTGGAGAAGTGTGCAGGTTAAGGCCCTAGGACTAAGACACAGCACCAGGGCTTACCCCCAGTTTCACCTTTAAATACCCCAGGGGTATTGGAGATGGATTAACAGAGGATTGAAGAGTTAAAGGTTCTACTATAGCTTGTGTTAACTGTTTAAAAGCGAGACGCCTCATCCTTACCGCTCTTTTGTACCTTCTGTTTTAAATACGAGATTGAGATTGAGGGTTTAGGACCTAGAACAACGGCTATGTCTAACTTCTTAACCTGGGCAGGTATAAACAACACTGCCCACACTCATTTACACACAGTTGTAGTTAGAGGACTTAGGTTTCTGTCCGTGGACCTTTTATTGCCAGCCTGGAGTTCACTAAAGGATGGTCAAGAGAAAAGATTTAAAACGTCCGTCACAGAGCAGATAAAACCAGGGAAGAGCAACTCAGTAGACCTACCCTCATGGAACTCCCTGCCCCCATTTCTCCTTTCTAGAAGGAAGAGGTTTTAGATGTGTTTATTTCCGCCACAGCCACTTGCCAGTTAGTGACAGTTTATTGGTTCTTTGGAGATTGCTGTGATAGGAACCAAGTTCGCAGATTTTATGTTAAGTAGTTGTAATTTAGGACTAATGTGAATTCTAGAGGCAAATAGCATAGCAACTAAGAGCATGTGCCCTAGAGTTTGCCAAATGTAGCTCAGAGTTAGAGCAGTACGGCTTTAGCTTTGTGACCTTGAGCAAGCTTGCTTTACCTTTCTCAGCCTTAGTTACCTTATCTGTGAAATGGAAATAATAGCAACTACCTTTCAGTAGCAGCGGTTGTAATTTCGTTTATCCATTAACAAAGAATTGGTCGTTGAAGTATAATGTTAGTTTTATAAGAAACAGAGGTTTGCTGTATTTTCTGCCTCTGCTGGAGCCTCAAGCCGTAAGCCTGTAATTGAATGTCAGAGTTTAAACAGCACTGCTCTGAAAACAAGTCAGGTGGCCTGTTTCGGTCCCGAGCACCTGCAGCCTGGTGACCCCCGAGAGGCTTTCAGTATTTCCTCTTTCTGAACCATTAAACATTCTTTGATATCCAATTAAGATATTACAAAAGGGAAAAGAATTTGTGCAAGTTTGGAGTAAGTTTTTATTTTTTAAACCTACCTAGAATGAATACAACTTGATGTAATAGTAGAGGGTTATTTTTTCCCTCAAAACAGAAGGCCTTTGAAAACGAACAGTTGCTTATTATTGCTTGCATAATAACAAGAGAGCATAATAACAATTGCGTAATTGGTCTCAACCCTCAAAGCCAGCTAAAAGATTCAAAGGTGAGGAAAATGCCAGTGGCAGAAATGCGCAGTCAGGCTCTTGCATGAGTCTTGTGTTTAAGGAGGTTGCTGAGAATTCAAGCAGGGCCTCTTCACGAGCAGACCTCACCCTCACCATGCTGGGTGGTCAGTGACACTGGCGCCGCACAGAGCACTGCAGGGTCCTGTTTCCCACGTGCCCGTCTGTTGACAGCAGACGGTCAGGTGCGCCTGTGTATTTGGTTGGTTGCAGGTGAGAGAGCAGCGGGGTGGGGGTGCCTTCCGCTGCCGGAGTCCGTTCTTCCCACCTGTAGTTGGATGCTGGATGCCACGGAACACACCCGACATTTAGCAGAAAAGAAACCAGAGCAAACACATCTGTATTTGCTTGCCTGACATAGTTAGTTTTGCTGTTCCCTTCTGCCTGGGCCGTAGTTTTCATCCGACGTCTGTCCGTGTAGCAAAGACCGTGTCTCCCCTGTTGACCTTTCTCGGCCACCTGGCGTTTTTGTGTGAAAAACCGTCAGAAGGGGGACTTGATAAAAAGTGTGTGCCGAGGGACGTGATGAAAGGTTGATTTTTAAAGCTTCATTTCAGGTGCTGAACGCTGATCATGTTCTTGGGACATTGTTTTGCAGAGTCAGGGTGAGCGTCTTCTTTCTAGAGAGGCGCCTGAGGAGCTGAAGCAGCAGCCTCTGGCCCTTGGGTATTTCGTGTCAACTGCCAAAGCGGAGAACCTCCCCCAGTGGTTTTGGTCGTCATGTCCCCAGGCTCAGAACCAGTGCCCCCTTTTCCTAAAGGTTGGTTTCATGTCATATTTGACGTTTTAGGGGGAGGAGTGACTTAGGAAATTTGCGTTTGGTTACAAACTCGTGTCAGTCCCCACAGTCTCACTGTGTTCCCGGTTTCTTTCACATCTACTCACACTCTGAGGACATTTTAATTACAGTTGCAGGCAGGGAGTCGGATTTTGGAGAGAAACCCAAAACCACATCACAAAGAAGCAAACACATGAACCCACGGAGGAGACTTTGTGGGGCCCGCAGGGCACACATAGGGTGGACCCGGGGTTGTATGTAACAGTCTTTCTCTAAGTCCACCAAGCATTGCCGTTGGCAAAGTTCACTTTGGTGGATGTGATCATAATTGGCTGACCCCCACCCCCCACCCCAGGCTTCGGCTTTCTTCATTAAAATAGGGCAGGAGGCAGCTAAAACTTACATCTGCTCACACAGGCTCCTTCCTGTACACGTCTTGGAACCTTTTAGTGCAAGTTAAGGGTTAAAACCAAAGATCTCCCACTTCCAGTTTGGATGAAAGAACCTGGAATGAAACCCATGTCTCACCCACAGATTGGCAAAGAGCCTGAAGTTTGACAGCCTGCTCGATTGGCAGGGTGGCCCTGGTGCCAGTAGGTCAGCCAGGCGGTACGGCCCCACGCGCTTCCCTTGTGCTGCAGCAGCACCACCCCTGCAGGCCTGTTCGGGAGACACTGGCGGCACCAAAAAGTGCTAAGTGCAAAAGATTAGAAGCACCAGAGCTGTCCCCCAGGATGGGGCTGGTGGAGTAAACTAGCATGTCCACCCAGGGGATGTCAGCCGTCTGTCACACAGCCAGGGTGATTACAATGCAGTCGTTCTGTGGGGTGTGGGTTGCCTGGCAGTGATTGACAAGCTGTGTGCAAACACACACACACACACACACACACACACACACACACTTGTATTTTCTAAAAGGAATAAGGGAAGGTTAAACCAAAAACAATTGAAGCAGTTTCTTTCAACTAATGGCTCTAACATATTATTATGAAATCAAGGAAGTTCTACAACATAAGTGGTGTCATCCTTGTTTTGAATTAGACTTGTCAGGATGAACCTGGCTTTATTTTTTCCTCTTACGAAAGGTACACGCATTTTTCAGCTGGGTCTACTGAAAAAGCTTACAAGCAGTGACAGTGTCAGTAAACAGTGCGCTCACTGCACCTGGTTCTGAAGTCCCGTTTATCGTTTGAAAGAGCCAGAGTTCCTTTGAAGAGTTGACTGATTGTAGATCTGAAGTAAGACATATGCAAGGTGAGCCTAGGGTGCGTGGTCACACCTAATAGCAAGGAAGTTACTTAAGATCATTGGAGTTACTTCACGGGGCCCGCCAACTGGAGGGTTCCCGTGGCCCAGGGACGGGACAGTTTGAACATGCAAAAGAACAGTGGTAGTAGCAGAGTGAAACAAATACATGGGTTCCTAATTGTGCTGAAATCTAGAACATTTTAGCCACCCTTTGAAGCTACCAGAGCAACAGTTCATTAATCTGAAATCTAAAAAATAAAGGGTTTATATCAGCTGCCCTCTACACACCGTCTCTCTCTGTTATCTGATAAAGTATGCTAAAGCCATGGCATGGCGTGTAGCGGACAGGGCACGCTGGGCACCTCGCTGCCGTGATCGGGTGCGCCGCACTCAGGGCTGCACGCATTCATGCCTCTCCAGGTGAGGACTGAGACCCACGTAGCGTCAGCCGTGTTAAGCAGCCACCACAGGGGCACAGCCAGCCGTACCCACACCATGGGGACGCTGGGGCCTTCTACGCATGAAGACCTGAAGAGGCACATTATCGAATCCTTTGTACTGCACTGGGATTTGCAAAGCTAGCTTTTTTCCACCTCCAGGGTGTGGAGTTATTTGGGGTCACATCAGAGTTATGGAGAGCTTAAAACTGAGGCTCCTAGGAGCCCGGAGGCTGGGAACGTAACCGTGTTTGTTCTTTTGCCAGGCTTCGCTGCACCACCACATCTCTGTCGCACAGACGGATGAACTTCTCCCCGCCAGGAATTCTCAGCGGGTTCCCCATCCTCTTGACTCCAAAACCACGTCTGATGTTTTAAGGTAGATTGTTTTAAGGCAAAATAGCAGCACAGCTTGCAGTGATCTTCCTTTAGTTTTGCTTCTCCAAAGCATTTACTTGAAGTGTGGAAAAGGCGCTACCTTTCATGCAGCGGAGCGCCGTCTGCTCAGCCAGGGACTGCTGCAGGCAGCCCCCCGTGCAAGCCCCCCACACGAGCACTGCTCGGGGAAACTAGTATTCTTGGTTCAAGTCATTGGGTGTGTGCACGTACACTTGCCCTTGCTTTCTGTTTGAAGGAGAGATTTTATGGTGATGAAAATGGGTCTGAATTCGGGGGTGTGTGGTTAGAAGACAGAGCCTGGGACTTAAAGCACTTGGCTTTGAAAGCATTTGTCACTCCCCCTGACATAGATTTATATAAATAAAATTAGAACATAAGTTCCGTAGTTGGGAAATATCTCCCAGAAGTGTACACTAATTCCTTTGCACTTTGGCAGAGCATGAACATTCTCTATGTGCCTTGAGGAAACACGCAAACTTTTTCCAGTATTTGCTAATAACTGTGGTTTTTTTAATGTTTGTTTATTTTTGAGAGAGAGAGAGAGAGACAGAGTGTGCGCAGGGGAGGAACAGAGAGAGAGGGAGACACAGAAGCCGAAGCAGGCTCCAGGCTCCGGGCTGTCAGCCCAGAGCCCGACACGGGGTTAGAACTCACAAACCGTGAGATCGTGACCTGAGCTGATGTTAGCCGCTTAACAGACTGAGCCACCCAGGCACCACTTCTAATAACTCTTAAATGATTTAGAAATTATAGTTAAGCGAGGATCCAGTCAATATGATTTTTCAGGCTTTCAGGGTCTGTAGTGTGGCAGTGTCCAGTAGAACTATAACGTGAGCCACATATCTAATTCAGTTGTTTTTAGTAGCAACGTCAAAATGGTAAAATAAATTGATGAGGTTAAGTTTAATAATCATAAATTATTAATAATAAAAGTAATATCAAGTATACAGAAAGCAGTATCATTTCAATAGCTAACCCCTATAAAAATATTCATGGGCCGTCTCACACACCTTTGTAAAATACGGATTCCTTGAAATCCGGCACCTGTGTTCCATGTACAGCATATCTGAATCCACTGGTGGCCGTGGCTGCCGTACTGGACGGTGCAGGTCTAGGTGAGGTGGGTGCAGGGCGAGGAACCACGAGGAAACCTGGGGTGAGCGAAAGACTGGCCTCTTCCTGCTGGCACGTGGAAGGGGAGGATGGACGGCTCTGCCGCGCCCCGTGGCCCTGACCGTGCGCTCTCTCCGCAGGTTCGTCCTGGAGCAGTACAACGCTCTGTCCTGGCTCACGTGCAACCCGGCCACCCAGGACCGCACCTCCTGCCTTCCCGTCCACTTTGTGGTGCTCACGCAGCTGTACAACGCCGTCATGAACATACTTTAACCGGAAAAGCACTTGTCCTCTCTGGCTCAGTCCCTCCCCGCTGCAGCCTCGGTCCCAGGACCCCCTGCACTCTGCAGATGCCCCACATGCTCTTCTTGAGACCCCTCTCCACAGTCCTGCACCGTGACGACTCCTCGGCAGGCACGTGTCATTTCTGCAGTGTTCATTACCGGAGCGATGCATTGACACTTCTCTCACGGACCTGGAAACTTCCATAAGCGCTGACTTTTCGCCAGTGTTCTGGTGTGTGCGGCCTCAAACCACTGGTCCACGGGAAGTTTTTGTTGTTGTTGTTGGTTTTAAAGAGGGAAACAGAAGAGACAGTATCCTTTTGCACAAGAGTCTGTGTTTCCAGTCTCTGTTTAAAAGCAAGGGCAGCTTAGCCCTTCGGGATGAAATCCTCTAGTTGTTGGTGTCTGGCCTGTGGGTTACCTGAACTCCATCATCTGGAGCTTTTTACAAATAAGAACCAGCTCAAGTTTATGGTTTCATCATGGGGTTTCTGTCCCCCTAGGGGTCCCATCTAGATCGGCATGGATGCTTTGGTTGCCTTCATACCCGTGTGTAGCTACAAAAGGTCTGGAGACATCTTCATTTTGTTTATTTATTTTCAGTTGTTTTGTCATATGTTTTCTGTGACTTAATTTTTTTAATTCATGAGGACCAGGTACAGTAGCTGAAACCCAACTCAGACCCACCATAGGATTCTTTGACTACATACCTCTGTCCTAGAAGCCGGAAAAGGAGTGAAAACAGATTGGGGAGATATGCCTAAAAAGTAATATATTCAAAACCACCCAGCACTAGGCTTTATTCAGAACAAACTGGGTGAAACATTCTGCCATGTTTCTTACTAAAAGCGGCCAGCGTTTCACGAGGGATAACATTTTATACAGAAGGCGTCAAGCTCAGCCCAGAGCCACGGAGGCAAGTACCTTCATCAGTTTTATAGAATCACAACGGAAACCTATTTTCTAGTGAATTCTTATTGAAAGCCAGGTCTCTCCTCTCATTAGATCAAAAGGGACTCATGTATATATCATAATGGAAAGTGTTTGCTCATAAAATCAGTTATAAATATGGTGACTTTTTTCTGGACCATAGGAATATTATTTCAAAGAAATATTACAACTTAACCATTAAATTAGTACTTGAAGTTGAGCCTTTGTGGTGGGACTTTTTTTTAAAAAAATAATAATGCCTTTTTAAAGCATTAATGGCTAATTGAAGTATTTTATGACTCCTCATTCCAGGCCCAAGAGGGGTGTCTTTAAGACCCCGTTTCTGACCCTGACGTCGCAGCGCGTTTCTGTCTGAGGGCACTGGGCGTGGGCTTGCCTCCCGCACGCCGCGCTGGGCAGGCTCTTGAGCTCTAGTCATCCGTGGAGAGAATCATGCAAATTTTAAAGTTCTTCCAAGAGACTTCCATATCCTGGTTATTAACAAAAAAAAAAACAAAAAAAAACAAAAAAAAAAGAAAAAGAAAGAAAAACAAGAAAATGTAATAACTGATATGATTTTGTAAAAGTATTTTTCTTGAAATAATCTAACGTTTAAAACATTATATTAAAAAAAAGTTGTGTGGTGGGAATATGTAAGCAGAGAAATAACTTGTAAATGGATAATTTTATTCTCTGTACCACCAATTGAGGGGGGGGTGACTTTCGCAATGTATAGGTTAAAAAAATCTGATATATCAAACCATTTGTATCTAATGTGTACAGTGTAAAATTGACTTTAAAAATATTGCAGTGCTATTTTTTCTTAATCAGAAAGGAAAAATTCTCAAGGCCTTTTGAAGAGCATAAGATGATGAAGATTGTAAACTTGTATAAAATTATCTTGGTGAGAAGACAAATTGTAAAGTAGATATTTGTAATCTTTTACCACTTTGGGGTTGCTTTTTTTTTTCCCAGAATTCATCAGAAATTTGAATTTTTTTTTTTTTTTTAATATGGGCTGTTTTTAATGCAGGGGCTTTTCTTCCCTAGAAACCCAATTCTAAGCAAAAAAAGAAAAAAAACACAAAAAACAAAAAACCCCTACAAAAATTAAAAAAAAAAAGGCAGCAAAGGGTAGTTTTCATCTGGTGTCTTTTATTTAAGTTTTTTAAGTTAAGAAAAGCTGGTGACATATTTATACGTTTTTGTGCAAAAATAAATGAATGGCAATAGATTTTAAAAAATCTTATTATGTACTTCTGTGTGAAAAAGTCTGTATAATATTTCCCTTAAATATGCATTATTTTACTTGTGAGTTTTTTACTGAATTAATCTGAAATGTACAAGCCCTGGATTTGCTACAGAGTGAGAAGTTATTTTATTTTTTTTTTATTTTTAATTTTGGAAATTCTGCAGAAATCAGAACTCTTACCATGGTTTGAAAAAAAAAGGGGAAATGGGGAGGGGCGNATTTCAGAACCTTTTTTAAATGTAAAAGCTGTACATTTCTGGGAAGTTCTGAATTTCTTTTGTTTCCTTTTTTCCTTCAAGCATTTTGCAGTGAGCTTCTTTTATATATAGCAAACAATTTGAAAGAATACAAAAATATGTGAAGTTCATTTAAAACTACAGTATAGCGCTGGTACAGTACACTAAAAGACTTTGATAAAAAACAATACTAAAAGGCCTCCATTTTAAATGTCATTCATATATACCTTGTGAATGAGAGCTATATACTTTTACACACTTTTTTAGAGGAATAAATTATTGAATTACTGAAATTTGAGTGGCTTTCTTCCCCCTCCCATCCTGCCTTTGTAACAGAATTATCTAAGCCTGTTCGAAAGGTGTATGTATAAAGGAGTGTCCAGGCCTCTCCCTTCCAGAGTAACACGGGCATGGACTTTTAGTGCCCGAAGCACCCTCTCCAGCAACTGTTCCCACATGTATTCTCGTTCTCATGCTGCAAACTACCACTGCATTCCTAGATCAGTGCTTAGAGCCCACGCACGCATGGTTGTGCGCGCGCGCGCACACACACGCACGCACACACACAGAGCATTGAATTAGGAGCCCCTGTGTTCAGTTCTTTAACGATTTTGAGTAGGTCAGATATGGGTCTCCCAGCTCTCAGACTGTAGTCAATCCCACAACACATTACAAGTCTGTTTTCCACTTCCTTTCTCTTCACGGCCTGGGCCACTTTCTTTTGGATGTTTCTTAGAAATAGATCTCCCTTTGCCCTCCGCCCCCTCCGTAGGCCGGTGAGAGCAGTGGGCCATCGAGCACACAAGGTACAAGCAAGGCTCTGGTGGGCCGTGTGGCAGCCACATGGCGGTCCCCTTTTGCCCATGCGGTAGGAAAACCCACATGCTCTTCCAGGCAGAATCTGTTGCTAAAATGATAAACCCCAGGACTTGGCAGAGCTCACAAAGTTTGAATAAATCGGAACCTTGCTTTTAATCGTCCTCCATCTATTTAGAAATATACACATCGTTCTGAATTTAATGTCTGAATGTAGAGGTAAAGCTGTTGACACTACTCAGCCTCGGTCATTCTGTCTGCAAACGAGGGCCAGGCGGAGTCCATGAGAACTGCTTTGCAAACGCAGCGCTGTGACCGTGTTGTTACGGTTGTCCCATCGAAGAAGGCAAAAAGCGAGGCCACATTTCCCTTAGACCGTTTCGATGTCTGTCTCTTCAGCCACCGCGGCACCGTCTGTCATGCTCTTTGCCACAGAAGCATTATTAAACAACGACGCGTTTCCTGCGTCCTCTGTGATTGGGCCAGTCATCGGAGTTAGGTGGTATTTTTTTCAGGTGTTTCTTAGTGTAGATGATTAGCTCATACATCGGATGGGACTTTTTCCAACAGTGTGTGAAGGCTGTTTTCGTAACTACTAGCTGCACCAATTTGGCGACAGTAGCTCCGTCCCTTTGTGGCAGGAAAGTTATTTGTCCGAATGCATTTAGACGTTTTGCAAATCAGACGTAGATAAATCTGACCAGGCCGTCAGGAACCATCAGCCTCTGGCCACGGGCTCCCCTCCGATACCCCCTCCAGTGATCCCATAGTATCGTTCTTGCTCTTCAGGAAGTCAGGGGACAAGGAATTTGTTCCCAACTGTCATCAAAGAACCAAAAGAATTTTGTGGTAAAAATTGCAGTTTGTCAATACAAGTTTTTTAAGAGCAGATTTCTCAGAAGACTTGACGCTGAAGCAGGAGCCACATACCGAAAACTGTCCTCGGTGCTGGTCGTTCATACAACACAAGCCGTTACCTAACGAACACTTTTTTTTTCACTTTCGAATCACGACATGCTAAAATCCTACCAAGATGCAATTCTCACGTATCACCATGTTACCTTGGTGTTCAGTGATTCTCTTGTTTATATCCCCTTGACAAAAAAGGTCACTTTGACAGTAATTATTTCATGCCATTAATACCTAATGAGACACCATTAGAAAATTCTGTTGTGCCAGGTAATTGAACTGTTGTAATTGCCCTGGCCATCTGACTCTACTTGGAACCAGATTTATCCCCAGGCTTCCGCTCCTTTGCTTGAAAATTTCAGGTCAAGTTTACAAAGGATTTTTTGACACTTAACTGCTTCTGGCTAGAACTCTAATGGAGCAGGTAAGAAATAAAGGTTGATGAGGAAGAAAGCTTACTCTCCAGGACAGAGCGTGGGCAAGACTGAAGTATTGATTTTTCTCTGTAAAGGTTATTTCCTCAATAAGCATTAGTTAGCAGGTGACAAGAAGGCACAGACAACGCGGGGCCGGTGTTTCTTCTTTTTTGTTTTGTTTTCTTTTGTTTAAACAGCAGGGAAGTGAGAAAAGCACACGTTTTCCTAATCTGCTGAAAATGGCATTTGTCTGGGCTGTTAACTCAATGCTGTTCATTTACAGGTGTCAGAGCAAGTCCGTCTGAAGGATGCTTGCCGCGCCACCCAGTCCTCAGAACAGGCAAACCCGTAGACACGAGCGGCACCTCTCAGTGTTCCCTGGCCATCGCTGCCGATTGTATGCCTCCCTTACTTCATGCTCTTGTTACCAGCTCAGGCGTGTTGCAATCTACCTGTTTCATAAAGCCAGACACTATTCAGGAAGATTGGCCATGCAGGGCAAAGACGAAAGGGCTAACCCAAGAAATGTTTGCTCTGCGGGAAGATCAATGGCATTTCACATGTAGGAGCATAATTGTTGGCTTATATCTAATTTGAGCTTGAACATCTTTCAATAAGCATTTGTATGTTAGATTCTCTTACATCTTCCTTTGTTCACTTAGATGCCTTTTTGTTCTTTGTTAATTTATGGGCACCGTGTACACAAATAACTTCCTGCCTGCTTCCTGAACGCGCGTGTGGGTTTTCATTCTAGAAGAGAGAATGTTCAGGTAGTTACATACATACACACCGATTTTTGTTGCTGCTGACAGATCTCTCTGCAGAGCTTATGAAAGTTAACTCCCTTGTCAGGTCTAAGGAAGTCCGGTCTGCTTCACAGGATGAACTGATGACCTGGTCGTTTTCTGGGGCACAGGAGAGTCGAATTTACATGACAACCCCACTGGGCCTATAGTGGGCACCCAGGAAACATGAGCTGAACACAGACTGCAAAGAGTGGAATCCACCTCGAAAATCAGAAATGACTCAAACTCCTCACGTCTTGATGCCTTTATGGAGAGCAGAAAATACACTGTTTATATGTTCGAAAATACAGGAACTTCTTTTTTTGTTGATGATTGAGGTTTTCTATTTCCTCTGTCCCTTTTGGTAATTTGAATTTTCAGAGGGGAACAAATTGAGTTTTTCCCGTGTATTCGTATGCAGTTATGCACAGTACTCCCTTCATTCGTGAGCCCGTTGTTTTCGGAAACGGATGCTCCTTCCTTCTCATTTCTGACAATACTGATGAAGCCTTTCTTCCCCCTTGATTTATTTTCCGGCAGTTGGTGGTTTTCTAGTTTTGTTTGATTTTTTTCCCCAAAGAAATAGCTCACGGATCTAACAATTGTGCTGTTTTTATCCTGGCTTTTATCTTGCTGTTCCTTTTCCTAGTTTCCTTGAGGGTTCGTTTCATTTTCCTTGAATCTTAATTGCCTGCTTCGTTCATTTATTTTCGCTTTTGATGACACAGTCATTTATATAGCCCGAGGGCTCCTGTGTGTGCACGGCCTCCCCAAGTTATACGCAGCCGTCTTCACGTGTATGCATTTTTCTAGAGAGAAGGCCTGTTGCATCACATTCTGGAGGCTTCTGACCCTGACAGGGATAAAAATGACTGATCTGGGACTGTGTGAAAGCCGATTGCATCCTGCAGGTTTTAATATTTAATGTTTTCATTTTTACTTTAGACTCTTAGTTCTTCGTTTCCTTTTTTTTTTAATAAAGGAAAGTTCTCTTTGGAATCAAAGTCTCTTGAACTCTTAATTTTCTCTTACTACAATGTAATCTACTAACGATTGGCTCTTGCAAAATCCCCTGGAAGCTTCTAAACAAGGTGTGCCCTTATGAGGCAGTGTGTCCCACAGGCACGTGAGTCATAAGCGTAACTTTCTATTTTTGAGCAGCCACAGAAAAAAGTAAAAAGGTGAAATTAATTTTATTAGTAGATCTTGTTTAACCTAATATGTCCACATTCTTGCATTTCCACATGGAATAATATAAAAATCGGCAATGAGATACTCAGCCTTGTTATTTTTGCACCGAGCCTTCAAAATCCAGGATGTCTTATGCATTTACAGCACATCTAAATTTGGAAGCTAAATTTTCAATGGTTACAAGGAAAAGGTAGTTCTATACAACAGAGTTGCACTTAACAGAAAAAAAATACTTTTGTGCTGCATCCCTGTCCTGAATTAAAATTCAATTAAAATTTAAAACTTAGTTCCTGAGCCACGCTTAACCACATTTCAGGGTATTAGACACACAGTCCTCCAAGCTGAAGGATGGCGCTAGGGTGTAAGATTTGAAACGGGTGAATTCTATCCTGGGTGTATTTTCTGTTTCCCCCACGTCCCGGTCAAGTCCTCAGGCTCTGTCGTAGGGAGGTGGTAGCCCCTGCGATTTGGGGCTGGTAATTTTTCTTTTGTAATTTCTTCTTGTTACATTATTGGTGCATAAAGGTTTATGATGTATTTTGTTAATGTGCTTTATCTCTGTATCAGGACCCTTCAATTATCCTTTCAGTTATTTCTTTGCCCAACCAGTTATTTTGAACCTTTGTCACCCTGTGTTAGATGTTCTTCATACGTGTTGTTGCATTTTATTTCGTAACAATAATTTCATTTCAATCGGGTGGTTTTTACCATTTGCATTTTCTGTTCCGTGTTACACTTTGACTTGTCAGCCAGTTTTTATGAAAATACACACATATATTTATTTGCTTTTACTCTTCAGTTTCGCCTTTTTGTGTACGGACTCCGCTATTTGCTTTTATCCCTGAAAACATTTTCGAGGGACACCTTCCTTCTGGAATTCTGTTAGTATGACCTTGAACCCTCCACAGACATGCACAATGCTCTTACTCCCTCTGTTCTCATTAAAAGGAAACACTCGCGCCCCCCCCCCCACCATCCCAGCGCCCCCACTGCGAAGGGCGCAAAGCGGCTGGAGCCGTGAGCTGAGCCCCCAGGCCAGGCAGGGCCCCCAGCAAACCCTTCCTAGCTTCCACTCGGGGATGTTTCTAGATTCCACGCCCGTCCAGTCTCCATCAGCTCAACCCCGTCACCGGGCGCATGTGCCCCCGTCACATTAGCTCCTCACCCACCGGTTCCTCTTCTCTGGGAAATCCAACCCCAAGTTCTCCAGGGGCCACTGGGCATCCAGATTCCCAGGCCACGCAGCGCCAGGTTCTGAGCCACACTCAGCGGTGGGCCGGGCCCAGGGCTCTGCGTCACACGCCCTTCCCTCCCGGGGCGACTCCGCTCCAGCGGCCAGTGGCTCGCACTTCG
>NW_027530357.1:5593331-5599398 GCF_008692635.1 Crocuta crocuta
TGAAATCCGCGCCATCCTGGACGCCTCTCCCCCTTCCCAGCGCCCATGCCCTGTCTCTCACTCCACATTCTCAAGGTCGTCAGGCCCCCTTGGGGCTGGGCGTTGGGACCCCACGAGAGACACGACAGACGCCACGCCGGCCTCACGTGGCTCCGGACGCGCAGGCACAACGCGGAGCGGTGGGGGGGGCGCGATGGGGGAGCGCACCCACTGACCCGTGGCGACGACCTGGCGGAGGCGGGGCCCGGGGTGCGTCCCCGGGAGGGGCTCGCCAGGGCGCAGGAGGGCAGGTCTGCGCGGCAGGGGTAACACAGGCCAATGCGTAGGGCAGGCGTGAGCCTCACTCAAGACCTGAGGCTCCTGCGGGGAACATGCGGACGAGGTTTTAGGTAAGTGACGCACTGCAGCAGCGTGGCCTTCTAGAACATTTCTGTGGTGCGGAAAGGGCGGGGCTGTGGAGTATAGGCCACACCCCAGTAGGACATCGGGGTGGCGGGTTCAAGGGCTGTTCAGAAATAGGATGAGTTGCACTTGAGCAAGGGGCGGGGTGTGGGGGGACTCCACGGCGACAGAGGTTCCCGGGCGCCCTGGCAGCAGGGACAGGGAGGCCACCGGCCCCTGGGTGAGAGCGGGCAGGGGCGCGGGGGGCAGGGGCAGGACTGCGGCCTTGCGCGCGCCCTCCTGCGGCAACCAAGGGGGTGCGCAACCCACGAAGGGCGCGGGGCCCGGACCCCGTGTGAGAGCGGCTCAGCTGGTGGCGGCGTTGTCTCGTGAAGGACGAGAGCGGAGCGCGGCCCCCGGGGGGCGGAGGGCAGGAGGGGCCGGAGGGCGGGCCCCGGGCCNACTGTGCTGCCGGCTGCCCACTTCCCCCACGGACCCGCCTCGTGGGCATTCCATGAGCGAGCTGAGCCGTGATCCGTGGCAGATGGGCCCCTTTCTGCTGTCTTACCTGGCCATGCTTCTAGAACCTTCTAAGCATGAAAGAGAAGGTCTGATCCAAGTTCCCTCCCTAACATTTCTAGAATTTCAGTTTTGAGTCCAGACCTGCCTTCAAGGCTTCCCAGTTCAAATCCGGGGGGGCTACTATTGTTCACTCTGTGACTGATCCCCAGCAAAATGGGGGCGCCCACTGCACTCCCCGCCCCCACCTGGTAGGAAGATGATGTGACACATGCGTGGTGCGCGGCGAGCTACACTGTGTGGCATGCGGCAGGCGCTCCATAAGTGTCAGGCCTTGTCGGGTTTTTTCCAGAAGGGTCACAGCAGGGCTTGCTGTCGGCGCTTGGAACGCGGAGGAAGCGGGATCACTGCGAATTCTCCTAAACCTGCGTCCGCTCTCCCAAACGGCCCTCCCCGGAGGCCCAGTCCGAGCCCAAACTCCCGGGGCCGCCCGCTCTCTCCCCCGCCCTCCACACCTGAGCCAGTGGTTTCCATTCTGTTGACCCCACCTCCAAAAGGCGTCCAGAACCGAGAAGCTCTCCGCACCACCGCACCNGCGCGAGAGCCCCGCCGCCCGCCCGCTGACCTGGGAGAGTCCCTCGGTCCTGTTTTGTGACCTTGGTACCGGCCAGCACCGGCTGACTCCTTTTTCTTCAAGGGTGTCCCCTCTGGGTTAGTCTGGGGCTTTCTCCTCGTTGGGTTGAGGGGACGCATTTTGGGGCAAGAACGCCTCGGAACTGAGGCGGCCTTCTCGGCGCATCGTGTCAGCGGTACGGGACGTGCCTCCGTCGCATTGCAAGTGATGCTAACCTTAGCCGAGGCCGTGTCTTCTGCGTTTCTCCACGGTCAAGTTATGATACACCCCCCCCCCAATATTTTGGATCCATGAAGTTCTACAAAAGACCATGCTTTTAGTATGTCCAAGATTGTCCACCAGGGGGCGACCTTCACCGATGTATCTTTATGGGACCAAGTCCCAGGTTTCTAAAGCGAGGGCTTGAGGCTGTACCGGACAGGTGGGGAGGGCGCCCCCGGGCCACTGCCCCAGGGGAGCCCTCCGCGGTTGCACAGCCCCTGGGGACAGATCCCTGGCTGCGCATCGCGGCCANGGGTTAGTGTTTTGCTTCAGCTGGTTAGAAATTAAGAAGCCAAAGCGAATGTCCTTCCTTCGTCCTTCCTGCCTCTTGCGCAGACACCTTAGAAAAGGCCAGGTAGGGGGCGCCTGGGTGGCTTAGTCGGTTAAGCGTCCACCCTCGGCTCAGGGCATGATCTCACGGTTCGTGGGTTCGAGCCCCGCGTCGGGCTCTGTGCTGACTGCCAGCTCAGAGCCTGGAGCTTGTTTCAGTCTGTGACTCCCTCTCTCTCTGACCCTCCCCTGCTCACGCTGTCTCTCTCTCTGTCTCAGAAATAAATAAAACATTTTAAAAAGTCAAATAAAATAGAATTTTAGTAATTTCGATAAATACTTATTTAGTAATATTATCTAATAAATAATCATCGGACAATTTTTCATAAAATATAATTATTTTAATTTTTAATTGTCACATACAAAGTAAAATGTTACCATCTTAAGAATTTTTTTGTTTTTAAGATGTTAGCCTGGAGCCAGACTCATCATCTTCTTCTAATTTTTTTTTTTTTAAGTTTNATAATCATCGGACAATTTTTCATAAAATATAATCATTTTAATTTTTAATTGTCACATACATACAAAGTAAAATGTTAACATCTTAAGAATTTTTTTGTTTTTAAGATGTTAGCCTGGAGCCAGACTCATCATCTTCTTCTAATTTTTTTTTTTTAAGTTTATTCATTTTGAGCAAGAGAAAGAAAGAAAGCACGAGCAGAGGAGGGGCCGAGAGAGGGAGAGACGCAGAATCCCGAGCAGGCTCCACGCTGTCAGCACAGAGCCGGACGCGGGGCTCGAACTCACAAACCGTGAGATCATGACCTGAGCCGAAACCAAGAGTCGGACGCTTAACCGACGGGGCGTTTTTAAGTAGTGTTCGTGACATTCACA
This sequence comes from Crocuta crocuta, assembly GCF_008692635.1. Lineage (NCBI taxonomy): Eukaryota > Metazoa > Chordata > Mammalia > Carnivora > Hyaenidae > Crocuta > Crocuta crocuta. The sequence continues at coordinate 5,596,291 of NW_027530357.1, forward strand.
TTTTGGGGCGTCCGCCTGCAGAGCTTTCTCATCCTGCTACCCTGACACCCCGCGCCCAGTGAACAACTCACCTTTCTCCTTCCCCGTCTGGCCTCTGGCAACCACCGTTCTTGCCGTGCCTGGGTTGCACCACGCAGGGGCCCCGTGCAGGTGGGGCTGGACTGACCTTGTACTTCCGTGACTCACTGACCTCGCTCAGCACGAGGTCCTCAAGGGTCGGCCATGTTGACAGGTGACAGGATGTCCTTTCTTTACGCGGCTGAAAACGGCTCCCTTGTGTGGACAGACCAGGTTTCGTCTTCCCACTCATGCACCCTTGGGTGGCTTCCACCTCTTAGCCCTTGTGATCAGAGCGGCTATGAACACGGCTGCACAAATCTCTCTTCCGGATGCTTCCCAGATGCCCAGAGCCGGGACTGCTGTGGCGTTTGCTAATTCGACTTGTAATTCTTGGAGGAAACCCCCTTTTGTCTTCCGCAGGGGCTGCCCCATGATGCGTGTGTTTTTGTTGAAAACTTTTACCTCAGTAAACCTTAATTTTTTTTTAATTTTAAGTTTATTTATTATTGGGGGAGGGGAGAGAGGGGCAGAGGGAAAGGGAGAGAGAGAATCCCAAGCAGGCTCTGCACCCCCAGCGCAGAGCCGGCGGCCAGGCTCGAACTCACAGACCGTGAGATCATGCCCTGAGCCGAAACCCGGGGTGGGACGCTTAACCGACGGAGCCACCCAGGCGCCCCCAATAAAGCTGATTTTAAAAGGAAGGTTAAAAGCTGGGACACGGTTGGGGCGCCTGGGTGGCTCCATTGGTTAAGCGTCCAACGTCATCTCAGATCTCATGGTTCGTGGGTTCGAGCCCCGCGTCAGGCTCTGTGCTGACTGCCAACAGCGAGCCTGGAGCCTGTCTTCAGATTCTGTGTGTCCCTCTCTCTGACCCTCCCCTGCTCACGCTGTCTCTCTCTCTCAAAAATAAATAAAATATTAAAAGAAAAAAAAGCTGGGACACGGTTGACAACTCGTGTGGGCCGGTGGAGGCAGCCATCTTTCCTTCCTTCCTGGGTCACACGGGCAGAGTGTCACGGAGCCTTCCCGTGTCCTCGGAGCTCCAGACTCGTTTCTGGCTCTAACTTTACCCTCTGAGACCAACAGGAAGATTAATAGGCAGTTTTTCATGGCTCCCAGGCCTTTAGGCAACCCCCCCCACACACACCCCAAATGAAAGTAAACACCCTGGTACTGGCCCAGCCCCATGCATGTGCACACTGCCTTCTGTCTCCCGTAGCCCTTTCTGGAATCGCACATCTTGGTTGGATGTTGACTCAGAGACAGTTTTCAGTGAAACCTCACAGGCCGGCCACGCAGGCCACTTCCGTCCCAGCCGGGACCCCTCCTGCGGGGGAGCCGCCAGGGGCCCGAACTGGGTGGTCAGCTGCAGATGGAGGTCAGACGGCTGGAGGAACGTTCTCGCCTCTTCCTCTCCCAGCCGCAGGCAAGGCCCGGCGGGTTGTCTGCTCTAGGCCCGCGGCGAGAGGACGCCTCCTTCAAGGCCTCCGAAGGGAGGAAGGCATAGGAGCTGAGGCTGGGACCCCCCCCTTATCCGCGTTCTTGACCCCCTTCCTCCTTGGACCCCCAAGCGTGGGAGAAAAAGCACAGTCCACTGAGGACGGGCCCCCAGATGGTCTCCGGGCTCCTGCCAGTCCCCAACAGGGTTTCTAGAAGGTGGGGCGCTGAAGGGAGGGCAACGTTTGCAAATGGGTGGCCCTTGGGCTGGGACTTGGGAGCCACACAATGTTTTTTTTAAAAGTTTGAGTTCATGGGGCGCCTGGCTGGCTCAGTTGGTTAAGTGTCTGGTTCTTGCTTTCGGCTCAGGTCATGATCTCACAGTTTGTGAGTTCAAGCCCCTCACAAGGCTCTGGGCTGACAGCGTGGAGCCGGCTTGGCATTCTCTCTCTCTCTCTATCTCTCTCTCTGCCTCTCTCCTGCACCCTCTCTCTCTCTCTCTCTCTCAAAATAAATAAATAAATAAATAAATAAATAAATAAATAAATAAATAAGCTTTAAAAAGAAAAGTTTGAGGGGCGCCTGCATGGCTCAGTTGCTTAAGCATCTGACTCTTAATTTAGGCTCAGGTGGTGATCTCACAGTCCATGAGTTCAAGCCCTACCTCAGGCTCTGTGCTGACAGCTCGGAGCCTGGAGCCTGCATCGGATTCTGTGTCTCCCCCTGCCCCTCTCTCTGCCCCTTCCCTGCTCATGCTCAGTGTCTCTCAAAAATAAATACATATTTAAAAAGTAGTTTGGGTTCATAACTAACATTTCAAATTTAGGTAATTCACAGTCTCTCGAACGATCACATCTGGGAGCAGGTTGGTTTCCACCTGGCTGGGGGTGTATAGAGCTGAGCAGAGTCAGGCAGGAGCCTCTAGCGGGAACCCTCACCCCGCCTTACACTGGCTTTCCCTGCGTTTCTTCACACCACCCGCCTGGCCCCATCGTATGTGTTTGCGGACCCTACTCTCCGACTCATACATTTTTCAGAGTTCACAGAGCCTTTGGTGACTGTCCAATCCAAGGGTGTCAGCAGGCTACGGCCGGAAGGTCAAATGTGGCCNCCCCCCTCTGGGCTTGGCCCGGGGCCTCACGGATTCCTAGGGCCTGGGGTCCCAACAGCTTGGTGCGGGGCCTCAGTGTGCATTGCTGTCCCCCTGGGCAAGCACTTCATCTCTCTGGGCCTCAGTTTCCAGATGTAGAAAATGGGATTATAGTTCTTCCAGTGAGAACTCAACGGGTGTGAAACCCATTAAAAGTTGTAAAGTTGAATAAAATGATACGGTGTTGGAGATTTCCCTTAAAAATACTCACGGGGAAAATCAGAGCAGGGGTGAGGGGTGGAGAAGGGAGGGCAGAGATCTCACAAGATTGGCAAACTGTTGATAATTGTGAAATCCACTCTCCTTTCTACTTCTGTGGGTGTCTGAGCATTTCCATAATCAGGAGTTAAATGTAAAAATCCGTAAAACTCCCCAGCTGGGCTCTGTGCTGAGTGTAGAGTCTGCTTAAGATTCTCTCTCTCTCCCTTGCTCTCTGCTCCTCCCCCACCTCACGTTTTTTT
>NW_027530357.1:5599477-5603008 GCF_008692635.1 Crocuta crocuta
CGGGGCACCCGGGTGGCTCAGTCGGTTAAATGTCTGACTCTTGATTTTGGCTCAGGTCATGATCTCACAGTTTGTGGCTTTGAGCCCCGCGTCGGGCCCCGTCCTAACAGTGTGGAGCCTGCTTGGGATTCTCTCTCTCCCTCTCTCTCTGTCCCTTCCCCACTCACTCCCTCTGCCTCTCTCAAAATAAATAAACTTAAAAAACCTTTTTTAAATCTGTAAAATTCTGTAGAAATGTGTGGGGCAGTTTTTCTTTTGTTTGCTTTTTATTTTTTTAATTTTGGAAGAGAGTGGTGTTTCCTGATTGCAAGAAGATATTTCGTGTCCCTGCTCATCTCTCAAGTTTCAAGTGTATGTTGGGGAAGAGTGATTGGAACTGGCTTCAGGGTGTGTGTGTGTGTTTGTGTGTGTGCTTGTGTGTGTTAGCTGCACACAACTTTCTGGAGGGCCTATCGTATGCTGGCCCCCGAGAGGGCTGGGTTATGAAATGAGAGCATCCCCCTTAGCCAGAGTGATCTGACCTTCCCCCTCCCCTCCTGCAGACATCCTCCCTAAGCCTTGATGTCGCTGTACAAGGTCAGAGGCAGAAGGGGTGACCCCAGGCCCTTGCCACCTTCTCTGGGTCAAGGCCACGCTTTAGACTCCACGATCCTTGTCACTGCATTGCCAGCTGTGCCCACCTCCCCGGCAAGCCCAGACCCGCGTTTAAGTTTGACCCCTGTCACCCCTACCTGCCCCTTTGCTATCAGGTCACCACATTTAGCAAATAAAAAACACAGGATGTTCAGTTAAACGTGAATTTCAGATCATCAAAAACCAATTTTCAGTGTAAGTATATCCCATGCCATACTTGGGACATACTTATACCAAAAAAAGTATTTAACGGAATTCAAATTGAACCTATCTGGTAACCCCATCCTGGTGTTGTCTATCATTCATTCATTCATTCATTCATTCATTCGAACACTTTCCAGATGACTGGCAATTGCTGGAGATTGGTGAGTTTAGTGTCAGTCTCTAAGAATCTTCCCTACTCTCCAGGAAATCCATAACTGCCAATGGGTGTCAAAGATCTGAGCAGAGTGTGTTGGGAGCTCAAAATAAACACAGTGGAGGATGAAGACTAGCTGCTGGCGGAGGCAGGGCGGGGCCCGTGGAGTTGACCGTAGGGCGGCGGTGGCGAGGTCAGCTGCACCCCTGAAACTATTTTCTATAGTTCACGGCGAGCAGCCGGCCCGCGGCTCAAAGTGAATGGGCGATTCCTTGGAATCAAGCCTCTGTTGGTTTCTTCGTTGTTCACAGACTCAGGAAGCACCTATGAGGCACCACCATGTCCAGGGCACCCGGTGAACGAAGCAGACGGGGCCTCTGCCCTCGTGATCTGTGGGGACACATAGCAAACATGCATGCGGATAAATGACTACATGACGTCAGCCGGGGATACGTGTTAGGAAGGAAAGGAAACGGGGCACGTGGCGCCATGACCAGGGCGGCAGGAGGGTTGGATCTGCCGTGAGGTCAGTAGTCACCACCCTGTGCCGCGCCTGCTGTTTCCCTTACCTCGTGCAAACACTCTGCGTGTATCAGCTCAGCTCATTCTCACACCAGCCGGAGCTGGTAGGCACCGTTACTGTCCCCGTTGGCCACATGAAGACGTCGAGGCACAGAAAAGTCACATCATTTGCCCTCGGAGCCTCCACTTCCCCATCCGTAAAAGGGGGACTCACGGACCCCTGTGACGATGAAAGCCACTCGTAAACTATGAAGAGTTTGGCATGTGAGGGCCTTTGCTGTCACCTACCGTGCGGATGCATGTTACCTTTGCTGAGAGTCAGGCGGCATGTGCGAGCCTCAGTTTCCCCATTAAATGGAAGTGGGTCTGTCCCTCGCTGGACAGTGAAGACCCCAGAGGTGAGCCCCACGCCTCATACAGCCTTGTTCTCTCAGCACCTGACCCAGCCCCCGGCCCGTAGCAGGAGTACATTCTGCTCTCAGTCACAGAAAACTCCCCTCCGGAGGAAACGTCGTGCTGTTGTCATTTGTGCCCATTCTTTCTCCAGCCTGATGTCCTGCTCACCGTGGGCTTACTGCGACCAGATGCATTTGGCAGCTAAGGCCTGGGGCTTTCCTGACTCTGGTCCCCTTCCTGCCAGACTTTTCATGGGCTCAGAACCAGGCACAGCTGGGGGGGGGGAGGNGCTTACAAAATACCTAAAACTTTTGGATCATAAATAAAAATGCTGCTTTCTGATCAAAGTCTCAGCTTTCCTTGCGCCACGACCTTTGGGCATTTCACAGAAGCCTAGGGTTCCCTTCTCAGAGTGATGTCTTAAGTGCCTTAAATAAAATACAGAAGACGGGGTGCCTGGGTGGCTCAGTTCATTGAGCGTCCGACTTTGGCTCAGGTCATGATTTCACGGTTCGTGGGTTCAAGCCTCGCACTGGGCTCAGAGCCTGGAGCCTGCGTCAGATTCTCTGTTTCCTGCCCCTCCCTGACTTGTGTTCTGTCTCTCCTCTATCTCAAAAATAAACATTAAAAAAAGATGTTAACAGTATATTTTTGATAACTGATGAATGATATGAGTCAGGTTCAAGATGGACATCTATCCCCAAGCAGGATAAATAAAAATAACCGCATATCATAAGACAACTGCGGAACCCAGAGCTGAAGAAAATCTTGTCATTGACTGAAAAGAAGGAAATGCCAACAAAGGTCGGACATCACAGTTCTCAAGAGCAACAACAGAAGATAAAAGCACTAAGAACCTTCCTCGAAGTGCTGAGAACACAGTATCCAACAGCCCAGAATTCTATACCCAGTGAAACTATCCATCAAGGAAGAGGGCTGAAATCGACATTTCCATATAAACAAAAGGAAAGCTTTTTATCATCAGCCGACATGCAGAAATAACTACTAATGTCTATACTTTAGGAAGAAGAAAACCAAGTTCAGGAGGAAGACGAAGCGTGGGGGACGGGAAGAGGTGGTGACAAGAAATTGGTAAATATGTGGGTAAATCAAAATGTACAAATTATATAAAACAACAATGAGTGTGTTTTGAGGGCATCAAACTTCATGGAAATAAATATTATCGCTGGATAATTTAAATAAAAATATGCTAGAGGTGCTTGGGAGGCCCAGCTGATAAAGCATCCAACTCTTGATTTTGGCTCAGGTCATGATCTCATGGCTCATGAATTCGAGCCCTGAGTCCNCCTCTCTCTCTCTCTCTCCCACTCTGCCCCTCTCCCGCTCACTCATTCTTTCATTCTCTCTCTCTAAATAAATAAACTTTAAAAAATATGCTAAGTGTTTGTACTGCTGGAAAGGAAGGGATAGATATTGGTTAACTCAATTGTCCACAATTAGCTCTAAGCCAAGGGGACAAATTAAAATTTTAAGTGTAGACACTAAAATAACTGGGCCAGAATCCCAACCCATGAAAAAGTAAAAGGAGAAAATAAATAAAACTAGGTCAATCCAGTAAAAAGCAAAAAAAAAAAAAAAAAAAAAAGGGGGGGAAAAAAAGG
>NW_027530357.1:5603090-5607169 GCF_008692635.1 Crocuta crocuta
AAAAAAAAAAAAAAAAAAATGGGGGGTGACAAAAATGCATAGAAAAAGCATGATAAATGTTAGCCATAGATCCAACTATATCAGCAATCACAATAAGTCTAAATAGATCAGTAATACCAGTAAGCAGTGTTGTCTTGCTGGATTAAGAACAACAATTTAAAACAATAACCAGCTACGCACTGTTTCTAAAAGACACAGCTAAAATCGTAAGTGCGCAGAGAGATAAGTAAGCACAAAAAAACATAAGCCGGGTGAATACAGAGTGCAAGCTCGTGTGGTTCTATTAATATCTGGCCAAAAAGACTTTATGGCAAAGAACACTCTCAGAAATAAAGAGGTTTTGGGGCGCCTGGGGGGCTCAGTCGGTTGAGCGTCCAACTTCAGCTCAGGTCATGATCTCATGATTTCAAGTTCGAGCCCGCGTCGGGCTCAGTGCTGACACCCCAGAGCCTGGAGCCTGCTTCAGATTCTATGTCTCCCTCCCCCTCTGCCCCTCCCCTGCTTGTGCTCTGTCTCTCTCTGTCTCTCAAAAATGAGTAAACATTAAAAAAAATTAAAAAAGGAAAGGAAGAGGCTCCCAGTACAATGTTAAGAGACTTAATTCCCAGGAAGCTTAATAATTTTAAACTTGTGTGCACTTAACATATCCCAAACCCACAATTACGGTGGAAGATTTTAACGTGCCTCCCTCAGTAACTGAGAGCCGTACCCGATGTAAGAATGCGGGCTATGGGAACAGCACAATTAACAACCCAGATCTAATGGACACGCATAGACCCCACAGTTAGAGTCCACACATTCTTTTGAAGCGCAAGGCCGTTTCGCACAATTAATGACGGGAGAGGGGGCGTTGGAGGCAGATGGTCACAGACCAAGCTTCAGGAGGGTGTGCATGTGTGGTTTTGAATCCTGCCTCTGGGGGCTTCGCTCAGGCGGGGACAGATGGACTCCTCCAGGGATATGATGATTTCNAAATGCTTTTTCCTTTTCCTTGGGAGCAGGATGCCTTTTCCAGGGTTGACCAGGTAGGGGCTTCCCCGCAAAAGATGTGGGGAAGGGGGGTTTCTCTTAGCTGCAGACCCAGAGGGGACAGTCAGCCAGCCTCCTCCCCGGCGCTGCCCGGCCTTAGGCTCTGCCCATGGCCCTCAGCTGCTTTCCTCTCGAATTTCTTTGCCCCCGGGAGGCAGATCCTGCCATCTCCTACCCAGGCCATGCCCGAGTGCCATCCTGAGCCGTCTAGAGGGCGAGAGTGCTCTGTCCTGTGGGCTCACCCTGCCTGAGCTCTTCGGACTGAGACTTGCCCAGCCATGATCACTTCTGTTCTTCAGGCCCACTCCGTCCAGCCCCGTGTTCTTCACTGAGCGCCTACTGTATGCCAGGCCCTGGGCCTGTCTAGCGGAAGAGTCAGGACGGGGGCTTCAGGAAACGGAAAAAAAACCAAGCTGCTCTAATTGGCCGGTCCTTTCCTGAGGGCCTACTGTGTGCCAAGTGCAATTATTCTTTCTCTCTCTCCCTCTTACCGTCTCTGTGCCCCTCGGCCTTACCATGTGCTGACTCCTGATCTAGAGGCTGCGAAAAAGCTAACAAGCATGAGGCGGGAATCTGAAATATCTGTGGATTCATTCATTCACTCACTCATTCATTCATTCATTCATCCATTCATTCATTCGGCAACGGGGTCCCAAGCATTTTTATGGGCCAGGGGCCAGCCTGGGGGTTTGCGGGGAACACACACTTTTAGGCAGAGGCTGAGAAGTGTTCACAACTTCCACCCAATATTATTGGCACCTGTTATGTGGAAACCACTCCACGTATTCTCACTGACTCTTTCCACCATCGTGGGGGAGCTAAGAAGTCGGACTATGGCGCCTGATGGCTTGAGTTTGAATCCAGCCTCTGCCACTTAGCAGCTGGGTGAGCTCAGGCAAGTCGCTCAACCTCTCTGTGCCCCAGTTCCCTCGTCTATAAAATGGGGCTAATAAACGTCTCTCCTTCGAGGGCTGGCTTAAAGATTAGTATTCATAAAATGCTTAGCAAGGTACCAAGCATAGAGGAAAGTTTATATAACTCTTTGTTAGATAGCAAAACAGTGTAAGGAAAAGAAGGTCATCACCTCCATTTTACAAACGGGAAAACTGAGGCCCAGAGAGGAGACTTGACCAGCGTCAATGTACTGTGTGTGTATTTCACACATTCATTTTTCAAATCATAAATATCTCAGTTTTATTCCAAGATGATCATATGCACATTATAAAATAGTCAAATATTCCTGAAATCTTGAACTTGATAGTGACCCGTTTCTCAACTCTTAACCCCCTCGAGACTATGATTTTTGAGAAGTTGATGCTTAACATTTCAAGATTTAATAAGAAACGCCCACGTTCATATATATACATTTACTAACTGCTTTTGTTTCCGTAGGAACGCATCACAGACACGTTTTCGTGCTCATAGAGATCTACCTTGTTCTTTAAGCGGCTCCCTCGCATTCCAACGTGTGGGTCCCCTGTAATCCATCCAACAGCCTTCAGTGATGGACAGGCGCAGCCTATCACATAATCCGTTCTCAAAAATCACCTAACAACACATGGCACATGTGACCATATAACACATTAATTATACGTAACATGCATGTAACACAGCTCTTTTTGTACTATACAACCGACCAGTGGGGGCGCACCGACCATCCCCACACTGTGCAGATCTCATGTCCGTGGGGGCAGAGGGGATGAATGAAATGAAGTTTTCAGCCCCTCCACGCCTCGCGGCTCGTCTCTGGGTCTCAATTTTTCTTGAGACTCTTCTGTGTAGGTTTTTCATCTCGCCTTCACCGAAGGAACACAGGGAGGCCAGTCCTCCACTGGGGAGGGGACCATGTAGAGCTGGGGGTCGGGGGGGCATGAAGGGCTGGGGGGCATGAAGGCCCTTTGTGTGCCTGCCCGGCGCCCGCTGCCCGCCCCTTTTTGGCCTGGCATCACAGTAAAAGGAGGAAGCCCTTTGCCAAGCACTAATGGATGTGAGGCGTCTTCATCTCAAGTGCACAAAAATTGGGCTTGTTTATTTTTCAGAAGAGATGGGAGGAAGTGATAAGNTTCGCTTGTGCCTTAAGCTGCTGGTGAGAATTAAGTGAGAAGCACGGGGAGCTCTAAAGAATCACCGACCACCCAACACCCCAAGGCCGAGGTACAGCAACCCCCGCCCCCGCTTCCCCCCTCCCCAGGAAGAGGCTGAGAGCCACACCCTGTTGAGAGGGCACGGCCATGGTTCACCAGATGGCAGAGAAGCTCTGTGGTGCCATGCTGGCAGAACTTGCTGGAAATCTGAGCACCCCCTCTTCCCCCGGGGGACCAGGCAAAGCTCCCCTGGGAGGTGGCTCATTGGAGGTGGGGCTCAGCCACAAAACCATCTGGAGAAGTGGGTGGCGCTTGGGGGCGCTACCGCCGTGCGCTGCGGGAGCCGGACGCGAGGGGGCGCCCCGGAGAAGCGGGGGGAGCAGCCCGTCGGCCCCAGGGAAGAGCCCTTTCTTCTTGCAACGCCTCCCGGCGCTTTCTACCGGCAAAGCTTAGTCTCATGCCGCCTGGCAAAGGGGAAATGTTTTAAGAGGCCCAGATTCCTCTTCACAGAGCAGGCAAAAAGGTTAATTTGGAACGAGAGGCGATAAATCGCCTCCTCCCCTGACAGCGTCACCTCCTCTTTGACGACTCAGTGTCCACATAGACCCTGCGACACACATTTTTATTTTACATACGACGCCCGAACACCACCATATTCCTATCTTACGAGACAGAGCCATGCTTCTTACGAATAAATCCTCACTCTTTTCTGCCCAGCGAGGGGATGCCTGCTCCCCAGGGTCACCGCGCCTGTAACTGTAACCCAGCCGCCGAAGGTTCTGTTCCCTAAAGGCTAAACTGTAACGTCTAACAGTCTGTAGGCTGAACTGTAGGCTTCTAACAACTTGTCTATAAAATAAAAACGGAAAGCAGAAGAAGACTACGGTCAGCCTATAAAATCAAGCAGAAGCAAATACAGAAATGTTTATTTATATTATAATATAATAAGGACAGCTAGACAGCATA
>NW_027530357.1:5607219-5610430 GCF_008692635.1 Crocuta crocuta
CTTGGGGGCCCGGGGGTGGGGGGGAGGGCTGGGGGCTCCCAGAGAACCCCCTGGTTCCGGAGAGAGCTTTGCCTGCCCCCACGGTGTGCAAACAACCCAATTTCCACTTGGTAGCAGGGATCGATCACTCCAGCCAGTAAATCACCCTTTTGTGTTTTCCCTGCGGCTCCGTGGGGTCAGGGGTTGCAACCATCCAGAGGGTGCTGTCGTCTTCTGCTTCCGCGGAGCTGCTGGAGTTATCGGTGTGTCCTCTGGGCCACCGGCTCCGCTGTGGGCGGCCTGCGCTGCAGCCTGACTCTCTACAGAGCCCCTCTTGGCCTGGTCCCCACTCCACCGGGCCCTAATTCTGTAGATGGGTCGAAGTGGCTCATGCGGACATCATTGTCACCTCCAGAATCCAAAAGGGCCCAACGCGCGTTGCATCCGGTTCTGGCAGCAGGTGGCTCGAACCCCTGATGCATTGGACCACGTGCCGGCTGGACTCTGGGCGTCCCTTTCCGTGTCAGCAGCTGGTTCGAGCTAAACCGTTTCGCTCCCCTGCCTGTTTCTTCATCTATCAGGTGCAGCGTCTTGGTCTGTATTTTACTCATCTGCAAACATTCATGGAGGCTCTTCAAGGGGCCGAGCCCTTTGCTAGGCACGGGGAAATCAGAATGAACTAGAAAGACCAACTTGACAATAAACTATTTGTAAGAAAACAAAACAAAAAAAAAGAATGAACTAGAAAGGCACGGACCCTTTCCTTAAGAAGACCTACAGACCCAGCCCAGCACTGGAAACTCCCGTCTGGCTTAATCGGCCTAGACATTGTCACAGCTTATCTAGCCGCAGAGACTTTCTGCTAACAAAGGACCCTGGAACCCTGCGCAAGCCACGAGGCATCGCAAAAACGCTTGCGAACTATTTCAGACGCGCCGAGGAGTATGGAGAATGATATAAGGGTCCTTTATGGGTCTCGGCTAAAGAGAGAAAACACGCTGTTAAAAAATACAGTGAAAACGTTCTTACGTTCATCCTGTGTATCAATTCTCCTGCCTGTTTTAACTAACTTTGTAACTTATAATGGATCCATAAACATTTATACAGAGGCATTTGCAGTCCTTATGAAGGGTCTGCCAGATGTTTTTCTCACAACACTATGGTTTTCAGATGTCCCCGTCGATACAGACGCACGCCGCTCTGGTTTATTCATGTTTCAGTGCACGTAGTGGCCGGTTATTTGAAAACACCACCGTACGGTTCTCCGTGGTCCTACCGATCATTTAATTTCCGTACGATCACAACCGATGTAGCAATGAACTTTCTTCGAACTTCTCTGGGAGTTTCTCCTAGGAGTGGAATTGCTGAATCAGAGAATGTGCATTTTTGACTTTAAACAGTCACGTTTTAATGATATTCTGGAGCCCAGGGGCCACACATGTAAAATGTGTACCATCGCGCTTCTGAGCTGTCTTAAAGCAGATCAGAGCTATTAAGTTATAAAGATGACCATGAGGAAGTTTACAAAATGTGGGTTGGGATTACGACTGGCATAGAAAGGCGGTGGAGACCAGGGCGCCTGGGTGGCTCAGTCGGTTAAGCGTCCAACTTCCGCTCGGGTCATGATCTCACAGATTGTGGGTTCGAGCCCCGCGCTGTGCTCTGTGCTGACAGTGTGGAGCCNCTTGTAGAAACCATGATTTGAAACTCAGCGTTTGAAACTCAGTTGTTTGTTAGGACCCATTGGCCCCAGACTTGAAGGTTTTCTGAGATGGGGGGCTTCCAGCGCTAAAGCCACGGAACTAGTGACCACACCCACCCTTGTTGCTTTTTTGGTGTCCCTCTGCCCCCACCCCTGCCCCCGACTGCCCGTGAGAACAAACAGCAATGATTCTGAGATCAAAGAAGCAAAAAGGAAAGTTGGGAGAAAAGCAAAAAGCAATGATTTCAACCCAAGTGCCTTCCCCAGACGGACAATCACTCAGGCGCTCATCAAAAGCACAGATTTACAGCCCCCCCNNNCCCCCCCCCCCGGCCCCGGCCTGCCCGCCAGAGGCTCCTCATCTCCAGCGAGCGTCACAGTCACCGGGAGGGGTGCCGATCACCCCCGCAGGACCCCACCCCAGGGCTGCAGGTTCAGAAGCTAACGAGTCCCCCAGGTGATGAAAAAGCTGCTGCGTCAGGGCCACACTTTGGGACCCACTGGACCAGAAATTCGGACACACAGTCAGTTCTGAATGATTCCACAGTAGGTCACATTCGCTCCAGTGTGCACTGAGGACCCTCCCTGCAGACAGCGTGTTCTCCACCCTCCTGTCTCAGAGCCCGGGGGAATGATCATTACTCAGACACATCTAAGCTTAGTCTGCCTCAGTATCCCAACTCCAACCGCCCGCTGCCCAATTTTTCACATCTACAAAAAAGTGATGGGTAGGGATCGATTAAAATAATTTGTGCTCCTGTGAGGTACACTTTGAGGAGTGCTGATATCTCCTGCCTACTGGCTTCTCCTTGTCCCAGATTTGCACCATTAGAGATTCATTCTTTTGGGTCAGTCTCTTGTGCATCTAATGCTAGATGAGGGGCATCTCAAGGAATGTGTCTTTACGAGTCTGTGCTTCATGCTTAGCACAGTCCTTGGCATATAATAGCTGCTCAAGAAATGATTGCGGAATGAATGAATGGATTCTCGGATACCAAGAGCAAACATGGCTGGCCTGGAGCGGTGGAGAGAGGCCCGGGCCGGGAGTCCACGACACTTGGCTGCCTCGCTCTGTGACACCGGGCAAGTCCTTCCCCCGGGGAAGGAACTGGGAAAGTACATAGAGGGTCTCATCTGGTCTCTGCCTACCTCATGCCGCACCCACTGTCTTCCAGCTCCAGACCTTTTCACTTTCTTTTAACAGTCAGGTGCCTTCCTACCTCAGGGCCTTTGCATGTGCTGTTTCCAATGCTTGGTTTACTTCCACCCTCTTTCCATGGACAGATTAGCTTCTTTTAAGTCTCCCCCAAGTTTCCTTAGACAGACTAGGTGGGGACTACCCCCTGCTTCACCCCCAATTCGTTATCATGTATCCGGGCAAGGAATGATACAACTTGCATCTTCTTCCTCGTTGACATCTGAGTTGTCTGACCCTCTGCAAATGCCAGGAGTGCAGGGACGGTGGGGGCCGCGGACACCGAGCGCCGTGCCGGGCACACAGTAGGCGCTCAAGAATGAAGGCAGGCTGCG
>NW_027530357.1:5610457-5611163 GCF_008692635.1 Crocuta crocuta
CGCTGGGTGCCTGTGCGCAAGTCCCTTTCCGTCTCTGGGCGCCAGCGTCCCTGGGGTCCTACACCCCCCGCGGTGCGTTCCCCTGACTCCAGCGCCCACCGCGAGCATTTCCCATTCGAGCCTGGGCACTGCTCCCCGAGAGGGCGTCGTTCTCACCTCCATTTGCCGGATCCGCGCGAGAGGATCAGAGAGGTGAGGTCACTCCCCCAGGGTCACACAGCGCCCGGTTAGCGAGGTGCAGGCGTGGGGATTTGAACCCGAGTCTGCATCCGGGGGCCCGAGCGCTGACTCTGGGTGTCCCCTTGCTTGACCACAAAGTCCCGACATTCCCCGAGGCACCCTATTTTTAATCGAATTCTTTAATTATTAAATTAAATTTTTAAAATTCATTTTTGTCCTCTTTATTATTTATTTTTTTATTGTGGCAAAATATACAGAACACAAAATTTCCCGTTTTGGCCATTTTAAAGTGTGTAATTCGATGGCATTAATACATTCGCGTCGTTGCGTGACTAACACCTCTCTCTAGTTCCGGAACGTTTTCATCACCCCAAAAGGAAACTCAGAAACTCAGAGCCATTAAGCAGCAATTTCCAGCCCTCCCCCCACCCACGCCCCAGCCCCTGGCAACCAATAATCTGCTTTCAGTCCCTGTGGATTTGCCTGTTCTGGATATTTAATTTAATTTAATTTTTGGCTCAAGAAC
>NW_027530357.1:5611759-5625376 GCF_008692635.1 Crocuta crocuta
TCTTAAAAAAATTTTTTTTAACGTTTATTTATTTTTGAGAGACAGAGAGAGACAGAGCATGAGCAGGGAAGGGGCAGAGAGACACACAGGATCTGAAGCGGCTCCAGGCTCTGAGCTGCCAGCACAGAGCCCGACGCGGGGCTCGAACCCACAAACCACGAGATCATAACCTGATCCGAAGTCAGGTGCTTAACCGACTGAGCCCCCCATGCACCCCCCGAAACCGCCATCTTAGAAGCTCGTAGCCTATAGAGCTCCGTGGGTCCCTTTTCCAAATGGGAAGGCCCAGGGAGGGGACAGGACTTGCCCGGGGTCCCCTAGGATGTTTGTGGCCGCGCCACCCACCTACCCCTCCCGCCCTGCCGCTTCTTTAGGCCCTTCAGGTCCTCAAGCCTCAGTTTCCGCTTCTGTAAAATGCGCATCTTCATGGAACCTGCGGTCGCCCTGTACCAGCCGAGTGGCCTGCTGCGGCCTGCTGGCGCGGAGCTTGGCTCGCAGCGGCCGCGGTCCCTGTGCGGGCGGTCCTGTGATTGTCCTGGGGCTTAGCGATGAATGCGGTCCCTGAAGGACCATTAGCTCCCTGAGCACAGGGACTGGGACCCCTCTGTGTACCGGGCGTTCCTTCCTGACATTGAGTAACAGTGTTTCAATGTGACCAAGAGGCTCTAAGTCTCCTGGGTCTTTGCTCAGGCTGAGCGCTTTGCCAGGAACCCTCTGGCCTGTTCCACCCTTCCCCCCCTCCCCTGCCCCCTGGCCCCTCTTCAGGCCCAGGGCGTTGAGACCCACTAAATCTGTCCAGCCAGGAGCGACTGGGGGGGCGGGGTCCCTCCTTTAGACAGCCGTGAATGTATGTTCCGTAACTGGGACTCGACTACCCTGGTGTTTGAGGGGCAGGCCCGAGTCTCCTGTGCCCCCCGTGGTGTCCAGTGAGTCCCACCCGAGGCCTTGAATGCTCTTCACCTCCCCGGGGGAGGAGGGGACGGGGCTCGTCACTGCTTCTGCTGTCCCCTGTTCTCCACATGCACATCCCCGGTGGGCACCCCCACCCCCTCTCTTTTGTTCTTGCTCATGAGCCACCGAGGGGACCCCGTGTGGCCCTGGGGGGCACTCTGGGAAGCACCCCCTCTGACCTCTCCCCATGGCTTTTGGAGGCTGGCGGGTGAGGCTCGGGGCAGAGCTGAGTCCCTGAACTGAGGTCAAGTCCCTGAACTGGAGTAGCATCTGTCTTGAACCTTGGCCTCCCCAAGCCCTGGGAAGCTTCCCCCGGATGAGGTGGGCGGGGAGATTAAGCCGTTTTGTTGCGGACCATCCCGGAGAGATACTTGGTTACTTGCAACTGAGCGCATTCCTGGCCCGCACTGCCCTTGCCTGCACAGGTCTTTTCCCGTTCACAGGCCGAAGGCAGGCGGGGGGCCAGCTTTTATTTCCTCTTTTCTTTCTCCTTAGCCCTTTACTCCAAGGTACCCCTGGGGTTGATTACCACTTGCCACATTTGTACTGAGAAAGGCTAACATTAAAAGAAATTTTTTTTAGCGGTGGGGGAGGGACAGAGGGAGGGAGAGAAAGAATCTCAAGCAGGCGCTACAGAGCAGAGGCCGACACAGAACCCCACGTCACGATCCGGAGATCTGCGCCCAAAGCAAGAGTCAGACTTAACCACCTGAGCCACCCAGGCGCCCCCAGGCTACCGTGTTTAATCCCTCCTACGCTCTAGTGCTTTGGGCGATTGTCTCACTGATGCTCCTACGACCTTGTAACCTGCTTCAGGGACGAGGAAACGGGGACTCGGGGAAGTTTAGAAGCCCGACGGTTGAGAGCTCGGTCGTGTTTGTAGCAGACAAATCCGTGTTCCCCTGGCACGCGGGCCTCCCTCACCCCCAGAACACTCCGGGCGATTCCTTTATCGCCATTTTCTCCCAGTGTGCAATCCTTGCACACAGTAGGTGCTTGATAGAGGCCAACCTTCCGCTGAACATGCCCTTTGTTTAAGTGTGTGTGTGTGTGTGTGTGTGTGTGTGCGCGCGCCGCACAGAGCGCACGTGTGTGTTGGGGGTAGGTGGAGAAAATGAGACTTCTCTTCAGTAAAAATAACAGCTATCATTTATCATTTATCAAGGGCTGGCTACGTACCAGGCACTGTGCCTTACTCACCACCCCCTCTTTCTTTTGGTTTATTTAATGCCTGCACTCGCTCAGTGAAGTTTTTCAAGAAGTCAAGCCTCTGCACGGTCCAGTGATTTGCTTAAAGTCACGCAGGGTGGATCTGGACCCGGGTCTGTGTGTCTGGAGCCTGTCTCACATAGCCCAGGGCAGGGAATGTAGACATCTCGGCAGCCCATGCGTCTCTAACCGGGCGATGTTCCTTCCTCTTTAAGGGAAGAGGTATCTGAGCTGTGAGCCTTGAAGGGTGGGCACGACTCCCAGAGCCAGGAAGGGACCGCGTCCCCCCGGGGGAGGGCGGGCTGGGGCACACGCGCAGACGGGACAGCGTGTTTCTGGAGGGGGTGGTTGTAACTATGAAACCAGCCCAGCCGGTCTCTGCGCTCCTCTTGGTTATGACTTAGCGACGAGAATGGCGGCCTCGGTCCCGGGATGCCACCCAGGCTTGTGGGGAGCACAGGTGAGCACTCGTCCTGCTGGCCCCCTCGAGGGAGCACCCGGCCCGCGGCTGGGCTCCAGGGAGAGCTGTTGATCCGGGGGGTCGATTTCCTTGCATTGGAATTCCCTGAGCACCTACTATGTGCCGGGCACAGCCGTTGCCTTTGCAGAGTCACATGTGCTGGAGGAGGGACCCCACGGCAACGTCATCCTATGTCATGCCGGGTGGTGACCCCAGGTCTGGGCTTTTCCTCTAGCTCCTCGAATCGGGCAGACCCCTGGGGAGGTCGCCTTCTCCCATTGGAGGGACCCCCAGATGCCAGAAGTCACCTGACTTGCCCGAGCCCCTGTAAGTGGCCGAGACACTGGGGCCCGTGCCAGCTTTCTGGGTTCTGAAGTGTAAATTCCCTTGGTTCCCTCATTCCGCCTTCATCCCACGGTACCCCCCGCGTGTGGGGTTCCAGAGGGCAAGGACGGCCATAATCCGGACAGTAAAAAAAATTGCCGAGAGAAGGAAATCAGCAAATGTATTATTATTTTTTTTAAGTTTTACTTTTTTAAAGTAGGCTCCACGCCCGGTGTGGGGCTTGAACTCAAGACCCTGAGATTAAGAGTTGCATGTTCTACCAACTGAGCTAGCCAGGTGCCCCTGTATTATTAGTTTAATTGCCACGAAAGCTAACATCGATTAAGTACCAGCTGGGCCCGCATTAAGTTATTCATACTCCCCCATTTAACCCTCACATACCCTCTGAAACAGTTACCAGTTTCAGCTCTATTTTACAGATGGGGAAACTGAGGCCCAGAGGGGTAAATAACTTGCCAAGGCTCCAAGCTCGTTGCAGAAAAGGCAGGATGGGAACTGAAATCTCTGGCTTCAGTACGGAAGCAATTATTTTAAATTTTTTTTTAACATTTTATTTTTGAGAGACAGAGACAGAGCACAAGCAGGGGAGGGGCAGAGAGAGAGGGAGACACAGAATGTGAAAGAGGCTCCAGGCTCTGCGCTGTCAGCACAGAGCCCGACGCGGGGCTCGAACCCACGAACCCTGAGATCATGACCTGAGCCGAAGTTGGCCGCTTAACCGACTGAGCCCCCCAGGCGCCCTGGAAGCATTTTTATCACCTCACACAGCATCGTGTTGGTAAAAATCGGTTCCCTGGAAAACGGCCCAGAAGAGAACGAAGAGCCCCTGATGTTTGTGTCTGTTGATTTTCATGATGTTCGTGCTCCCGTCGTGGCCGATTTCAAGGCACCAACAGTTGGACAACCGACTCGCAAAACCCCCCCCGTAACTATCAGCTTCTAGCACCTGCTAGATCGCCTGCCACAGCAAAGGGCAGGCCAGGCACTCTGGTTATTCCAACGGGCTCCCGAGCATGACTTTGGGGAGCGCTATGTCTTGCGGTGCCCCTCTGGGGCTTGATGAGCCCCATCTGTGAAATGGGTCTGACCACCCCTTGCCTCTCTGGGCTCTGCGGCTCCCGGTCCCAGCAGGTGGCTTCATTCCTTTATTGGATCCCTGTGGGGGAACTGGGCGGGGCTGGGTGGGGTGCTGTCTCCTTCCTTCCCCTCCACCCTCAAAAGCTTTCACGGTGATTAGTTTGCCTCATAAAGGGATCTTGTTACAGCTTTGCCAGGAGGCCTCCCAAATCTCCTACCTGAGATAAGAAGGCTGTCTCTTGTTTAATCCCTTAGTTTAGAGCCCACCCGCTTTAATATTTAAGAGACGGTTTCCAGGCTCAGGGTGGGGTGGGCAGAGAGCCAGACGGCTTGGCCTGGTTAGAATGTGCACATGTAACAGGAAAAGGCCCTTTCTGCTCACCGGGTCGTGGGGCCTGTCACCCCGAGTCATTTCTGGAGGTTGGGTTTGCCCTGCACACGGTCCAGGCGCACCTGACAAGGGGTCCGTATTTGCGGGGAAAGCCAGTCCCGTGCGGGCTGTGCGCAGCAAGTAGCACCAAGTCCAAGGGCGGACCAGTGCCTGTCCCTACTCCCAGCCCTAGACGCGAGAGCCACTCCAGGCCTGTGTCGCTGGCTGTCCCCTGTCTCCCTCAGTTGGCTTACTCCCCGCAGAACCCTTGGGAGTAAAAGTTCGAGAAGGGAGCAAACGCTGAGCGGGCAGCCAGTTCGTGCGTGCCTCCTGAGCGAGCGAGGCTGGCTATCTATCGGGCTGGGACGCATCTGAATTTTGTCTTTATTTCTTAGATGCTGTGTGTTCCCAGGTAAGTCCCTTAACTGCTCTGAGCTCTAGTTTCCTCTTTGCAGTGGCTGATGTGGTGTCTGCATCACCTGAGACATTAATAGGCCCTTAAAAGTGCCTGCTAGTAGCTCCGTTTTGTTTTGTTTTCTAGTAAATTCTTTCGAGATATTAGTATTCATCCTAACCTTTGATGGCTAGACCTCAGACCTGTCGCCCGGCCCCACAGCGGGAAGGCAGGAGATATAGACGGAGAGCTACAGCCTTGGGTCTTGAATTCTTCTACTTTTGCCCAGAATCGCCAAGACTTCTGAAAGATCCGCGAAGGTGTTTATCCCAGTGTCCCCCATGTTCATAGGGGAGAGCGGATTTGTGGACAGTGATATGATGAAAATAATTGGCCGGAATAAGCGAATGTGGTTTTGCTTCAAGCTGTTAGCGCCTAAGAGCCCCCTGGATAACAACCTTTTATCAAGAAGACAGTTGCGCGCCATGTAATATTGCAGAAGAGAAGTTTATTTTTTTGTTTACGCACAACTGTGGCTGTGTGTTCTGTTTCTCTCTGCGTAGAGCGCCACCTCTTTTCTCTGGGGAAGGATGGCCCTTCGTTCTGTGACCGTGTCCTTTTTAGTTTTCCTTCCGTGATCAGTAAATGCCCTTTCTCTCATGAAGGGGTCGTGGTGATGGTTTGTAAGCTTTTGAAAGTTATTTTTGAATAGGTGTTGCGTATCCATGTATCGGTTAAAGGCAAACTGCCCTCCTTCCCTGCCCCCTCTCAGTACCTCCGCGTGTAAATGGTTCCTGACCTGGTCTAGCTCACGCGTGCTCTCAGAAAGGGGGTGATACTGGCCCCCCACGTCGGTCCTTTGGTGAGAGGTTGGAGGAAGAGGTAAAACAAGATCTTAGATGCTATTTAAATTTTATAACCACATGCATAGTGCCACCTTGTGTTATATTTGATTTGGGCGGGACCCTCACATTGGCCAGGTGCACTCACTCTCCCATTGTTGCTGTGGAGGAGCAGGCTCTCCTTGCTGATGACACCCTTGCCTCTGTCTTTGACGTCGTCATCTTTGGGGCCCTTACAACGAGCCATTTTCTGCTGGGGCAAACAGCCCCTGGAAGGTCCTGTTTTGTTGCCTGAGGGCTTGTTTGTGGGCAGGCTGGTTCCTGTCCCTGTGAGCTCTGTGGCCTTGGGGGCATCTGGATCTCAAGACCGGATCCGTAAAAGTGTATTTGCTGATAATAATGCTTATTAAAGAAGGCAGATGCATGGCGGGGAGGCTGTCTGCACTCATGCAGACATCACTAATCGATCACCGCACACTCCTGTGAAATCCTCTGATCTCAAAATCCCGCTCAACACAGCGCTCTAGGGAGGGGCAAGGGAGGTGGATGGTAGACAGCCTGTTGTCATACCTGATTCTTTGGTTGCCTGACTTTGGTATTTTATAGATCAGCATAACTTCTAAGTTTTTAAAAATGTTTTTATTTATTTTTGAGAGAGAGAAAGAGCGTGCCAACAGGGGAGGGGCAGAGAGAGAGGAGGAGACACAGAATCCAGAGCAGGCTCCAGGCTCTGAGCTGTCAGCACAGAGCCCGACGTGGGGCTTGAACTCAGACCGTGAGATCATGACCTGAGCCGAAATCAAACGCTTAACTGACAGCCACCCAGGCATACCCCCCCTTAAAAATTTTTTAAATGTTTTTATTTATAGATCAGCGTAATTTCTGAAGAATTAGATGGACTAACATTAAGGTGTCAACTTTTTCTTTTGACAGAGACTAAAAAAAGCTTGGCCAGGTTTGAATTGCCATTTGTTCACTTGTTTTAGAAAGTACATTTTTTAGCAAATCAAAAAAAGGTGGAAGACAATTTCCAGATAAAGGACAATGCGTGTGATTAGTTTTATTTGAAAACAAAGAAACCCTTTTTCCCATTGTTCTCATTTTTCTCCAGATACACAAAATCTTCGTCATGTGGGCAGAAGGGGATACCTGTATACAGTGTGTTCAACTTCCTCTCTGTAGAGTTACTTTCCATCTTAAGAGTTTTATGAAGACTCGTTTCTATGGACCCATAGATACTTCTTTAAAAATCATCATCCTTACCTGCATGGATTGAAAACATGTATCTCGATTTCCTCCTGGTGCTCCCTAAAAAAGACAGTAAAATAATCTCTAAGAGCACAAACCTATAAGCTCAAAAAGAACGGGAGAGAAGAGATTAGGTTATAAGAAGTCATGGCCCCTAACTTAAGGTACTTGCTTGCTTGCTTCTGACCCCAGTCATGTCATCAGGAGATTTCAAAGTCTAGTGATAAGACAGAGGTCCGCAAAGTTTTCTCTCTCCGCCAGAGAGTAAATATCTGAGGCTTTGTAGGCCATGTGGTTTCTGCTGTAACCACTCACCTCTGCCGTTTAGGGCAGAAAAGCAGCTGCAGGCAATTTGTGAATATATGGGTGTGGCTGTGTACCAGTAAAACTTTATTAACAAAACCCAGCCACAGCCTTGCCAGAGCAGTCTCTCCTGACCTCTCACTGTCTGAGTCAGTGGGCCTCACTATGTCCCTTTCCTCACTATGACCATTTTTTATCTTCCTCCTGGCACTAATTAGCACCCCAAAGTATCTCCTTTAACTAATAATTTGCATGTCTGTTTGTTTTAGAGCCTGTGATGGGAAACCATCTGTGAGGGTTGTCTCAGATGAGGGGTGAAGGAAACATGGTGAGATGCTGGGGGGAAGCTAAGTAAGAATATGATCTTATGGACAGACAGATCAATGGAACAGAATCCAGAAATAAATTCACACACATAATTTTCAGCAAATGCCCCAGTTCCATTAGGAAACGAAAGTCTTTTCAAGCAAAAACACTAGAAGAGCTGGATAAATGTTTGAAAATATAAACCTCAACCCTTACCTTGCCTGATGGACAAAAACTAATTTGAGAAGGATCATAGACCTAAATGTGAGAGCTGAACCACAAACCTTTTAGAAGGAAAAAATACGTGGAGAATATTGTAGCAATCTTAGGAGTATGCAAAAGACTTATTAGAAAAGACACAAAATGCACCCGTAAAGGGAAAAAAAGATAAATTGTACTTCATCAAAATTAAAACTCCTGCTTACCAAAAGACCCCATGAAAGATGAAAAGGCCAACCATCATGAGGAAAAAATGCATGCAACAAATATATCTTGTGGACTTGTATCCAGAATATAGTAAGAACACTCACAGGTTAATAATAAAAAAGAAAAAGACAACTCAATAAAATGGGCAAAAGACTTGAATGGGCATTTGAGAAGAAAAGATCCAAGAATGGCTTATAAGTACAGGGAAAGGTTCTCAGCATCGTTAGCCATCAGGGTAACACTGCCTACAGGCACAATGAGCTCTTTCACACCCCCTGGAATAGTTAAAATAAAGAGTCTGGCAGCACTACGTGTTGGCAAGTGTGCAGAACAACCACAACTCTTAACACTGTGGTGTAAAATGGTACAACCACTTTGGAAACTGGGACTTCCTTTTAACATTAGGCTGTATTCCCATCTTAAAACCTCTTTGTTCTACTCTTAGGTTTATTGGCCCATATGGGAACAGATGTTCACAAGAAATGTTGTGCAGGGATTTTGATAGTAGCTTTATCCACAGTAGCTGAAAAGCTGAGTGCAACTCGAATCTCCATCCACAGAAGAATGGATAGATACATGTTGCCAGCATGGTGGCTGCTTGGCTTTCTGGTCAACCGGCAAGAGTTACCCAAAGCGACTGGGGGCAGCCATAGATTTGAGTGTAATGAGGGGATTATTGCTGAGTCGAGATGGAAGCATCGCCCCTCTGGACACTAGGTCTTGAGACCCACAACTCCACGTGGCAGGGGTGCAAAGCACAGTTCCTCAAGCAAGCTGCTGGGGAGTAAAGATGAACAGAGTCCCTCCATCCTGTCTTCCCACCATTAACCGCCATTAAAATGTCAGATCTCTGAGGTCAGCCGCTATGCGTCTTGTTCACCGACGTGCCTTCAGTGCCAACACGGAGCCCAGCACACGTTTAGTGCTTGGTTAATACTTACAGACTGATTGCCAGCAACCGGCTTGATGCTTTACGAGGTATGTTTAAGGACTATCAAACAATTCTAGTTTTCTTTAAGACGTTCAATTTATTTTATGATCACAGAGTTATAAATGTTCGTCATAGAGAGTTTAAAATCTATAGAAAGCAGAAGAGAAATCAAAATCACCTGGCGATCACCCATGTTCACCAGAACTTACACTGTGAACTTGGTCTACGCTAGTGGCTTTCAAACAGCTTCCCAGAGCACTGGTGTCCGAGAAGGTGCCCCAGGAATTCTCTCGAGAGGAAAGAGAAGAGTGTATCTCCCTCAGACCGGGAATACTTTTCAAGGCTTTATTGAGGGGAAAAAATGGGTTGGCGACACAAACAATAAAAAAGGTCGAAACCCACCCCTCTCCATTGGGGAGCCGGCAGTTTTCATCCAGCTGACATCCAAGTTCATATCACCATCAATAAATAGAGCAGATGTTCTGGGCTCTTCTACCACGCATGGCAGTTACTGGCACTAGACCAGTTCTTGATGCAGACTCCCCTTCTCCTAAGAACACCGCAGGGTTGTGTGATAGACAAAGGGAACCTTTTACTGCAAAAAACCAGATGTTGCCGACTGGAAAAGCCCAGTGGTGGTTGAAAACAGAACTATGAATGAGTCATGTTCAATCATCTCAGACAAGCATAAAAGTATATAAGAGATTAGTGCAGAAGAGAATTTATACCAGGCTCTGTGCTGTCTGGGAATATGATTTAGATTAAAAGAGGGGGAAAAAATATCTCTGAGCCACCTGGAGCGCCGTAGTCAGGAGGCTTTTAGGATTTGGATTTCAATATCCATCACCGTAACCTCTTAGATTATTTTTATTTTTTGAAAGCCATTTGGACGCCTATCAAAACAACCGACCTGAGCTAGACTTTATGGGGTTCTAATTCAGGCAGGATGTCAGAGATGTGACTGCCCGCAGAGCCACCAGGCAGTCGGCCACGGCACAGCCATTCTCTGTCCCTTTGGTTTGGTGCTGAGACCCAAATGCAGGCCCCCTGTTTAGCTGGGCTTGGGTGTGTTGAGTTATTTGGGAACACCACGCGGGGGGAGGGGCTCAGGGGGCAGACAGAGGAATGGTGGATTTGCCTGGTGTCTGCATTTCTACTGAAGAGCTGCGTTGTTGATTCGAAGTCTCTGATTCATCGGTACTGTCATTGGCTTCCTTTGGTTTTGGAGAGCACATTTGGCTTCTCAGCTGGGAACCGGGGTGCCACACGGCTTGGCTTGGTGAAGGAGAAACGCTCTCCACCAACCCTTGGTGATGTCCAACGTTTTAGTTGTAGCCATTCTGGTGAGAATGGACTGGTATCTCATTTTGGCTTTCATTGGCATTTCCCTGGGAACTAAAGAGGTTGAGCATCTTTTCATGTGTTTATTGGCCATTTGGAGACGTTTCTTCTGTGATCTGCAGGTTGACCCAGACGTCCACACAAGTAGAGGAAAACGTTGGGTGTTGCTGTCCCATGGAGCACAGCGATGAAATGGGAGATGCAGGCCTTTATCCTTTCGCATGGATCAGTCATTGGATGTGGGTCCCTGTGTTGAGCATGTCTTTTTTATGATTAAAATATTTTTTAATATTTATATATATTTTAAATTTTTTTAACATTTTATTTATTTCTGAGAGAGAGAGAGCATGAGCAGGGGAGGGTCAGAGAGACAGGGAGACACAGAATCTGAAACAGGCTCCAGGCTCTGAGCTGGCTGTCAGCACAGAGCCCGACATGGGGCTCGAAAACATGAACCGTGAGATCAGGACCTGAGCTGAAGCCAGATGCTTAACCACCTGAGTTACCCAGGCGGCTCCCATCCTCCTCCCCCCCGCCCCCATCTTTTTAGTCTGCTGTTTTGACCTCTGGAAACTTGCTGACCCTGGGGGACTGCCCTTTCCCAGGACTAGCCATTTCCCCTGGGAGACTAAATGAGCCACTTTTGACCTTCCCTTTCATATGCAAACCAACCAATCCAGAGCCCACACCCCAACCGCCTCCTCCACCTCGCCTGCCTCCGGTGTGGGCTCTCATGCTCTGGGCCACCATCGGGCCACCATCCACCGGCCTTAATCACCCGGGGGCCAGCTACCAGACAGCTAGGGGCAGCCCCTACACCCAGAGCCCGCCAGATTATTCAAATGAGCTGATCCTAAGCCTGCTCACCCTGCTTCCCCCATTGCTCTCCAGGGAAACCACCGTAGTAAAGGCTCTCACCTGCGTGGCCCCGTGTGGATCCCCCTCCTCCCTACGCTCTGTGAGTGTAGCAAACCGGCTTTTCAATGGCTGTCATTTCCTAATCTGTTGGCTTTACTATCCCCATATCACATTAAAACCTACATTTAAAAACACACGCCAGGGGCGCCTGGGTGGCTCAGTAGGTGAAGCGTCCAACTTCGGCTCAGGTCATGGTCTCGCGGTTCGTGGGTTCGAGCTGCGCCTCGGGCTCTGTGCTGACAGCTCAGAGCCTGGCGCCTGCTTCAGATTCTGTGTCTCCCTCTCTCTCTCTCTGCCCCCCTCCCCTGCTCATGCTCTCTCTCTCTCTCAAAAGTAAACATAAAAAAAAAACATAAAGGGGTATGACCCTGGACGAGGCAGCTGTTTGTGCTGGGGACCATCCCTGGAGGGGCCGTGTGCCAACAGCACCCCCAGTGCCTGGGGCACTAGGTCCTTCCTGTAATGGGGCAGTTGGTGTCCCCTGCAGTATCCCCACATGAAGGTCTAAGTAACCCTTCATCTTCGGGCCAGAAGTAGGGGAGGGGAGTGTGGCACCCAGTGCCCTGAGAGGGAATGCCGCCCACGTTTTGCCCCCTCGATGCCTCTCTGGCGACCCCACCCCCACCCCCGTCCCTGTCATGCTTCTCTCTTCTGTCCACCCAGCAGCTAGAGAGATCCTGTGTCGCTTCTTCGTCCCCATTTCCCCTCCTCCCCAGGGCTCCCTTCTCACCCAGGGTAAAAGCCAAAGGCCTTCCTGTGCCCTGCGAGGCCCCCCAGGGTCTGGCCTCCATGACCTGCCTGCCCTCATCTCCCAGTGGCCTCCTCACTCTCCCTCCACAGGCACATCCCACCCCAGGACATTTGCACACCCACTACCCTCTGCCTGGAATGCTCTTCCCTCAGATCTGCCCTTGGCTCTTGCCTTTGCTTCCCTCGGGTCTTTGTTTGCCTTCATCCACTTGGCTCCACCTACCTCCAAACTCCCACTTCCCCGTCCCCCGACCCTTCCTACTCTTCTCTCCTGCTTTATTCTTCTCCACTGCATGTGCCCCGCACCTCACTTCTTATTGCATTCAATGTCTGTTTTTTCCACTTGCATGTTCCAGGGGGAAGGGGAGGGATCTGGGCCTATTTCGTTCATGGCCAGAATCCCACTGCCAAGAACACCGCCGGGCACAAAGTATCCAAAGATGGTTTGCTGGGTGCACGCAAAGGTGCACGTCCTGGAGGAGATAGCCAGTCTGCTCCCGCTGCGCGCTCCCTCTGGGAGGCAGAGGCCCAACACCCAGAATGCACCGTTTAATTAAAGATGCATGTTAGCGTCACCCTCCAGCTTGCTCCTGGGCCTCTTTCATGTGGGTCTCCCTCCCTCTCTTCCTTTCTGTCCATTTTCTTTCTCCTTCCCGCTTTTTGGTACTTGATGGAATCACATTAAACTAATAAAGCTTTCATTACTTGATTGTACCCGTAATTACGCGCACTGAGAGCCGGGTTTGTTTTGATTTTCTGTGGACTTTTGGTCGCTGAGGCTTTTGAACGCTTGCTTTTACTCTTCGGTTGCCACTTGACCCCCCCTGTTTTAAAAAGGATGAAAAGCTTAGAAAAACATCAGAAATACCTTTTATTTTCCCCTGCAAATTGACCTGGAGGGTTTTGTTTTGATTTCCCTCTTGGAAATGGTGGGTGTTAAAATCAACAACAGCAGCAGAATCACACGTTTCTAAACTGGCCATCGGGCCGCGGATTCTGGGCCGGGAAGGAGGCGAAGTCTTGACTAGGAAGGCCTGCGAGAGCAGCCACACTAAAGGGGAGTTGATGTGGGTCAGAGCAGGGTGTCCCCATCTCTGGACTAGTGACAGCGGGGGCCGGGCGCTTCTGCGGGGGGCGGTCTGGTGCTTGGAGGGTGTTGAGCAATGTCCCAGCCTCCACTAGATGTTAATAGCACCCCTCCCCCATTTGTGACAACCAAAAAAGTCCCCAGATGTGGCCGAATGTCCCCAGGAGGGCACGAGATCTGGTTCCACTGGATTCGATCACAACTTGTGTCACACGTGTTCACAGCAGCGTTATTCACAAGAGCTTTGAGGTGGTTGTCATCAGCCGATGAATGGGGGGACAAAATGTGGCCCGTCCACGTGACGGAGTAGTAATCAGCCACACCAAGAAACGAGGCACTGATACGTGCTATGCCGCGGACGAACGTGAACACACCATGCTAAGTGACAGAAGCCAGACGCCAAAGATCGCATCTCAGAGGATTCTACTTACATGCACGTCCCGAGTAGGCAAGCCCGTCGAGACCGAAAGTGGATTAGCCGTTACCTGGGGCTGGAGGGTGGGGGATGGGGAATGACTGCTTCAACGGTACACGGTTTCTTTGTGTTTTAGTGTAATTCCAGGGCAGGTAATCAGTTGCATGAAGAGTGACTCAGCACTTCCTACATCACCCTGAGCTCATCGTGACAAGGGCATGCCTTCATCCCCGTCGCCCATTCC
>NW_027530357.1:5625789-5643811 GCF_008692635.1 Crocuta crocuta
CATCCCCTCTGGTAACTGTCAGTTTGTTCTCTGTAGTTAAGAGTCCGTTTCTTGGTTTCTCTCTTTCTCTCTCCACCCCCTCCCTTTGCTTGTTTGTTTTGTTTCTTAAATTCCACATACGGGTGAAATCGTATGGTATTTCTCTTTCTCTGATTGACTTATTTCTCTTAACATAATGCTCTCTAGCTCCATCCTCATTGTTGCAAATGGCAAGATTTCATTGTTTTTGATGGCTGAGTGATAGTCCATTATATANATATATTATAATATATATAATATGTAATATATAATATAACATATAATATATTATAATATATAATATGTAATATATAACATATAATATATATTATAATATATAATATGTAATATATATTATAACATATAATATATATTATAATAAAATATAATATACATTGTATATAATATATAGTATATAGTATAATATATTATATACTATATATTATATACAATACATATTATAACATAGAATATATACTATAATATATAATATAATATGTATATATATATACACTACATTTTCTTTATCCATTCATCTATCAATGGACACTTAGGCTGCATCTATAATTTGGCTATTGTAAATAATGCTGCAATAAATATCAGGTGCGTTTATCCCTTCAAATCAGTGTTGTTGTATTTTTTGGGTAAATAACCAGCAGTGCGATTACCGGATCGTAAGGTAGTGCCATTTTTAATTTTTTGAGGCACTTCCATACTGTTTTCCACAGCGGCTGCACCAGCTGGCATTAATGGGTATAAAGTTTCTTTTTGGGGGTGAAAAAGTTCTGGAACTAAATAGCGGTGATGGCTATTCAATATTGCCTCTGCACTGTGCACTTTAAAATGGTCAAAACGGTCAATTTTTTTTGTGTGTGTGTTTATCACAGTAAAACAACAGCAACAACTCATGTGAGCTCCTTTTTTAAAAATTTTTTAATGCATATTTATTTTTGAGAGAGAGAGAACATGGGCAGGGGAGAGGCAGAGAGAGAGGGAGATACAGAACGCGAAGCAGGCTCCCAGCTGTCAGCACAGAGCCCGACGCGGGGCTTGAACGCACAAACTGTGAGATCATGACCTGAGCCGAAGTTGGACGCTTAACCAACTGAGCCCCCCAGGCGCCCCACATGGGCTCCTTTAATGGGTATGTACAACAGCTCTTCACACGCATCAGGACCCTGGAGAGGAAGAGGTTTGGTCCTTTTCCTGTTCGCCCACCCCCCTCATCCCCCAGCACAGGAAGGCTCTTCCCTGTCCATCATTTACCCCAAAGTGAGAGTCGCCACTTTATATGAATCAGATTCTAATATATACTGATTGCAGAAATCTGCCCCAAGGATGGATATTTAAAAGGCATTATTTCAGTTATCAATTGCTCTAAACAAAAGACAGTGGCTTAAGTCACAGCTGTTTCCCAGCCCACAATTTTGTGGCTTGCTCAGCCTCTGCGGCGTGTTGGCCGGGGCCACTCCCGTGGCTGCACTCAGCTGGGAGCGTGGCTGGGTCTGAAATGTCCAGGGTGACTTCATGCACTGCCGGGCAGCTGGTTGTGGCTCTTGGCCGAGGGGTCTCCCTTCTCCTCCATGCGGTCTCCCTTCCCCCGATGCTCTGGACCAGCCCCTTCGCAGCCCGGTGGTGGCTGGGTTTCCGGGGGATGAAAGTGGGGGCCAATGAGACAGCGGATCTAGGCTCTGGAGTCCCCAGATGTCACCCCTACCGTTTTCCGTTAGTCAAAGTGAGGCACAAGGCAAGCCCAGATTCAAGTGGCGGGGTTATGTCCGGGACATGGCGATGGGAAGAGATGCAGAATGTCGCTGCCGTGATCTCCAGCTCTCCAGGGAGGTTAAGATGTCAGTGACAACGTCAGACTGTTGTCAGCCTGCTGTGGGACCTGATGCAGGCTTGGACAGGGCAGCCGCGGTGGAGGGGAGCAGCGGACGAATCTTTGCATCCAAAGTGGCGATGCTGATATATAGGTGTGGGTCTAGGGGATAGAATAACTAGAGAAGCCTGAGTCCGCTCTTGGCCTCGGTCTGTCGTAACCCAAGGCTCCGTCTGGGTGGCCCGGCCGCCGGAACTCGGTAACGACTTGTGCGTGAGAGTTTGTGGTCCGCTGCTCACACCCACCTTCCACCCATCCATGCATCTGATGCCCCCAGGGACGTCCTGTGGTCTGATACTCCAATATTCCTGAATGCTCCGCTCACAGTGCCGTCAGGCTGTATCCCAGCATTCCCCTGGTTTCTAGCATACCTCCTGTAAATGCGTGGGAGGCGCCCTGATGAGCAAGAACAACTTCCGTGGCGAAACGTTCCAGCTAAGCCAGCGACAGGGATACACCTCACAGACAGGTGAGAAAGAAGGATGCGCTGTCCTTTCTATTGGCACGGGGCTAGGAGATACTTGAAGAGGCTCCGTGTTTTCTTAAAGGTTTTTCCTGGTGACCCGTCCATAACCTCAGCTATGGAGAGAGAGGGGGAAGGTGGTCAACGTCAGGAGGATGCAGGAGACGGTAGGCGGAAACTGGGGAAAGCCGCTCTTATAAGATAAGGATGGAAATCCCTCAGCGATGATGGTGCGGCCGAATCAGGCAACCTGAAGTTCTGGAAAAGGGTCTTCAGGATTGTTAGCTTCTCTCTCCTTTGAGTAGACAGACGAGGGGACTGGTGTCCCAAGGTCACACAGGGAATTGGCTTCAGGACCAGGTCTAGAGCCCAGGGCCCTGGCCCAGGTCCTGACGATCCTGGGTGACGTCGCCTGCAGCGGGATTGCAGACTGGGCCCTCAGAGAAATTTTCTGGGCTGCGCAGTGACGGTTTTGTTCTTGCTTTATTTTGGCGAGGCCCGTTGGGTTAATTGCCTTCATATAAAAAGGGGAACGTTCCGGGGCACCTGGGTGGCTCAGTCGATTTATAGATTGCTGATAATCCCAAGGGATCCTTATTATGTACAGGGATATGTAATAAATATGAGGAAATCTTCACGGTGGTTTCTTCGCGGATGGGGTCCAGGCAGTTTGACTGGGGGCCTGGAGCTTTGGGATCCCTGTAGGTTTGGTCCCATGGGAGACAGGACAGGGACCTATTCATCTTCATTAAGGTTTTTGTGGTTGACTCCGTCATGATCGCTAACTGTCGTGTCTGTCGTAAGTGATTCCATTTGACTCGGAAGTCCCATATCCCTGCGTTCCTGGGCCAGCATTGGCTGGAGTGAGGTTCTTGGACCATGTGCACCAGGACCACCAAAGGTGCTTGTCTGACACCCCCCTGAGCTACCAAATCAGAAACTTTGGCTACAGGGCCTGAGGGTTTGCATTTCGACCAGCTCCCAAGTGACTTTTGTCTTGCTAACATTGAGAGCCTCTGCCTCAGCCCCTTACGTCTGTTAGATCCCTCAGGAGTTCAGATCTAGGAGTCTGAGACTCTTGGGCCCCACCCTAGAAATGGCTTTAGATATACATTCAGATTCTTGCTCCATCCCTGGCTGGCGGGGTGATTTTCATTAGTCTTTCCTCTTGTGGGGACTCAGTATCTCTGTCTGTAAAATGGGTACACTGATATGCTGGCTGTTCTCCACATGCCCCTTCCTGACCTCCATATCTCTTTGCCCTTCTCACCCTGCTCTGTACTCTGGAGGGCTGACCTGCGTGGACCGTGTCATCGGGTCCCTTTGCCTTCCACTTCCTGTTGGAATTGGCCGGGGGAATCACTGATGGAGGGCAGGGGAGACCGACTGGGGTATTCTATCGCCCCAGCTCCTGCTGGGCGGCTCTTCTCCCATGGTCCAGCGCGCCCTCACCTGGGGACACTACTCCCCTTCATTTGGCCGAGGGGGGTCATGGCCCCCACCATTGCGGGCAGCAGAAATGTCAGCCTCTGTTTCCTGCTCCCTTCAAGTCTGTTCACCCCTGTGTAAAGAGACCCATTATTGGATTCCCCAGAACTTACCGATACTGTATTATATACTTGAAAGTTGCGAAGAGATCTTAAAATATTCTTACCAGACAAAAAGAACTAGGAATCACGTGACAGGATAGAAGTGTTAGCCGCCGCCGCCGTGGTAATCACATCTCCGTCCGTTTGTGCAGTCGACACTTCGTATGCCTCACACTTACACAACATTACGTGTCAATTGTATCTCAATAAAGCTAGAAATTAAAAAGATCGAAAAAGCATGGTTTTACATCTAGAAAAAAGAGATGCCTTTTATTAAATGCTCCTCAATTAAGCTCTTTAAATGGGCCCCCTACTTCCTGCCGGGACCCTGACTGATCCCATGATACCCGAGAGACTGAAGGGAGATCATGGCACATGGCGGGCACTTAGCGAACGCTCATTCCGCCTGTTGCTGTTCTTATTACTCAGACGACATCGATCGTTTCCAAGACTGTTACCTCCATGAACTAGGATTCCAGACTCTGCTAGTTGGAAATAACCGTGGAAATCAGAAATAGGAGAATAGTGCCTGGCGTGTGTTTGTTGAGTGAATAAATGTTGGGGACGCTTCTCCTTCTGTGCCTTCTGTCACAGAGAGCTCATCAGTGGAAGAGGGAAGGTTTTGTTCATTCTCTCAGGAAGATGAGCAAACAGTGCAGGTGGCCAAGTAGGTATTTTACTCCCCGGGGGCCTGGGTTGGGGAGGGGGACCGAGACAGGGTCACAAAGACACACGGCCGGGGACACAGAGACCGTGCACCAGAGGCCGATTCTTCTCCCATCATCAAAACACTCCCAGGAACTTTGCACACACAGGCAGGGAAAATTAGTCTCCAGTTTTCAGCCTCAGTTAGAATCTGCGGAGTCCCCAAGTCGGAAAAGCATCTGGAGTTTTCTGTCTCCTCCTCCTCTTCCCGCCCTTTCCCCCCACCCCCCCGCCCCATGTCACCATNCACCCGACCCTCTGATGAGCAAACTGCACAAAAACGATTGGCCCAAACCAGCAGCTGAGCTGGGGAGGCCTGGATAAAGAACGATGGTGTATTAAGTTCATGCTCACGGGGCTACAGGACCCTGGAAGAGGCTCCATCCTGTCCTGGAAGACTTTTACTGCTGCCTTCGCTGCCCCTGTCCCTAGATCTGGGCCGCAGATGCCGGGCGCAGCGGGGAAAATAAATAAATAAAATCAGATGACGACGCCGGCTCGGCTGTGGGCTCCTGTGGCCCCAGGTGCGAGGGTGCAGAGCATCATCTTTGCCTTTGGACCACAATCAATGGAACAGGCAGGAAATGAGAGGAAATTAATTTTTCCCCCATCTCCTCTTTCCCTCCCTCTCCTGTTTTTACACAAGGGCCTTTTAAAATGTTGGTTACTCTCTGATTACAGCGCAATAGAGGTTCGAAACAGCCTCTTCTTCACTAAACCCCCTCTGCCCTTAACCAGAACGATTGGCCGGTTGCCTTGGTAATTGTCCTCATTCGCTGTGTAGAAGCCACAATTATGAAGGTTTTTCTGGGTACTGATCCTCTTAGTGCCTTTTTCTTAGAAGTTCACGAGAAGATGGGACAAAGGAGACTTAATAGATTTTATTGCTCTGGCTCCTTGGAGTACTCGGAGCCCATGACATGCGGGCATGAGCCGTGAGTGCCATTTAAATTGGCTGGCTTTGCCCGGAGAGAAAGAAAGCTTTACGCTCCGGAGAGTGGCCGCGGTTCTATTAGCTGGAGGGCCAGGGCGGGAGAGTGAACTCTCAGACCCAGCTCCTCCAGCCTGGCTCATAATGGAAGCCCTAGATGGGCATCTGGGGCCGAGGGCCGGGGCACTTAACCTTTCAGTGATAATCGAAGAAAATTGACATGTAACTGCTCTCTTGAAACTCCGGTACGAATCAGGTTCGAGGCAAGAGAGCTCCGTGGGTTGTTGAAAAACCCAAACTGGAAATGTTTTGGGCAGAGGCAGCTTTCCCTCCTCCTCTAGAGAGAAACAGGACTCCATTAGCTGGGGTAATTGCAGAGAAGAAACCAGAGGAAGATGATGATTATGGAGACTTGATAATCACGATCACCGTAATCATATAATTTAGCTGGAAAGGGTTCAAGATGCTCACATTCACTACCCTAGCGGCTCCTCACAGTAGCCTGGGGGTTGGTACCTCCTTTTTTTTTTTTTTTTTCTGTAGGTGGGGAAACTGAGACACAGGAAAGTAAAGCAATGTGTCCAGGTTGGAAGGTGACAGAGGTGATATTCAAGCACAAAGATTCCTGACTACCGGAATCTTCCTACCGCATAAAACCTGTTGCTGAAGGAAAATCAATTCTTGGCTTTGATAGGGGTAAAGTGTAGACACCTTTGAGCTGGAGTCTGTAGATTTAGATGTTCCAGGGACTAATGTATCTTTATTGGAAAGGCTTTGGAGCTTGAGGTGTCCCCAGCTGGAATAGAGGAATGTCTGAAAGGGGTCAAGTCCATGGTTCTTTCATCTAGAGAGCCAACCCCATTGGGCTGGCGGTAGCTCACTGGGTTTAGAAGGAGTCTGAGGCTGTATCTGTCTGGTTTTACGGAGACATGGCGCCATCTTGATTAGCAATGACTGTCATGAAGGAAGAATGGGGAGCTCATATGTGTGCCTCTTCTGCTGGCTCATCAGCTGACTCTGTACTTGAGATTAACTCACCAGATTGCCTTGAAGACACAACTATTATTTGAAAACCCAGGATGATAATAAAAGGGAGCTCCAGATTCATGCCATGATTTCCAGAAAGCTTTTTCTTTGGGAAAAAATGTCAAACTTAGAGAAGAGTTTCAAGAAAAGCAATAGCACAGAGAACATCCACAGGCCCTTTATCCAGGGTCACCTCTTGTTAACATTTTGCTCTGCATTTTCCTTTTCATATATGTACATATATATTTCTTTTTCTTTTTTCCCCCCTGACCGCCCCCCCCGCCAAGTATTTCAGTGTGTATTTCCAATGAATAGAGATTGCTTCATGGAACCACGTTTGAGTAGCAACTTCAGAAAATTTAACACGGATGCAAGACTTTCACTCACCACCCCTGATCCAGTCTTGTCCATGGGCCCAACAGTGTCCTCCTTCGTGTCCTTCTAGGATCCGGTCCAGTATGAAGCATCTCTTCATGTCTCTTTAGCTTCCATTTATAACACTGATGTATTTCACATTCCCATAAGTTAGAGAGATTTAGAATATCTGTCTGTCTTTGATTTAAAAAAATTTTTTTTAATGTTTTTTTTGAGAGAGAGACAGAGGATGAGCAGGGGAAGGGTAGAGAGAGAGGGAGACAGAGAATCTGAAACAGGCTCCAGGCTCTGAGCTGTCAGCACAGAGCCCGACACAGGGCTTGAACCCACGAACTGTGAGATCATGACCTGAGCCGAAGTCGGATGCTTAACCAACTGAGCCACCCAGGCGCCCCATCTTTGATTTTTTTTTTTAAAGTAGGTTTCACTTCCAGCATGGAGCCCAGTGTAGGGTTTAAACTCACAACCCTGAGATCAAGACCTGAGCTGAGATCAAGAGATGCTTAACTGACTGAATCACCCAGGTGCGCCTGTGTGTTTGATATTTTTGAAAACCAAATCTATGTACTGTGCTAGTTGTTGGGAGTTCCAAAGATAACTTCGACAATTCTTGCCCTCAGTAAGATCACGTCAGAACAATGAAAGCTAACATTTATAGAGTACACGTAGTGTGCTGAGCCCCTTGCATGCATTACCTCATTAAACCTACAACAGTCCTGACAGACATGGGCAGGATGCTTCTTCTCAGTGATGGAGGCATCTAAGGCTTAGAAATGTTTGGAGATTTGTTTAGCGTCCCACAGGTGGTAAATCGAGTCAAGATTTGATCTCAGGCAGACTGACTTTAGAAAGCATGCTTTCATTGTGGAGCGTCTGGGTGGCTCAGTCAGTTAAGCAGTTTGACTCTTGATTTTGGCTCAGCTCATGATCTCATAGTCATGAGAGTGAGCCTATGTTGGGCTCTGTGCTGAGCGTGGAGCCTGCTTGAGAGTCTCTCTCTCTCTCTCTCTCTCTCTCTCTCTCCCAAGAGAAAAGACAAGACAAGAAAAGAGAAGAAAAGAGAAGAGAAGAAAAGAAAAAAGAAAAGAAAAGAAAAAAGAAAAAAGAAAAGAAAGCTGATTTTCATCCATACATTATTCTATCTTTGAGAAATAAGTTCAACTGCATGGCAAAGACTGGGTAAATAGCATATAAATGATTCATTCATTGATTTGTTGATTAATTCATTGATTTGTTCATTCATTTGTTGTTTTATTCACTGATTCACAGATTAACTCATTAACTGATTCATTCAACCATCATTGATCCACCCACCCATCCATCCATCCGTCCGTCCATCCATCTATCCATTTATTCATGCTTCCTGTGGTCAAGGCACTGTACTAGGTTCTAGGGATACAACAGTGAAGCAGAATAGATACAGTCTTCATTCTCATGAAAGTTACTGTTCAAAGGGGAAGGACAGATAGGAAAGAAAGTATAATCGTTGTTGAGAGTAAAAGTAGGAAAATCTAAGCTCAGCCAGAGCGTCAGGGAAGGTCGCCCTGACAAAGCGACATTTAGACAAAGTCCCAAGGGCTGTGTGGGACTTAGCTCAAAAGAGGGCTGGGGGCACCTCGGTGACTCAGTCGGTTAAGCGTCCCACTTTGGCTCAGGTCATGATC
Organism: Crocuta crocuta; assembly: GCF_008692635.1. Lineage (NCBI taxonomy): Eukaryota > Metazoa > Chordata > Mammalia > Carnivora > Hyaenidae > Crocuta > Crocuta crocuta. Next base: position 5,634,443 of record NW_027530357.1, read on the forward strand.
TCACGGTTTGTGAGTTCGAGCCCCGTGTTGGGCTCTGTGCTGACAGCTCAGAGCCTGCTTTAGATTCTGTGTTTCCCCCTCTCTCTGCCCAACCCCCTCTCAACCATAAACATTTAAAAAGAGGGAGGGGTTGCGTCCATGTAGGAGAAAGCAAAGGCAGCTTCCTGGAGGAGGTTGCTTGCAAGCTGGGGTTTAAACTATGTGTAGGATGTGAAGAGATGGGTGAAGCGTTTCCCAGGTAGAGATACTAATCCCAGGCATTAGCAAAGGTGGGGCGTGTGCATGAATGGAAGTCGGCGGTGGGGGACTGTTGCCTTTAGCTCTTTTGTTTCATTGACTTGGTCCCTGAAACTGGCGCCATTTTTGATACAGAGCCTCCTAGCTCCAACATGCCTCCCTTGAGTCCACAGATAATGTCTCCTGAAATCTGCTGCCACAAAAATGTGTTCAGTGTCTACTGCGTGTCAAATGCTCTTCTAGGTGCTGGGGTCACAGTAGCGAGCGAAACGGGGCGCAAACCATGGCTTCACGGAGCCGGTATTCCGCAGACTACTCCGTCATTTACACACAGGGAGCATTTTGGCGTTTGGAGATCTCTCCATTTGGACTACAGTTGTCCAGACACAGCGGTAAAATCTTCACACCAGTGAACAGGCGGCCTGTCATTGAATCCAGAGCAACTCAGCAATTCCCTGCGCTTCAGTTTCCTCATCTGTCAAATGAATGGGCTCAGTGAGACCCGGCAAGACCTGGGCAGCCCTGAAACTCGTAGATTCTACTAATCAGAAGAGCAGACGCGTCCCGGGAACCACAGGCGTCGGCGACTGGGCGGGACTGGACACTTACTGCTTTTGTTTCTGCTTCCGCAAGGGGCTCAGAGCCCTCCTGACAGTTCACCCCTCGAAGGTGATCAGAATTCTCTTTCTGTCCGCCTTGGTTTTCTGCTCGTTGACTTGCATCATAAATTATTCTCTCTCTAAATGGCAGGCGTAGGTAAGTTACCAAAAGGTCACTCAGAACCCCAATCAATCCCAGTTGCCTTAATTACTTTAGTGCTGTTCAGACTTTGTGTGTGCGTGTGCGTGTGTGTGCGTGTGCGGGTGTGTGTTAGCCACCCAGAGGAGAGGTTCAAGAACCATTTTCTGCAAAAGGCGCTGGGATTTTCTTTAAGGAACAAAGTTAATTATGTTGGCTTTTGTGCATGTTTGGAGAATCCCCATCATAATAGATCTTGGTGTATATATAAATAACAAAAGAGAGCCTATTTGCTGAGGCCTCCCTTGTCTTTGATGGGCTGTCGGCAAATCCTGGAGATGAATTATAGGATGAACCTGGTACAAGACTAACCTTAAAACCAGATAAAAATAATCTCTTTATTAAAATGGACCCTCGCCACCATTCCCCTCCCCCCATCCCAAACTCTGTCTCAAAGCCCCCACAGGGGTGCTGGATGCTGTGTTTCATCTTTAGTTAAGAATTTAGAGGCAGGGTGTCTGGATGGGTCAGTAGGTTAAGCCTCGTCTCAGGTCACGATCTCACGGTTTGTGAGTTTGAGCCCCGTGTCGGGCTCTGTGCTGACAGCTCGGAGCCTGGAGCCTGCTTTGGATTCTGTGTCTCCCTCTCTCTCTGTTCCTTCCCCGCTCACGCTCTGTCTCTGTCTCTCTCAAAAATAAACACACATTTAAAAAAAATTAAAAAAGAATTTAGGGGCAATGTTAAGTGTGACAAATAGAATTCTGCTCTGGACTGTGCTGCCTCTGAGCGGGCCTGTGGGTGCACAGAAATACATTTTTTTCAGTCAGTGGTTTGGGTGAAAGTCTCAAATCTTAAAGGCTTTGGAAAAGGCAAGGCTTTGGGTGCTGCTTTCTTCCTTGTGAAGGAATCCATAATAATAATATATCGATGTTAATATATAGAATAGATACTAAAGTAAATAGCAAGGATAACAGTAATTTACAACCATGCGGTAACAAAAACAATTAAGTCAAGCTAAATTTTGAGTACATTTACATGCATTTTACTTTGCGTTTCTTGTCTAATCCAATTCTCACAGCTGTTATTCTGACTTGACATATTAGAAACTCAGGAACTGAGAGGTTATGTCACATGCCCAAGGTCACCCAGCTGGGAAAGGGTGGAGCCATGGGAAAGGGTGGGTCCCTCAAAGGGTAGACCTTTGACCCTCTACACCTGACAGTAGTAACAGCTGACTTATCCTGGCGTACTGAGTCCTCAGACTGATGCCAAATACTTTGTATTTAAAATGTGAGGATTCTTATGGTGTGGGAAGCTGGTAGGATTGTTTTTCCGAATTTGCGCGTAAGGAGACAGGCTCAGAGAAGCTAGGTGACTTAGGCAGGGACAAACAGTACTCTGGAGCTGGGGTTTCACAGCCGTCTGGGTCTATCCAGCATTGGTAAATTTATGACCCAGGGGGCCAACTGTGGCCCTTTGCCTGATTTTGTCAATAAAGTTTTATTGGGACCCAGCCACACCCATTCGTTTGTGTGCTGCTCGTGGCTGTTTTTGCACCACGCTGTCAGGGCCAAAGAGGCACCGTAGAGACCTTCTAGTCCTCAGAGCTGAAAATATTCAGGAGACTTTCGCCCCTTTGCAGAAGTTTGCCATTCCCTGCTCCAGGCTCAGCGTCCTTAATTACTGTCGTCTCCCGCTATTCTGTGAACCGTGATTCCTAAGACTTGGGGTTCCAGCGTGCTGGTCTGAGCCCCAGGTGGAGAAGGACCTGAGAATTCCTGCCCTTCTGAGGGGGATGCCGAGGCCCCGGGGGTTCTAACTGCCCACAGGGTGTGCATGTTTTAAAGGGTGACGTGAACATGGCTTAGTTAGAACGTAAGAAAGCCCGGGATCTTTGGGGGAGCTTTGGAATTGCCCTGAAAATGCTTGTAATAGTAATTTTCCCAGCAGATGCTTGTTAAAAATTCACCCTGGGGCCACATCCCAGGACCTACGGATTCAGACTTTCTGGATGAGCCCTGGGAATCTGCATTCCGACAAACTCCCTGGGTGGTGCTGGTAGCCACCAGTGTTGGTGATGCCACTGTCCTTAGTCTCCGGGTGGACTGGGGCCCCCTGGGGACGATACAGTGTCATTGTCTTCTGCACAAAGGTAGAGCTAAGCCCCAGTTCACTCACAGCCGCATCTCACCTTTGTTCTTTCTGCTGATGTTTCCTCCCTCCGCCCTGGACTCCCATCTGACCTGATATTCCGTCATTGTTCCCCTTTCTCTAAACCCTTCGCCTCCCAGACTTGCCCGGCCACATGCACCCCCCCCCCAATTTTTTTTTTTTTTCAAAGAAAGGCTGGGGGCTTCCTTGTTTCCACCCAAACACGAGCAATTGCTAATTTATCTTGGGAGGTTTCTCGCCTGTCAGGACCACTGCTCACTGGTTTACAGGCCATTATCTGTTGTACTTCTCTACAACGTATGTTCACCATCGGCTCCATTCTACAGATGAACACACTGGGCGCCAATCTTGACATGTACAATGCATAAGAACAGCATAAAAATGTTTGTGTATAATGACATGGTATTTAATGATTGCAAATCAGCAGACTATCAAAGATCACCGAATTTAATTATAATCATGCAAAACCTGGTCTTCTGCTATGGGCTGAGGACGTTTGCATATGCAATTAACGTAAAGTCATATATATAATTCACAAGCTGCTGTACATTCATAATGTAAAAACTGTATTTACTTTCGTTTTAGCAAGCTGACGATGTGGTCATAGTCAATATTTTCAGATCATTTGTGGTCTATCGGTGATAATGCCAAATTAGGAAAATTTTTCTCCAGTCATGGTACTTCTTAGGTAGTTTTTTTCTGAGCTGAATTTTTGTTTTCTCATTGGGGTATAATTTACATGCAATAAAACACACAAATTCTACATGGAACATGTCCATGAATTGTAACAAATGTATAGACTCGTGTATTGCTTCCCTTAAGATTTTCTTAGTTATTTAAAAATTAATTTCATTTTAGGGGCACCTGGGTGGCTCAGTCGGTTAAGCATCTGACTTTGGCTCAGGTCATGATCTCACAGTCTGTGCCAACAGCTCAGAGCCTGGAGCCTGCTTCGGATTCTGTGTCTCCCCCTTTCTCTGACCCTTCCCTGCGCATGCTCTCTCTCTCTCTTTCTCTCTCAAAAATAAACATTAAAATTTTTTTTAATTAATTTCATTTTGGAGAAACCATTCTATTGAGGCAGCAGTTATGGGAATTGTTGATACATGTGAAAACAATTCTCATATTTGGAAACAAACCATGGATTCCAAATTTCGTGTTTAAGCTGTATAATTGAGTCACACATGATACCTTATTGATATTGCCGAGGGTCGTGTATTTATTTTACTTTCTGTCCCTTTCCATCCCTCCTCTTGGTTTTGCCAACAGAATATGAGCTTGTTATTATTATTTTTTAAAATGTTTAATGTTTTATTTATTTCTGAGAGAGAGAGAGAGAGAGAGAGAGAGACAGCATGAGCAGGGGAGGGTCAGAGAGAGAGGGAGATACAGAATCTGAAGCAGGCTCCAGGCTCTGAGCTGGCAGTCAGCACAGAGCCCGACACGGGGCTCGAACCCACGAACCGTGAGATCATGACCTGAGCCAAGGTTGGATGCTTAACCGACTGTGCCACCCAGGCGCCCCTGTTATTACTATTTTTAACCAACAGTATCCCCACTGCCCAGTAAGCAGATGTCCAATAAATATTTGCTCGATGAATGAATGTGATTTGGGCTCAAAGGTATCGTGACTTTTATGTGATTCTGCCTAATACCAAACAGGTCACTTTCATTATACAGAAGTATTTGTAAGCAAGGTACAATCTGTCTTTAGGAAGGACAGCACATCAAATTAGGTTATAATAATCTAATAAGCGCACGCTTATTTTTCATGCAAAACCATGCCTCTTTTCAGTGCTGTTTGAGGATAACACATTGGGTTTTCTGGTGCTTTCCAGCTGGTGACCGACTGGGACTGCTGTATCAGAGAGGGTCTTCAGGCTCCAGGGCTTTTTGGCTGAAGAGCAGATGTGTACCTTCTCGGATGGACCAGTAGTCTGCATCTGCGGAAGGTGAGAGAAATGTCAGCCAGTGTGGCCCGGAGATTCTAAGGTGGCCCCAATAACCCTCACTTTCTGGTATTTACACTCTTGCGTAATCCCTCCCCCTAGAGTGTGGCCAGGACCTATGCGTTGCTTCTAACCAACAGAATGTGGAAAACAGGATGGGAATGTTACTTCCATGACTATATTATATTATATTGTAACCTCTGTCTTGCTGGCAGACTCTCTCCCTCACTGGCTCTGATAAAGCAAGTCGCCGTATCGGGGAGACCCATTTGACAAAGAACTGAGAGTGTCTCTTGGCTAAGAACCAGCTAGTAACTGAGGCTCTTAGCCCAACAGCCCAGAAGGGACTATAGATTGCCAACGACAAGATAAGTCCCTTACATTATGAGCTTGGAAGCCACGTCTTCCCCAGGTGAACTTTCAGATGAGCCCCCAACCCTGACCAATCCAGGGATTGCAGGCTAATGGGAGACTCTGAGAGGGAACCCGGGGACACGATGCCTGAATTCCCAATGCACGCAAACTGTGAGATAGTAAATATGGTTACTTTAAGGTGCCAAGTTCATGGTGATTTGTCATACAGCAACAGAAGGAAAGTCTCCTAGCAAGAACTTCCCTTTACATTGATTTAGGCCATATACTTTATTGAGATCATTTTATGAAATCTGTATTACGGTCCTATTAATAGCTAATTGCTTCTGTTCATGTTTTACAGATGGAAAAAACCAAGACTGAGAATTTAAGGGACTTGTACAAGAACCCACAGCTTTAATATATAACTGTATAATGTTAACAGGTGTAGTGTTTAGCATGGAACGTGACACACCCAAAGCACTTGGTAAAATGTTGGCCGCTTTTATTGTCATTTATTTTATATGATCAAGTAATTATGCATAAATAATTCTTTATTATTTTATTATTATGGGAGCCATTTGAAAAAGAGGCATTGGGGGCGCCTGGCTGACTCAGGAGAGCACACGACTCTTGATCTCAGGGTCATGGGTTCAAGCCTGACATTGGACGTGGAGCCTACTTTAACAAAAGGAAGAGAGAGTGAGAGAGAGAGAAGTGTTCTAGGAACCAGGAAACCAATCATCCCAGTCTGTGTTTTGGGCAGAACCCTTTTCATCTGGGTCTCCATTTCCACATCTCTGAAACGAGCTGAGTTTCTTCCTCTGAGACCCTAGGCAAGAAGCTTCCCTCTGTGTGTTTTCTACCAGCTACAAGGCATTCGAGTTGGGAGTCGTCCTCTGCCTTCCCTTTCATCATGCATGGCTGTATTACCCTCGTCCGACCAGTTCAGCTTGTCAGGGCCCCTTCTGCCCTGAACGGCACTGGGAAAAACAAACAACTGAGCCAACATCGCCTTTCCTTCCAATCCGGGCTGCAGCAAGCTCTCTGACTCGGCCCCTCCATCACTCCTAGCTGCTAAGTTGGGGCCATTTCCTCCCAGCAGAGAGATGAAGCCAACCTAGACTTAGAGGCCCGGCTTCAAATCCTGCCTCCACCGTTTACCCAGCCTGATAACCTCTCCTCTTTGGGACTCACCTGTAACACGGGGAAGAGAGTAGGCACCTCACTGGGGTCGTTGGGCTGAAGGAGAGAGTCAGCGACAGCGTGCTACAGGAATGCCCACTGCCTGCAAGTGGCTTGAAAAGGCTCTGCTTGTCATGCTTAAGTCCTCTGGATTCCTCCTGGTTGAGGAACACATGGGCGCCAGCGATCGGGCAGAATTTCATTTGGTTTTACTGCCTTAAGTTTTTTCCGAAGATGTTTCCCCAAGGTCAGACTCCCGAGTGGTTCAGCCAATGCTTCCGACTGAGGTCAGGCACTCAGAGATCACTAACCATCTCCGGTGGGAGAGAAAAAGATTGCTTCCTGGAGCAGATCACCTCTGACCAGAGGGCCCCTTTCTCTTCTAGGACAGAGCACACGGGCTGGTACATTTAGAAACCATGTTCACCTTTGGAAACTGTTGATCAGAATCCCAGCTGACTGCCTTCCCGGGCCCTTGATTCCTGGCCTTTTAATATATGTAAGATATAAGAAGGACTGGGCTGGCTGGGTCCCATCAGAGAAAATTCTGTCAGCCACTGTGCGCACTTCTGCCCAAAATGATGCGAGTAATTCTGAAGTTACAAGGAGGGGTGCAATTCATTCTCCACCTCTCCGCCAGGGATATGCAGATGGAGCTGGAAAAGACGCAGAGAATGTTTTGTGAGGGTGTGGGAAAGTTGTGGACACTGACTGCTCGGGGATGAGAATACCCCCTTTCTCCCGTCACTGAGCCACGAAACAGCGGTCTACAGCCATGAGAAGTGCAGGCAGCGAAGAGCATCTCTGTATCGGGTGTTGGACTCTTTCTGCATTTTTGCAGAGTGCCTACAGCAACCAATTGTGTCCAGTGGGTGCTCAATAAATGCTTTGGGGATCCACGTACTTACATGCAGGGCAAAAGTCAGACTTGGAGAAAAGCGTTCAGAAACACATCAAAAACAGAGTCCAGTTCAGTTCCTTCCATGGTCCTCAAGGCCAAGTGCCTTTGCAGGGTGGGGTCAATGTTCCTTTGTGCCTTTCTCCCACTTACCACCATGGCTGCAAGGCTGCCTCGGACCAGAGCACAGAGGTCTAGTGATTCGTAGCTAGAATCCATGGAATCCGGTTCTCCGAATCCTGGGTTGGAGTCTGGGGCTGACTCACCAGCTGGAAGAGTAGCAGGATCTTTCAGGAGCCATGGCGCAGCACCACTTGGGACAGAACACAGCAGTGAAGAATCTGTGTTTGAAAGTCCAGGAAAAAATCCCGAGTTCAATTTCGGCTTTCCTCATTCCGTGTTCTCTGAGCCTCACCATCGTCACCTAGAGAACGGGGATGATCCGACCCTCCCCATAAGGTCACTGGGTGGGTTAAATGAGATCACGTACATTCAGTGCCTGCCACAAAGTATGTACTGAAAAGCTGGTCAACTCTGATCACATTATCATCTCTACTGTTAACATCGACCACTAGGATGAACTGTTTGTTACTATGATTCATTTTTCCAGGGTGACGGCCACGGCCATGCCCTTCTGCGGGGCAAACCACAAGCCCGGGTCGGAGTCATGAGGCTCTTCAGGTCAGTGGCTGGTACAGCAGTAGTGCCCAGGCACCAGAAACAGCTGCCAGGAAGAGGGTGCTGATATGTACGGGGCATCGAGCCTGTCGCTGGGACTTAGTCTAATTATATCTGGCAGCTCATTGCCCCCGGAGCCGTGCCTGCCCGCGGGAGGACGGATCACATTTCTGTCTCCTGAGTAAGCGGACTTGGGTCTTCTTCAGCGTCCTGAAGTGTGCTCTCCCTGCCTTTTGGCAGCTCGGCCGAGCTCTCGCGTCGTGTGTCGGTGTGGACGGGTCGGGGGAAGGGAATGGGAGGCTACGGCCGTGTGGGGACGCCTTGTCGGGGGAGGAGTTGCCGAGCTCTTGGAAACAGCCCCTGGATTTGGAAATAGAATGATCAGGAATGTTCAGCTGTTTGTGGGTCACTTTGACCTCCTCCCAGGTCAGGTCACCCATGTGCTCCTCGCGGCAGAAATTAGATATGAAACACACTCCCACTCCTCGCTCTGTGTCTAGGCAGAGCTCCATCCCTCCTCACCGGATCCCTCCCTACACATGCCCCCCGTCCCCCTCTGTCCCTCTCCGTCCGTCTGCCCGGTGTGGGACACAGCGTCACTCATCTGCCAAACCGCCTTCACTGCCTTCCTGTTGCCCCAGGCTCCTGCCCAGACTGGTTTCCACAGTCTCTGAGGCTCTGCGTGACTTGGCTCACACCCCTTTCTAGCGTCAGGCCTCTTTGCTTCTGTGCTCACCCCAGCTGCCCACTGGACATCACCCTGCTGTTTAGTCGTCTTCATGGGGCTCACTCCTGTCTTCCTTTCCGTCTCGGGTGGGTAGCCCTTCCTCCAGGAAGCACTCCCGGATGCCCCAGATCCGGGAGCATTGCCCTTGCGTGTGCTTCCCCCCGGAATGTCTCTGCCCTGGTGACATGGCCACTGCCTGTGTCCTCCACCCTCAGAGTTCTACGGCGCGGGGACCTTGTGCGGCGGTAGAGCTTATCTGCTCCTGTGCTGGGTCCTTCATTTGTACAAGCCTAGCATTGGCCACGCTGCACACTGTCACCCTTGGTCACAAACCTGAGAGCAGAGTGGGGTCGTGAGAGCCTTGGGTTTGGAGGTGGCCTCGGGGTGCCCCCCAGATCTCCTCATCACTTCACAGACTCTTGCCCTCTGGCTTC
>NW_027530357.1:5643822-5683888 GCF_008692635.1 Crocuta crocuta
AAAAAGGATCAGAGGAAGGGAGGGGGCTGGGCTCAAAGGAGCATTTGTTCCCCAGCTCCTTCGATGGGGGTTACCAGGTCCCCCAGCTCAAGGTCACAGCTCCTGACAAGCAGCCCCTCTCTTGAGGTTGGACCCTTCAGGCTCTGGGTGGCGCTGGCTCCTGGTCCCCCGCCCCCTCTTCTCTCCCACAGCTTGTGAATCGTGCCGTCATGAAATTATCCCCTTTGGGTGTGTTACCCGTTTCCGGCGGGACGCTGGCCAATGCAGATAATACAGGCGATAACCCTGACCAAACGTTGACACACTTCGATGTGGCCCAAACTGATGGATCGTGCGGCACGCTGTCGGGGATGGGGGTGATGATTTGGGGTATTATGTATGACACTGATGTAGCGATCACAGCTGCCATGCCCCAGTCTCCGCGCTCATGGTTTTGTATAACGTTATCTCCCTTCATCCCGCAAGTCCATGGACTGGGTGTTTTCTGGAATCCTCGATGTGAGAAACGGGACTCCGGACACCACGGGTTGAGTGAACACAGTGGTGCCTAATCAGGGCCACCACTCTCTCTCCTTCCAACGGCTGTGGGATGTGGGATCTCCCCCAGCCCATTCTGCAGATGAATAGACTGAGGCAAAGGGACTTATTCTGCCCAAGGTCACCCAGGGAGTTGGAGGTGGAGGTGAGGATTCGCGGGGGCTCCATGGGGATGCAGCTGGTCCTAAAACGCACGTCCGTCGCGCTGAACATGAGAGAAGCAGCCTGGGGGGGACTGTGTATCCAGGTCGCGTCGGACCCAGGGCCCAGGAAGACTTCGGTTCCTTCTCCGCTCCTGCCTCGCTCGGGCCCAGGGCTGGCTCCAGCTTCTCCAGCACAGGCTGCCGTTCTGCGGACCGTGGCCAGGTCACCCCCAGATGGAGGCTCGCGTCCCTGCCTTGGCAGCTGGGTGGTCACAGGTGAGACTCTGCCAGTCACCAAGGCAGGTGGACTTCAGAGACCAGACTGGGGTGTAGTCCTGGGAACACTTGCCTGCTTTGGGCTTCTAGGAACCTTCCAGATGTTTGTGGTGGCCATGACCGTGAGCTCGCAGACACTTAACTTCCCCAGGGCTCCAGCTGCTGCCCACGGATGTTTGGGCAGGTCAGGCTTCCCCACGGCCTGCCCCAAGCAATGACTTGGGCGAGGAGGGACACTGAGGCAGGGCTNATCCCTGCCTTGGCAGCTGGGTGGTCACAGGTGAGACTGCCAGTCACCAAGGCAGGTGGACTTCAGAGACCAGACTGGGGTGTAGTCCTGGGAACACTTGCCTGCTTTGGGCTTCTAGGAACCTTCCAGATGTTTGTGGTGGCCATGACCGTGAGCTCGCAGACACTTAACTTCCCCAGGGCTCCAGCTGCTGCCCACGGATGTTTGGGCAGGTCAGGCTTCCCCACGGCCTGCCCCAAGCAATGACTTGGGCGAGGAGGGACACTGAGGCAGGGCTGTTCCTGGGAGACATGGGGTCCTCTGCCAGTGACTTTAGGGCCCCCCAGAGGCTTTGCTGACCCTCTCACACACCCTTGGGGGGGGTCCAAGGTGCAGTAACTACAAAGAGTTCAGTCCAGTGCCTGGAACACAATGAAGGTTCAGTAAAGGGCAGTAGTGTCGATAATCCTTATTATTATCATCATTTCTATTAAGAACCCTTTGAGCTCAAGGCAGCTCTGGTCCCTGGACCCGAGTCTTCGGACTTTGAGGGTAGAATCTGTGGGTGGCAGTTTACCCATGGTTGGCTCAGCCCTTCCATTGGTCCATGTTCTCATCTGCTTTGCTGAAAAAGGGGATGAACCGTGCCTCGCTCCAGTCTCCTCATTTGAGAGAGGTTCTCCTTGCCTTAACCTCTTTATCTGTAAAACGGGAACAGTTTCTCATTCCAAGCACCCAAGGATGCCTGTCTGTCAGGGAGAGGCTCTGAAAGACTTTATTAACGATGTGAGGTCAGGAACAGGTAGGTGTCGAGGATGGTCAGCCCTTAGCAAATATAAAATGCCAAATAATAAATAGCTTTTATCCATTTGCTTAAGCCACTCCTCATATTGATTTGGCTTAATGAGGCCACAGGGCCTCAAATGAATCAAGACATATGTGTTCCATTCTATCACTCGAGAAATTTCTTCATGGTTCAAAACAGGCAGAAAGTCTTTGAGTCTAATTTTGAGACGCTCCCGGACCATTATTGGTTTTAAGAGATCTGGGGATTGCTTTGTCTTTATTTCGAATTACACCGCTCATCAGTCTGATTTATTTCTTCTTGTTTAGGGTGTTAGATATGAACGTAGGGACCCCCTGATTTGCGTGGAAGGGAAGAAGGAGGAATGAATGCTCTGGTATGCTACGATCTTGGACATCTGAAAGCACCTGTGACTGGTGCGGTGCCATGGCTGGGCTCAAAGGCTGCCCAGGCCACAGTGACTCAAAGAAGAAATCGAACGAACCTCAGCGGTCTAGAATTTGATCATAGTTACCAGTGATTGAATACTTACTGTGTGCCAGGCACAATGCCAACAGTTCCCTATGGATCATTTCATTTCATTCTCTCTAACAGCCTGTGAAGTGGGTGCAATGCCTCCCAGTGGGCCCAGACCCTGGTTACATATCATAATTGGTCGAATTCCTCAGCTCTCTTTGAGGCTGGGAAGGTACGGAACACAGGTCTGTCCAAAATGCTGGCTGCAAGAGCTTCTGGGAACAGAGTTTATTCTGCCAGGAAAAGGGAGACAGATGGACTGCTTCCCCTTCTACCTTTTTTTCCTGTTGTGAATTTGGATGTGACGGCTGGAGCTGCAGCAGCTGTTTTGTTAAAACCTGGGTCAGGACACGGTTGAGCTGCTGAACGCGAACACATAGCCGACCATCTTCTCAATTCTCATTACGTAAGAGAAATGAATTCCTATTGATTTAAGGCACTGCAGTGAGATATTCTAGTGCCTGAAGCTGAATGTATTACTAATGGAGAAGAGGATGATTCCAAGTCCCAGTATTTATAGCCTAAAACTGACCCAGCCCCCCTTCCCTCAAAGACTTATTTAAGACCTTTTATTCATGCCAGAGTGAACCATTGGCTGTACCCATTTAAAACATGATAATGCAGAGGAATGAGGAGAAAAGATTTGCCACTCAACATTTCAAAGTGGATCCAAGAGCCTTCAAGTGCACACTGTGGCTTCCATTCAGAGACGACGTGCTGTGTCTCGCTGGCTTACCGCACCATGCATATCCCTTAGAAGGATGAAAGAGCCATATCGTTGCTGTCAGAACCATAGCCAGTGGTTCCAAAGAGTCTAGAGGTTTGAAACCCAGCACTTAAAGCTCCCGTGCTGTTCTTCTGGCTTGGAAATTTACGCCACAGCTCTGAAGTCCTGGAACTTATTGAGCAGTGATTTATGACTCTAAGAGGTGCTCATGCAGTAAAATTGCTTGCGTCTTTGTGGAGGTGGCGGATACCGCTCGGAGCCTCCACATGGCTAATACTCCAAATGCCGTCTATTGGACACACATCCCTCGATGCTCAAGCAGGGACATTACACTGATAAAGGATGTCATTGAGAGCGAGGGGGTAGGAAGGAAGGCTCCTCAGGAAACGTCAAGATATTTTCTTCCCCAAAGGAAACCACCAAGAGTCATCAGTTCCGAATGTTGAGGGCCCTGGAACCTTCTCTAACAAAGGGGCTGCCTTACAGTCTGGCTTCTTTAAGTGTCTTCAGCATCTTTTCACTTAGTCGAAAGCCTCTTTTAACTCGATTTTGTTAGCTATAACTATCTTAACCCAAGACATAATTCCACCATCATAACACACTGTATTTTCAGACTTGAGATTTCCTTTTGTTTTTCTACGCCCCAAGGCTTTATTTGCTTCGTATGTCGGTGAAGAGGATTCTTACATTGCTGTTTCCCCAGGCTCTTTTAGCCATTCCATTTCTTTTTTGTACTATTCCCACAAGTTTCCTATCCCGTATAGTCATTAGAAAGAAAAACAACAACAGTCTAATTCTTATATAGTCTTTACCATGTGCTAGATGCCGTTGTAATTTGCTTACATATACGGGCTCAGTTAATCTTCCCAACGCCTTTGGGGTAAGTGCAGTTATTTGTCCCCATCTTACAGAAGAGAAAGCTGATGCACAGAGAGGGTAACTCACTTACCCAAGGACACACAGTAAGTATGTAGCCAGGCCAAGTGTCAAACTGGGCAAGATTCTCAGCTAGACTGTCCTCTCCCCTCCACACCACCTCTTTGCCCGACTCATTCCTGGTCATGCTCGCTCTCTGGGGACTCTACTTGTGTGTATATTGCAAGTGATCACTGATTTCATTGTGTATCTCCCCCACCAAACTGTGAGCCCTTTATGATATATATCCATAGTAAACAGGTATTAGAGACACCAAAAAGGGGCACCTGGGTGGCTCAGTTGATTAAGCGTCTGACTTCGGCTCAGGTCATGATCTCCCCGCTCATGAGTTTAAGCCCCACGTCGGGCTCTGTGCTGACATCACAGAGCCTGGAACCTGATTCAGATTCTGTGTCTCCCTCTCTCTCTGCCCCTCCTCACTCACGCTCTCTCTCTGTCTCTCAAAAATAAATAAAAGTTAAAAAAATTTTTTTTAAAAAAAGAAACACCAAAAAGTATAAAGTATAAAAAAANAACATATGTAATCAACTAAAGTATATAAATATTATATATAATAAATATAACTAATATACATGCTGTATTACATATAATAGATAACATCAACATTAAGTACATTCACAGTGTTGTGCAGCCCTCACCACTATCCATCTCCAGAACTTCCCATCGTCCCATTCAACACTAACACCCCACTCTCTTCCTCTCCGCCCCCCGCCCCCCCCGGCCCCTGGTAACCTCTATTCCTTCTACTTTCTGTCTCCATGAAATTCCTAGTTCTAGGTTTCTCACATAAGTGGATTCATACGGTATTTGTCCTAGTGTTAATAGTTCAGTAATAGTCCATTGTGTGGCTAATAGACCATAGCTTGTTTATCTGCTGGCTGCTGCAAGTGGTGCTGTTAAGGACATTGGTATACCTGGGAGCAGACTTGTGACGTCACATGGCGATTCCATATCTCACTCTTTGGGGAACTACCCAACTATTCCCAAGTGGATGCGCCATTTGACATTCCCACTGGCAACGCAGGAGCCTCCCCACTTCTCTCCTTCCTCACCAACACTTGTTTTGTTTTGTTGATAATAGCCACCCTTGTGGGTGTGGTTTTTATTTACATTTCCCTAATGACTGATGACACGGACATCTTCTCATGCGCTGATTGGCCATTGGCTTGTGGCTGCGTCTCTGCTTCTGCCTTCACACGGCCTCTTCCCTGTGGATCCAGTCTCCTCTCCTGCCTCCTATGAGGACACTATCATTGGATTTAGGATCCGCTCTAATCCAGGATGACCTCACCTTGATCCTTGCCTTAATCACACCTACAAGGACCCCGTTTCCAAAGAAGGTCATAGTCACAGGCACCACCAGTTAGGACTTCGACATATCAATTCAACCCATTATATAGCTCCATAATCAAGATACAGAACCACCTTATCACCCCTCCTTGAAATTCCCTTTTTTTTTTCAATTAAAAAGTAAAACAGAGCCAAAAGCGTCCTCACTGTGTTACAACCTTCTCCATCCATCAGATGATGGATTATACATACATCTGCATANGCCACCCTATCACCCTTCCTTGAAATTCCTTTTTTTTTCAATTAAAAAGTAAAACAAAGCCAAAAGCGTCCTCACTGTGTTACAACCTTCTCCATCCATCAGATGATGGATTATACATACATCTGCATATCGATAAATTCAGGTCGAAGTGTTTCCTCATTATTTAAAAGACGTGCATCTCATAGGTGGGAGTTTCTGGAAGGACCAGCACATGTCATCCTGGACTCGAACCCTCAGAGCCTAGCCTAATGCCTAGCACATAGTAGTGCCACGTCCATGTTTGTCGAGTGACTACAAAGGAGTGAGCTTCCGGAGAGAGTGTGTGTGTGTGTTGGGGGGGAGGGGAGGGCTGAGGATGCCGCCTGTGGCTCTGACGGGCCTGTGCTCACTGCGTTTCCACGCCGCCTGCCCTCTGTAGGTGCCGCGTACCCTTCCCGTCCTACGTGGGCCCAATATGACCCGCTCGGCTGGTCCTCTCTAGAAACCTCCAGGCACTTTGCAGCCGGCTGGGAGATCAGAGGTGTGTTTCTCCCGCTCCGGCCTCTCCCCCTTCGAGGGTTTTCATTCCAGAAAGGGCCAAGTCAACTCTCTCCAGGTTTTATAAGCTGATAGAAGAGGGCTGTCAAATGCTTTTTATGGGAGAAGAAACAGGAAGATGGTTTGCTTTGCAGACAGCGGGTTATTGAGTAATTACATTTTTATAGAGCTGTTGTGGGGCAGATCACGGCCCCGCTGTCTCCTTTGATGCCAAAAGGCAGACGGCCCCATAAAGATCAGAACAAGCGAAGGTGAAAGGGGTCAGGGACAGAGCTGCCCCTTCGGGAAATGCCCTCTTGTGGCTGCGTGCTCGGTCTGGTCAGCCGCCCTATGCCGACCTCCCCTGCGTCTCTGCTCTGCGTGTAGAGCAAAGGAGAGGCAGACTCCGGTGTGAACTGGTAGGGCCGCCTTGAGGGCGACATCGCGATTTAGTCTCCCTCTTCTGCGGACTCATTCTCTCATTCACACCCACCCATCCCTTCATGCACTCCCTTACCCAGTCACTCGTTCATGACTCCACTCCTGTGTCCAGTGATTCACTGCCGAGTTCAAGTCCTCCTTCATTCACTTGTTCCCTTATTCATTCGTGTCCGCATTCATGCAAGTGCTGGGATATCACTTAGGGGCCAATACTCACATACCTTTTTTTTCTGGGGCTCCTTTTATCCATTCGCTGAACACATGAGGTGGGGGCCTACTATGCGTCATACACTGTGACTGTCACGGTGAACATGACCAGAGTCATGGGGAAGAACGGCGGCTGAAAGCCGCACCTATACAACAACCGTGAGAGGTGAGCTCTCACGGGCACGTGCTGCTGTGGGGGAGGGGGTGGGCACCGGAGAAGCCTCCCCTCGTGGCTGGGATCTAATGGGTGAGAACGAGTTGTCCAGGCCAAAGGAGTTGGTGACGGCGGTGGTGGGGGTACGGTGGGGAGAGAACATTCCAGGCAAAGCCAGTGAACCCTACACAGCCTCCATGGCAGGAGAGCTCGTGAAGCTTCTGAAAAGAGCAGCAGCGCCCATGCCAGCCCGGCTCTCCCACAAGCCCCATCCCGGATGTGCTGCCCAGAGCGGCGCCAGGAAATCCCTGTCCAGAACTTGTTCCATCTCAAAGCCAGCCTCCCTTTGCAGAAATAGAACGCGCTCCGGGGCTGCCCTCCTAGACCCGGCCATCCATTCAGAGAAAGCCATGTGGGCAGGGGTCTGGGGAAGCTCAGGGGAGGAGCCAGCCCGGTGGCCTGGGGAGGGCCTTTCTTTCTGCGTCGGAAGGTTCCAGAAAGCCGTTCATCGCTACCCCTTTTCCTGCGAGGTGAGGAACTGGGCTGAGGGCCTGGTTTTTTACTGGTCCCACCTGGAGCCAAGTGTTTCAAGTCCAGTCTCCCCCATCTCGTGTTTTAAAGATGGCGGCCACTTCTGGCAGCTCCCCGTCCCCCATGCTGATTTCCGGCTGCAAGACAAGTACCTTAATAAATGACTCTTTATTTGGCTGCCCAGCCTTTCTGTGCGTGTTTGGTTTCCTGCTGCAGCCTCCGGCCGGAGTCCCAAGGTGTCTTTCTTAAAGGGGTGGAGGAGACGCAGGCCCTTTCTGGTTTTTTCTTCTGTTCATTTGCTGTGAACTCTCAATGCTCCGCAAGGCAGCTTTCCTCTGGGGACGAAGAGCCTTTTCCAAAGTCTTTCCCTCTTTCTGTCACATACAGGCTCTCCGAGATCCCAAAGGGATCCAGCCCTGGCCCCCTGCACCCAAATGCCTTGGGGGCTGGAGACCGAGGCAGCAGGGGCCTTAGGACAGGACAAGGGGGCACAGAGCAGGGGTGAAGAGGGGCTCACTGACAGTGCAGCCCAAAGCCCTTTCGCTGGGCTTCCAAGGAATCCGCGCACCTGGACTTCTGGGTGGTGAGCGGAGGCCGCTTCTCACAGTGGAAGTGGAGGAGGTCAGGTCAGAGGAACCCCCTGTGGGCGTGGCCGCCATCCTGCTCTGGTCCCCACCGCCATGGCCACTGCCTGAGACGCCTTGGGAGGCGGTCATTCAGGGAGGGCTCGAGGGGTGGGAGGCCTCGTTCTAAGTGCCAGGGGTATGCACCCAACGAAGCCGAGCACGCCCCTGCCCCCGTCATGCAACAAATACACAATCCAAGAGACACGTGATGGGGAGCAGGAGGGCGAGGAGGAAGGCGGTCGGGAGGGCTGGCCGGCTCAGTAAGAGATGCTTCCATCCGTGGGGGAGGCGTCCTTGGCAGAGGGAACGAAATACCCACAGGCCTGCGGGCAGGGCAGGGCCTGGGACACGTGTCCCTGGCTGGAGCTGCGGCCAGGATCCCAGCTGAGGAGGGAGCCAGAAGATGAGAACACAGACAGAGGGAGCCGGACACACAGGCCATGTTGGGCCTCGTGGGGCCCTCCCGGTAAGAGGTTTTGGCTTCTATTCCAAGTGGAGAAAGGGGCCAACTGAAGGGTTTGAACAGAAGAGGGACGGGATCTTATCTGTGTTTTATACAAGAATCAATGGGTTGCAGAAATGAACGCAGAGTATCTCGTTCTCCCGATTCATGGAGTAGTCGTTGAAAGTACCCATTTCACAGATGCAAAAACTCAGGCACCAGAAGCTTAGGTAATTGGCTCAGGGTTCCACCGCGAGTGAGGGGCAGAGCCGGGATTCGATCTCAGTTACCCCATGCCAGGAGCCTGTGGTCACGCGCCACCACCTCCCGGGAGCCTCCTCTGGGCTCTCCAAAGCTGGGTGAGAAGCCCCTGTGGCTTTAACCTCTCTGCGCCTCCATTTTCTCCAAAATGGGAACGAGAGAAACTCTTCTTGCCTTCTTTAATGCGCACAGCTGTTGGCAAAACCAGATGAAACAGCTGCGAAATAGACATGAGTCCTAGTGAATATTGTGATAAAAACAAGTTCCTGCGTACTGAGCACCCCAGGGCGAGCAAACCTGTGCTTACTGAGTCTCAGTCACCCAACAACTCCATGGCATAGGTGCTATTATTATCCCAGAGGGCCCGGGGCAGAGAAAATGGTCAAGAAACTTGGAGTGAATTAATCAAGGTGCTTTTGTTTGATTCTTTTCCGTTCGCCTCACTGAGGCTCTTTTCTCAGTTTGCTCATCTCCGACAGAGGCGGTGATAATATTTACTACCTAAGAGGTTGTGAGGCTGCTCTACAGGCGCCCGGTTCCCCTCCGGGGGGGAAGCGATGAGGTTCCTGCGTCCTTTGCTTCCTTCCAGAGATGCTCTATGCAAATAAGGCACATGAAGAATTTACATAGCTCCAAATATTTGTAATGCAAATGATGTCATACCGTACCTTTTTGCTCCTGGCATGTGACAATATGTCCCAGAGATGATTTCGTTACAGGACGTAGAGGCTGCTTTGTTCTTTTCAAGAGTTACCTCGTATCCTTTGCTGTGGCCACTTCCTGATTTTATCCTTTGCTGTTTAGCAGCGCTGTCCTGACCGTGACTGTGTGTCCGGCTTCTCGCATACATGGGAGGGTGTTGGTTGGGGTCCTTCCCTGTCCACCGTGTGGTTTCCACGGCTTCAGCCGCTCGTGGTCGACCACCTTCTGGAAGCAGATGAGCCTGGCCATACATCAGAAGGTCGCGAGGAGCTTAACGCTACATCACGATGCCTGTGACCGTCACCTGTTTCATCCCATCATGTAGGGATTTTATCATCTCACAGCATCAGAAGAAGGGTGAGTACAGTTCATCAAGATATTTTAAGAGAGAGAGAGCACATTCACACAATTTCTATTATAGTATGTTATTATAGTTGTTCAGTTTTATTACTAGTTACTGTTGCTAATCACTTGCTGTGCTTAATTGATAAATTAAACTTTATCATGGGTGTGTATCAGTAGGAAAAAACATAGGTAGAGAGAGTTCAGTACTGTCTGTGGTCTCAGGCATCTTAGAATGTATACCCCACAGATCAGTGGAATGAATACTATGTACATACATTTCAATTTTGGATAGACATTGCCAAGTTGCATTTCCTAGAGGTTGTATCAACTTACACCATCCACCAGCAATAAAGGAGAGAGCTTTTCATCGTTAAAGGTTGTGTATTATCAAACTTAAAACAATCATACCAGGAGATCTTGTCGTACCTATAGCTTTTGTAATATGCTCATTTTCACTTGATGTTAATTTGCAAACATCTTTATGTTTCAAGAAATATTTTCCAGGGGCACCTGGGTGGCTCAGTCGATTAAGTGTCTGACTTCAGCTCAGGTCATGATCTCACGGCTTGTGAGTCTGAGCCTCAAGTCAGGCTCTGTGCTGATGGCTCAGAGCCTGGAGCCTGTTTTGGATTCTGTGTCTCCCTCTCTCTCTGCCTCTCTCCTGCTTGCACTCTGTCTGTCTGTCTCTCTCTCTCAAAAATAAACATTAAAAATTTTTTAAAAAAGAAATATTTTCCAACAAAATAATTTTTAATAGCTTTATAATATTCCATTGCATGGACATACCATAGTTTATTGGGTCCCTATCATCAGATATTTAATATTTTAAAAACTAAATAAGACTGATCAATTTGACTGTTAAAATTAAGAATTCTGCTCATAAACAGACACTTAAAAAGGTAAGAATCACATTATAAACTCAAAGGAAATATAATACATACAACTAAGAAAGGAGAGTGTTATCAACCATATGTAAAGAGCTTCTAGAAATCAACAACTATAGCTCAGTAACCCAATAGGCAAAAATACTTAAACAGAGCTTTCAAATGAGGAAACATTTGGGGCTGATACATTTATGAAGAGATGTTGAACATCCCATTAATGATGAGGCAAAGCAAGAGCAGCGCAGGATACTATTTTCCACTCATTTGTTTGGCAAAAATTAGAAAAGAAACACTCTGACAAGCCAAGGCTTAGAAAGGACGTCAAGTGCAAAAGAAATTCAAAGTGGTGCATCCACTTTGGAAAAATAGTTTAGTTTTATATCCTCATGTTGAAAATTCAGACATCTGACCTAGTCATTTTTCTCTTGGCTATATACCCAAGAAAAAGAAGAGTGTTCCCAGTGCCACAGTTTATTATTATTTTTAAGTCTATTTATCTATTTTGAGATGGACAGAGACAGCGAGCAGGGGAAAGGCAAAGTAAGAGGGAGAAAGAATCCTCAGCAGACTCTGCGCCATCAGCACAGAGCTTCACGTGGGGCTCGAACTCATGAACCCTGAGATCATGACCTGAGCCAAAAACAAGAGTCCCAGGCTTAACTGACTGAGCCGCCCAGGTGCCCCACCAACTGTTTATAATAACAGCTGAAAACATAGCGCCGCCTGGTGACAGAGTAAGTGAAAAAGTGAGCTATTTTCAAATGATAAAACAGAACATGGAGGGCGGTGATGGCAACCATGTTGTGAGCTTTGATATGACGACATGGCTGGCTCGTGCCCTACCTATGACCCCTGCGCCACCCCGGGGGCCCCTTGGCCACCTCTACTGCTGCCTGGTAGTACCCGTCACGGACCGCCCCTCGGGAGGAGCTGGTGTGTTAACTGCCAGCTCCCTCCGGCCTGGGCCAGGAAACTCTCAAGTGTGTGTGGGACACACCCTGCATCTCCCCGGAGGCATCAACCGCCGGGGTGGCTGGTTTGATAATGCCCTTTCTAAAAACTTGAGGCAAAATTCACACTACAAACGAACCATTGTAAAGTGAACAATCCGGGGGCGCCTGGGGGGCTCAGCCGGTAAGCGTCCCTGACTTCGGCTCAGGTCATGACCTTGAGGTTCGTGAGCTCGGGCCCCGCATCGGGCTGTCTGCTGTCAGCACCAAGCCTGCTTCGGATGCTCTGTCTCCCTCTTTCTGTCTGCCCCTCCCCCATTCGCTTGTGCTCTTTCTCTTTCTCAAAATAAATAAACATTAAAAAACGTTTTTAAGTGAACAATTCAGTGGCATTTAGCGCATTCACAATGTCGTGTAAGGCTATTTCTAGTTCAAAAAAATTTTTCATTATCCCCAAGGGAAACCCATATTCATTAAGCTGTGGCACCCCAGATAGTGAGTTTTTATTGGCTGTCTTCCCCTCTGCTGTGGTCTGAATGTTTGTGTCCCTCCCCAAGTTTGGATGCTCAACCCTGACCCCCGGAGGCGATGGTTTTAGGAGGTGATTAGGTCTTGGGGTGGGGCAGAGCGCTCATCGATGGGATTAGTTCCTTCCTCACCAGAAAGAAGCCAGGACCATGCTGGCGCTTTGATCTTGGACTTCCCCACCTACAGTACTGTGTGAGACAGAGATTTCTTTTTTTTTTTTTATGTTTATTTATTTTTGAGAGAGAGAGAGAAAGAGAGAGAGCAAGTGCTCAGAGCAGGGTAGGGGCAGAGAGAGAGAGGGAAAGAGGGAATCCCAAGCAGGCTCTGTGCCGTCAGCGAAGAGCCTGACGCAGGGCTTGAACTCCTGAACCGGGAGATCATGACCTGAGCTGAAATCAGGAATTGGATGCTCAACCAACTGAGCCGCCAGGCGCCCCAGAAAAAACGTTTGTAAAGAACTCCCCAATATTGTTAATGATGTTTTCTCCATGTGACAGGATAACAAAATGCCTGTTTTCTAATTTATCATATCTATGTGGAATGCATACTGTTAGTCTATAAAACCAAAAGGAACCAAAAATTATACATTACTTAAATGTATGTAATGGTGGTAAGACCTTTTACTTGTGTCCCTTGCTCGATTCTCCGAGTGTACCCCTGACCCATCTCCGTTTCTACAGGACTGAGTGAATCCACATCACACTTTAAACTGTGTTGCTTCCATTCCGCAGAATCCACATTCCATCACCAACCACTCTGCTTCCTCATCTTGCAAGCTCTTTGAAAAACATGTTCCCTTTCTGCTGGCCTCTCTGTCCACTTTCCTGGCCAAGTCTAGGTCCTTTGGTCTAAAGTTGCTTTGCTCTCTCTTTTTTTCAAAAGACCAGTTGCCTGCCGTGAAATACGGCGTTCATCTGTGACACGGATGAATGCTAACTGACGGCATTGTTGACCAGTGTGGAATTTGATGTTCAAAGGGTTCTGGAACATTCTGTATGGGGAGGAATCTTCTGTCTCTGACATTTGAAAGCCCCGAGATGCAGCAATTTTAGAAAATTGGAAGCATGAGTGGTAAATAGAGAAAAGGAAGAGAAGTCCTTGGCTTGGACCATGAGGTGTTCTGCCTCAACGATTTCTTCTCCTTTTTAAAAAGATTTTTTAATGCTTATTTCTTTTTGAGAGAGAGACAGACAAGCATCAGCAGGGGAGGGGCAAAGAGAGAGGGAGACACAGAATCCAAAGTAGCCTCCAGGCTGAGCTGTCAGTAGAGAGCCTGATGTGGGGCTCGAACTCACCAACCAGAAGATCATGACCTGAGCTGAAATTGGACGCTCAACCAACTGAGCCACCCGGGGTGCCCCAGAATGATTTCTTCTTTATGTGTCCCTTTGGCGAATGGTTACTCCTCTGGCTTGACTTCGCAATGGGCTTTAAACGGTAAGGAAATTAGGCGCGACTGTGTCTGTCTCTCTTTTATATTATCGTTCTGGTAAAACGTACATAAGATAAAATAGACTGCATTAATGATTTTAAATACACAGTTGAGCAGCAGTGAGTGCATTCACAACGTTGCACAGCCATCATTGCCCTCCGTCTCCAGCACTTTCTCCCCATCCCAAACTGAAATCCCCTCCCCTTGCAACACCCACTTCCCTTCCCCCCTCGCCCAGCCCCTGGCCGCCATCTACTAGCTGTCTCTGCATCTGACTACTGTGCGTCACGGAAGCGGCACCATACAATATTTGTCCTTTAGTGTCTGGCTTATTGCACTTAGTATAATGACGTCAAGGTCCACCTGTGTTGTAGCATGTATTAGGATTTCCTTCCTCTTTTAGGGCTGACGAATATTCTGTTGTAGGTAGATACCACATTTTGTTCATCTGTTCATCATTTGGTGAGCATTTGGGCTGTTCCCACCTTGCGGCTGCAACGAATAATGTTGCTAGAAACAAGGATGTACGAATGTTGGTTTGAGTCTCTGCTTTCGATTCTTTTGTGTGTATATGTATATACTCACACACACGTGGGTTTGTGGGGTCACATGGTAATTCTGTGATTTCTTTTCTTTCTTCTTTCTCTCTTTCCTTTTTTTTTTTTTTAACGTTTATTCATTTTTGAGAGACAGAGAGAGAGAGACAGAGTATGAGCGGGGAAGAGGCAGAGAGAGAGAGACAGAGAGAGAATCCCAAATAGGCTCCATGTCCAGCTTGGAGCCCAACTCGGGGCTTGATCTCACTCCGTGAGACCATGACCTGAGCCAAAATCAAAAGTCTGAGGCACCCAGGCGCCCCTACTTATTGATTGCATTCTGCTGGCTATGCAAGTTTCTTACCTTGTTTAGGAAATTTTTTCTCTACTCTAAACCATACAAAAAATTTTTCGAAAGGCCCTTCTCTCTCCCTCTTTTTTTTTTTTTTTGGCATCAAACTTGGAACAGACAGTACTTTTGCATGTGTGCAAAGAATAAAAGAAACATATATCTCTGATTCCCTGATGTTGTCTTCCTTTGAAAATTTTTCCCAGTCCCAACTTCTAATACCTGTTAATTGCACAGGGGGGACTGATTAGAAGCAGCTGTAATTCTGGGTCTGCTCAGCACAGCTGACCCTTGAACATTATAGGGGTCAGGGGTACTGACACCCCAAAAGTCAAAAATCTGCATTTAAGTTTTGACTCCCCCCGGAATGTAACCAAATGGCCTATCTAGTACTAAGAGCCCTACCAATAATAGAAACAGTCAAATAACACATATTTTGTATGTTACGGGTATTATATACTCTATTCTTAGAATAAAGTAAGCCGAAGAAAGAACTTATTTATAAAATCCTAAGGAAGAGAAGATACATCTACTGAAAAAAAAAATCTGGGTGTAAGTGGACCCAGTGGTTTAGACCTATGTTATCTGAGGGACAACTATAAATTCTTTAAAACTTGCCCATTCACAATACCACTGTGACACAATCTTGCCAAAAGTAAAGCAACCTCCAGTTGATGAAGTCTTGAAATTCACCTGTAACTTCCAGAAAATATGGAGGACAGAGGAGCGCGCTAAGATGGCACCATGGGGAAACGC
The DNA here is from genome assembly GCF_008692635.1 of Crocuta crocuta. NCBI lineage: Eukaryota > Metazoa > Chordata > Mammalia > Carnivora > Hyaenidae > Crocuta > Crocuta crocuta. The sequence goes on from NW_027530357.1 coordinate 5,659,204, forward strand.
CTGCAAAACTCCAGACTGCGGGTATTTTCCAGAACAAACAAACATTACGACTTACGGCAGGTGGAATAATGGCTCCCTAAATATTTCCACATCCTGATCCCTGGAACTTGTGAGTAAGGAACAGGGCAAGACAGGATAAGGGAGCAGAAGACATTAAAGTCTAAAGTCGCTCATCAGCTGACCGTCAGGTGGGGAGATTATCTGGGTGCGTCCAGTGCCCTCAGTGAAGGAGGAAGGGAGAGTCCGGTTCAGAGCGATGTGATGTGAGGAAGATGGCTGGCTTTGAGGATGAGGAAGGGGGCCAAGCACCCAGGGACCTCTATGGGCTTGGAAAAGGCAAGAAAACAGACCCTCCCCTTGACCCTCCAGAAGGAGCGCAGCCCCAGGAACATCTTGGTCGTAACCCGCTGAGACCCCTGCCGGATTTCTGAGCTCCATAACTGTAAGCGAATGTGTTTGTGTTATTTGAAGGCAGAAATGGGAACCAAAAAAAAAAAAAACACTCCTGTGCTTCAACAAAGAAAATCCATGTTAAAAAAGGAGATTGTAGCGGATACAGTCAGCGTCCCCCGACGGGGGCCGCCCTGGATTTCAGCTGCAAGAGCTCCTTACACGACAATGACTTTTGGGTCCTGTCTCTGCCTGAGGGTCCGCTGCATTGTGCTGGCTCTGCCCCGGGGGTAGGCGGGAAGTGCTGGGGTCTTAATGCCCCAGGAGCGACCTTCAAAGTAGAGGATGCGGGAGATGGTGACAGAGGCTTCCACTCGTGGCACCTTGGGGGGCGGTNCACGTTAAAAAAGGAGATTGTAGTGGATACAATCCGGGGATTGTCAGCGTCCCCCGACGGGGGCTGCCCTGGATTTCAGCTGCAAGAGCTCCTTACACGACAATGACTTTTGGGTCCTGTCTCTGCCTGAGGGTCCGCTGCATTGTGCTGGCTCTGCCCCGGGGGTAGGCGGGAAGTGCTGGGGTCTTAATGCCCCAGGAGCGACCTTCAAAGTAGAGGATGCGGGAGATGGTGACAGAGGCTTCCACTCGTGGCACCTTGGGGGGCGGTTCTGAAGTGTGTGCTGTGCACTGTCTCAGAGACCCCGGGGTACTGAGCCCCAGAGGCGAGTGGCTACCGTTTATTAATACGCACCTTACTGGCTCTTGTGTCTCTTAGGGTCATTTCCGCACACGCTCCCTCGCCATGCTCCCTGGGGTCACCTCCAAAATCACCTCCGAATCACCTCCACGTCTCTGCGTCTGCTTTTCTAAGAACTCATGAGGACACAGAGATTAAGAGATTTAAGAGACACATCAGCCTGCCATAGTCTATGCCAGAAATTATACTTATTTACATCCTGATTCAAACACATTTTTTTAAAAATGAAAAAGAACCCAACACCCCCACAAACCACAAACCACAAACACCAACAGCCCCAGCACAGACGTATATGAGAGAAGCAGAAATTTGAACACTAGACAGGACTTTTGATAACATCAAGAAATTATTGTTAAATTGTTAAAGGTAGGGGTGTGATCATGGTACTGTGGCTGTGCTCACACGAGGTACTTTCTGGAATATTACAAACAAATTGATAATGCGTCTGAGGTTTGGGATCATGGGCCTTTGGTTTTCAAAGCAGCAAGGGCTGTGGGATCTTTTTCACATCATGTGACTCTGTCGCTCCTGCCCTCCCCCTCCCTCCCGGTTTACAATGGCCCCACCCAGAGAAACCAGGGTCATCTCCCTACCTTATTTATGGTCAACTGAGCCACGAGCTTAATTCCATCAGCTGCCGGGACTCCCCCTTGCATGTACCATAACATAGTCACGGGTTCTGGGGATTAGGATGCGGACATGTTTAGGGGTGCACACCCCTCTACTTTTCTTGCTGTTCCAATACACCTGCAGTTACAATGTGTGCAGAAGGAAGTGAGAAGGAGGGAAGAAGGAAGGACCCCCAATGGGTAGGAAGAAACCTCCTCCACAGATCATACCAGAATGGTGGGGTCATTGCCTAAAGCATCCAGTTTGGCTTGAGGGGTGCATTTATCTCCTGCTTCTGAAACCCCGGAATGGGCCTTCCTTAAAAAGGACTGGGTGTCTTGGATACTTTTGAATCGGTGTCCTTTATTTTCCCCACTCGATCCATCAGCTGCTGACAGATGAATTTCGTACCTCTTCCAGCGTCGACCCTGGGGTGATGCTCGTGTCGTGGTGGTGTGTGGGGGTGAGAGCTCTCTCCTCACCACTGCCCTCCTTAATTAAACGGAGGCCCAACCTCTGCCTAATTGGCAGAAGTCCGCGGGCTTCAGGTGAAGACACACCGAAGCTTCTAGCCCGGCTGTGCCCCTCAAGAGCCATGTGACCTTTGCAGGTCACCTACCTGCAGCCCCGCCCCCTTGTCTGTCTGTCCACTAGGTGCGTACCGTCTGTCGCGTGGGTTAAAAGAGCTAGTCGCTTGCAAAGCCCTCAGCACCGTGAGCGCTGCTTACAGCAGGTGCTCAGTGGATTCTCATTCTTGTTGCGTTATTGAAATTACCTGCTTCGGGGCCCAGCTTCAAATTCACCTCCTCGATCAGGAAGTCTTTCCAGGGGCCCTGTTCTGACCACAACTTCACTTTGCAACGTTCCAGAGCAGTCTATGCTCAGATCTCAGCCCGGAGGACATTTCGGACTTGGCGTGACCCCAGAGAGCAGGGCCGGGCCTGATAACGTAGGTCTACGACTTGCACCAGCAGGTGCTGGGCAAAGTCCTGGAGAATTCGTGCTCCATGTGCGTGGCTTGTGGGCCCGGCTCATCTGAAGTCCCTGTCACATGTTTTCCACATTTTAGGAGTCAGAGATGATGGGAACGGGGCTTTGGACACCTCAGTCCTTAACAGGGAGACTCCTACAGCCTAAGGGACATGCCTACTGCCTAGGTACTTTGCCTAAGGCACCTCCAGGAATACTTAGCATTATTTCGGTTAGTACCTGGTTACTAGAAGAACTTCAAAACACAACTCTGGGCATCTCAGTCCCCTTGCCCAGTGGCTCCCCTCTGCCCACAGGACAACCCACGTCCACTGGGACTTGCAGGGTCCCTCCCTGACCAGTCTCCCAAAAACATGAGTTTCCCAGAATGCACCATTTTCTCACTCACCTCTGCACCCTGCTCTCTCCCTGCCTTTAGCACCGCCCCTCCCACTCTTTGGCCAACTCCAATCGTTTTTATGCTTCAACCTAAACGTCCCCTCCTCCCAGAAGCCTTCCGTGATACCTCCAGGCTGGATGCTCCTCCTCTGCCCTCCCAGAGCTCTCTCTTTCCCAGAGCTCACCACAGGGCGGTACAGCCGCCTCATCCCTGTCGGCCTCCCGGGGCCGCGGTGCCTGAGGCAGTTTCCCAGGACCGTGGTCACCGGGGGGCCTAAAACAACGTGTTCTCTCATGGCTCAGGGGGCCAGGCCTCTCAAACCAGGGCATCACCAAGGGCCGGTTCCTTCTTGCCAGCTCAGAGGGAGGGTCTGTCCCCCGCGCCCCGCCCCGCCCCCAGCCTCTGGCCTGTCCAGGCCGCGTCACCCAGTCCTGGGCTCTGTCATCCCACGGGCTCTTCCCTCCTTCCTCTCCTCCTCTTCGAAGGATGCCGCTTCCAGACGAGGCCCCCGAACCCAGCGCGACCGCGTCTGACCTGGATTAGACCTGCCAGGACGCCACGGCCCAGGAAGGTCACACGCTCCANGCGGTGGGGCCCCGGCAGCGTTTTATGAGTTGCGATGTACTGCGGTTAATTCCCTTAATCTAGACTTGCTTGTCCATAAAGCCCAGACCTCAAGTATTGGATTTCCCTGATCAAAGGGCGGCGTGTGGGGGGCGCTGCCCGGGGGGGCTCGGCGAGGCTCGTAAACACGGGGCCCCAGGCCGCGACGCACAGCCTCCCGAAGATGGGCCGCCCGACGGCCGAGCAATCCGGCGTGAAATATTACCGCTGCGTCTACGCCGCTGCTGGGATTTACAGCCGGGTATTAATCTGCCTGGCTTAATGCGCTGACCTTTGGCACCCAGCAATCCAGGGAATGGGGCTGGGGAGGCCAGAAGCCAATTCCCTGGATTAAAGCAGAAGGAGCCCCAGCATCTGGGAGTGTCAGGGACAGTTTAAGCGGGAGCAGAGGGTCTCTGGTGCTCCCCGTCGGGTGGGCGGGGGGCACTTGTCCCACAGGCTACCCGGGGAAAGACACGGAAGCGCCTTTTGCCAAATGCAGGAGTTTCCCCGCCTCGTTCAGGCCTGCCTTCACTTAGCTGCTCTCTCTTCTGAGTTCCAGGAACTCTGCACGTCTGTGTCTTTCCCCTAGAATGCCCTTCCTTCATGCACCCTGGATGTCACCTCCTCCAGGAAGGCTTCCTAACCCCCCAGTCTTGCTAAGGCCCTCCTCACGATGCTAGGGGGGTCTCGAGGTTGTCATTGTGGTTTTTCTAGCCTTGCTCGCCTCCCAAACGAAGTCACTTAAAGGCATGAGCTGAATCGTTGCCCCACTCGCCTGTCTCTGGAGCCACGCGGGTGGGAAACAGCGGGTGTTTATTGCCGGAATGAATGAAGAGGAACTCAGCGACAGCCAGGAGTGCGGTTGACGGTTTTCAGCGATGATGTCATTGCATTTGGCGTGTTGAGTCTTTTGAGCAACCTTCCTCTCTCCGTGACTCAGTTTCCTCTTTCGTAAGGTGGGAATAAGGAGACGGCTAATCACATAGTGCTGTCATCTGTTCCTTCATTTGACAAATGTTTATTGAGGGCTCACCGTGTGCAGTTGTTGATCTAGGCACTGGGGACGTGGCAGTGAACAACACAGACAAAAATCACCACCGCTCCGGTGAGTCCGTGACGTTCCTGGAGGGAGACAGGTAATAGAGGAGCTGGTGTCACGGAGAAAAAAATAACAGAAGTGGGGGATGAAGCGTTAGGGTAAAGGTGGGTTGGAGTTTTAGAGACAGTGGCCAGGAGAGGCCTCGTTGCTAGGGTAGCTTTTGAGTAGAGAGTAGAAAGTGAGGGGGAGAGAGAGAGAGACAAGTGGCTATCTGGGGGAGAGCACTGTAGGCAGAGGACACAGCTAGTGCAAAGGCCCTGAGGCAGGGAGCAGCAAGGAAGGCCGGTAGAATGTACAGGAGTGAATGAGGGGGAAGGAGGGGGGGAATGAAGACACAGGATAACTGAGGTTAAAACGAGTTAATATGAATGGATTAGCACAGCGATAAATGACACCATGGTCCATTCACACTAGGGAAGCTCTCTGCTAAAAGCCACAAGGTGGATTTTATGGGCCGATATAGGGACATCTCCGACGGGTAGATCACCAAGACATGTTTTTAAGTGGAAAAACACACTTCAGAAATACATACACAGAGGGGCGCCTGGGTGGCTCAGTCAGTTAAGCGTCCGACTTCAGTTCAGGTCATGATCTCACAGTTCATGAGTTCGAGCCCCATGTCGGGGTCGTCGGGCTCTGTGCTGACAGCTGGGAGCCTGGAGCCTGCTTGGGATTCTGTGTCTCCCTCTCTCTCTCTACTCCTCCCCCACTCGTGCTCTGTCTCTCTCTCTCTCAAAAATAAATAAGCATTAAAAAAATTTATATGTATAAAAAAGAAATAAATACATATATTAAAATATATTATATAGTATTTTTAAAATTGAAGCAATGTGCCTATACACACTATTTAAATGAATAAGAGAAGATCTGGAAAGATCCATGCTAAAGTATTAATGGTGTCCACATCTGGAGAGGAGGTGGGATCGGGGGAGGTGAAGGAGACCCTAACCTATTTCACTCTCTTCATGTATCTTTTGTATTGCTTAAGGGTTTTACAGCACCCACGCACTTGAAGGTTGCTTGAGTGATACATGGATTTTTATTAAAAGGGAGGCACAGAGACGTTCAAAGGGCCCAGGGACCCACCAACCTATCCTGGAATTCCAACACAAGGCACATTTCAGGGGGAGCTTGGCTAAGCCCTGGTGCTGTGCTCGGTGGGTTTATGGATACTAACTTCTAGCCACCCTTCATAAGCCACACAGCGGGTCACGGAAAGAGTTCTTAGTTGGAAAGTACGAACAAAAAGCCTGTGGCCTGTCGTATCTTTGGTACCTAAGAACCAAATAAAGAAACTGGAATTTTGCTATTGATTCAAGGTCCACCAGAAAGAAACCTAGGGGATCTGGCTCTCTGGGAGGCAGCGGTGTTTACTTCCAGGGAATGTTCTGCCTAAGGATGTAGACAAGCTCATCCTTGGGTGTGAGGCCAGAAAACAGCTTGTCAACATTGTATTATGATGCAGGAAGCTCAGTGCTTTAAAGACCTTGAGGCTCATGTTTTCTCTTGGCCAAGTATCCTTCGGTAGCCTCCTAGCATTGACTTCCTCTTTCCCGTGCTGCATAGAAGCCTCCAGAGTGGAAAGACAGAGCCTACCCCCAGCTCCAGTGTTGGCTTCTGGCTGACTCAAGTCACACTGTCCAAGCTCATTCCTCTTAGCAGTGATTAGATCAGGTTGAGTGTGTGTGTAAAAGTGTCATATCTGAGTTAGGACCTTTTGCGACCGGGGGACTATCCAGTCTTAGGATAAAGGTGACACTGGGAAAGGCAGAGTCAGAGAAGGAAAGAGATTGGATCCTGATGACAGCATTGAATGCCTAGATCAAGCCGCTCCTGAACCTTTCATTTCTGTTGTGTGTGATTTAAAAATTTTTTTACTAATTAAAAATTTTTTACTGTTTATTTTTGAGAGAGAGAGAGAGCATGAGCAGGGGAGGGGCAGAGAGAGGGAGACACAGAATCTGAAGCAGGCTCCGGGCTCTGCTCTGTCAGCACAGAGCCCGACGCGGGGCTCAAACTCACAAACCCTGAGATAATGGCCTGAGCTGAAGTCGGATGCTTAACAGACTGAGCCACTCAGGCACCCCGTGTGTGTGAAGTTTTCTTTTAATGGAGGCTGGCAATGAGGTAGTAAACCATGAAAAGACATGGAAAAAAATGGTGGGTAGAGCTAAGTTATTAAGTCAATGTGAAAAGGCTAAATAGTGTATGATTATGACTATATGACATTTTTAAAAAGGCAAAGCTACAGAGACAGTAAAAAAAAAAATCAGTGGCTGGCAGGATGGCAGGCACCGGGAGCATTTAACAGAGCACAAAGGACTTTAAGGGCAGCCAAACCATTCTGTACGACACTAAAATGGTGGATCTACATCATTCATTATACATTGTCAAAGCCCATAGAATATACACTACCGAGTGTGAGCCCTCACGTAAGCTATATGCTTTCATTAATAAGAACATATCAGCATTGGTTCATCAATTGTAACAAATGTACGGCGAATGCAAGCTGTTAATAGTAGGGTAAACTGAGGTGGGATGTGTGTGTGGGGGTGTGTGGCACGGATGGGCTTAGGGGAATGCTCTGTGCTTTCTGCACAATTTTTCTATAAATCTCAACTTACCTGGTGAAATAAGACAATTACCAAAAAAGTTGAGGGAGCTGTGTTCTCTGAAAATGTTGTCAGGCTCAGGCAGGACCGTTTGGGCGTTGGTGACAAAGAATAGTGTCAAACAACCAAACAGCCACATCCTCCAGTCTGAGACTCAGCCCGGTGTCTGCGTACTGAATGCACCGGTGTCCTGGACTGTAAAGTCTCTGGGTTTTGATTCTATACGACTACGGGCAAAACTGCTAGACCCTGTGTATCTATTTACGCGTGACCACATATGAACAGTAGTGCGCAATTATTAAGTACCGTCTGCTTGTATTCCTCTAATAGCAAAGCCTGGGAAGGGTCTGTGTGCAGGTAGGTTACCTGGATGGGATCCCAGGTGACAGGAGTGAATGGGTCAGGGGAAGGAGCCGGGACAGAGGCAAAGTCAGCGTCACAATGTGCTTGTGAGCGGATTGTCAACGGGGCTTGGGTTTGTCTGCCCAGAAGCTGGAGGGCTGGGATGTTCATCCGTCCGTGTCTGAGACCCATCGACTGAGAGTTGTATCCCGGCTCATCAACACCTGTACCCTTCTGGGCTCTACTGCACAGGGGGCAGTGAGCTCTCCGGAAGACGGCCAAGGTCCTGGGGCACAGGGCAGAAAGCTGCAGGGAGTGAGTGGGAGGTGAAACTGGACACACACACACACACACACACACACACACACACATGCATGCAGCCACGTACCACAGTCGCCGCTGCAGTTGGACAAGCCACGGGCAGGTAACCTAGGGAACCAGCGTGTCTGACTCAGTGCCAACACACGGCAGGTACGGCGCACAAAACCAGAGCTTTAAAAACCATGACAAAGAGACCAGTATAAATCCAAGGGTTACTGCGTTCCCGGCTCCCCCGGGAATCATCTCGTACGCCCTCAGGGCTGGGCCACCCCACTCCCGAGATCTGCTCTGTCCAACGCCACCCACTTTTGCTGTTCTAGAACAGATGTGGCTGGCTAAGCAGAAATCATTTTTTCTTCTTTTGGGTGGGGGGAGTTCATGGGCTCTTTTAAATAATCTCTTGGAAAGGAACAGTGAGATCCGACGACACCAGAATACTGACGTCACCAAATGCTGGTGAGGATGTGAAGCAACAGGAACGTCTTCACCGCTGGTGGGATGACAGATCTATCACAGCCACTTCGGAAGGTAGCGTGTCGGCTCTTTACAAAACCAAACTCATTCTTACCGTACGATCCAGCAATGGCACTCCCTGGCATTTATGCAATGAAGTGAACACGTATGTCCACACTGAAACCCGCATGCAGATGCTTATAGCAGCTTAGTTATGGTTGCTAAGACTTGCACCTGACCAAGATGTCTTTCAGCAGGGGATGGATAAACATAAAGTGTGGCCCATCCACGTGATGGAATAATATTCAGCACTAAAATGAGTGATCTGACCATGAAAAGACACAGGGGAGACTTAAATGTATATTACTTAAAAAATTTTAAATATTTATTTTTGAAAAAGAGAGAGAGAGCAGGGGAGGGTCAGAGAGAGAGGGAGACACAGAATCTGAAGCAGGCTCCAGGCTCTGAGATGTCAACCCAGAGCCCGACGCGGGGCTCGAACCCACGGATTGTGAGATCATGACCTGAGCTGAAGTCAGACGCTTAACCGACAGAGCCACCCAGACGCCCCTTAAATGCACATGACTAAGTGAAAGAAGCCTGTCTGAAAGGGCTCCATATTGTATGACTCCAGCTATGGGATGTTCTGGAAAAGGCACACTTAGGTCGACAGAACAAAGATCAGTGTGGCCAGGCCCTGGGGGCTTGGGACGAGGAAAGGATGACCAGGCGGATGGAGCACAGAGGATTTTTAGCGGCATGAAGTCACTCTGTACTCTATGCTCTGCTGACTATGATAACATGTGCCACCCATAGTGAACCCACCAAAGTATGGCTCCTGGGTGATGCGGGTCCATGCAGGCTGGCTCACTGTGACAGATGTGCCCTCTGGTGGGGGGGCTGCTGGGAATGGGGGAGCAGTGCACATGGGGATGAGGGGTACATAGGACATTTCTATCACTTCTGCTCCATTCTCTGTGAACTTAAAATTTCTCTATAAAACAAAGTCTGTTACAACAAAGTCTACCGGGCCAACAGTATATATCACGACCACTCCTAGAACAATCTCAATTTTTCAGTTACCTTAAACAGCTGGGAGATGTAGCCACACTGGGCTCATGCCCTGATTGGCAGCAAATGGCAGAAAGGGAGGGAAGGTGGCCCTTTCCGGGGGGGCGCATGGCTCCTCGTTGCCGCAGCCCCCCTGCCCCAGTTTGGCCGTTATGATGGATTTACACTCAGTGGTTTGTTTTCAGTGGGCTGTGCTTCTCACGCAGTGCGGAGGACAGGCACAGGAAGGGACATTGAAGGCAGGGCAGGACAGGTTCTCGGGGGCGGATGGGGTGGGTAGAACCTTCCAGGCTCCTCGCCCGCCTTCCCACGTGGAGTGGCGTGCTTGCACCGGGCTCAGCTGGACCCGCGACAGGCTGGACTCCAGGATATGTGCCTGTCCCCTGTGGTTCTGACAGTCGTGGAGAAGAGTTGGCTGGTCATGGGCAGATGCGGGCTTGCAGGTGCGGGGAAGGACGTGCTGGAGAGGGAAGCCTCTCGATCTCAGATGGCCGTCACTTAGGGGGGCTTGCACCCAGGGCGGCCTGAGATCCCCAGCACGGCACCGCCAGCCACAGTGCTATCGAGCACCGGAAGCGTGGGTGGTCCAAGCCGAGATGGGCTCTAGGTGTGACCCACGTGCCTGGTCTTTGCGACTTTACACAAATGAAATGACATATAAAATATTGAATACATAGTTGGATTTCAGAAGGTTTTCTGAGAAGCAGAGAAATATGGCACTTCAAGGTTATTTTTTTTTAATGTTTACTATTTTTGAGAGAGAGAAAAGAGTGAGAGAGAGAGAGAGAGAAAGAGAGAGAGAGAGAGAACAAGTGGATGAGGGTCAGAGAGAGAGGGAGACACAGAATCCGAAGCAGGCTCCAGGCTCTGAGCTGTCAGCACAGAGCCCGACGCGGGGCTCGAACTCACAAACTGCTAGATCATGATCTGAGTTGAAGTCGGACACTCAACCGACTGAGCCCCTCCAGGCGCCCCGGCACTTCAAGTTTTAACTGAAAGAGCCTGTACTGGGAACTCAGTGTTCGTTCCCTTTACTTTCAAGTCTGATCTGCTTTGGAGCTTATAATAGGTCAACGGTAGACATTGTGTTTCTGGGGCATCACTGGACTTGTGTATGGAACACATATATCCCAGGTTTCGGACACCAGATTGTTGCAATTCTGTGACTGGCCAACAGGAGGCGTGCTCAGCGATGCATTCCTGAATGCGGATTCTGGTCAACCCAGCACCCTGGCAGACTGCGCTCTATGCTTTACGGGTGAGGATGACACCTTGAGTCTGATGGTGCCCGAGACAGGCTGAGAATTGGACCTTGAAGAATCTGGTGGGCCCTATGTAATCTTCTAGGTCCTTCCTCCTCCCTCCTGTGTCTGAGGACCAATGGCATTGGCATCGCCTGGGACTTTGTAAGTATACGCAGCCTCAGGTGCCAGCCAGAATCTGCATTTTAATAGGATTCTCGGGAGATTTCTATGCTATTTATTTATTTATGTTTATTTTTGAGAGAGAGAGACAGAGCAGGAGTGAGTGAGGGGCAGGGAGAGAGGGAGACACAGAATCAGAAGCAGGCTCCAGGCTCTGAGCTGTCAGCACAGAGCCCGATGTGGGGCTCGGACTCACAAACTGTGAAATGGTGACCTGAGCTAAATCGGACACTTCACCGACTGAGCCACCCAGGTGCCCCTCTATGCTTTTTACGGCACGAGAAGTACAGGTTTGGTTTGAGGGATTGGTCCTCGATTAATGGTTCTCAATCCTGGCTGCACGCTAGTGACCCCGTGGAAGACAAACGCTCTGATGCTCCCCACTGAGCCCTGCCTCCTGGCATTTACACTGTGGGGGTGATTCCCTCCTTGAGAGCATGCGCAGGACCTGAGACTTGTGCAAGACAAAAGTGACAGGCTATCTGTGAAATGTTACTGAAGATTGTTACTTGTATCTGCCTGGCAGACTCTTTCCCTCGCTGGCTTCCATGATGCTAGAGGCCAGGTTGAGGGGAGGCCCCTGTGGCCAAAAACCAAGGGTGGCCTTTCACCAACAGCCAGCAAGCTCCTACAGCTTGCAAGAAACTGGAACATCAAAGCTGAACATCCCCAGTTGAACCTTCAGATGTGACCTCTGCCCCAGCCAACACCTTGACTGTTGCCTTGTGAAAGGTGCTGATGCGGAGGCTCTAGCTGAGTCTCGTCCGGATTCCTGACCCACAGGAGCCATGAGTAATAAACGTGTGTTGTTTTGAGCCCCTTTATTTGTGGTAGTGTGTTACACAGTGATAGAGAACAAACAGTCATCTATGGAACTTAACAAGAGAACGAGGCAAGCACAGTTATGGTTCAACATCAAAGGCCAGTTTCTGACCAATTAAACTGGAGTCTCCAGGGGCTGGTCCAAGCAGTGGTATTTAAGGAGCTCTCCCCCTATGATGCTGATGCACAACTGAGGCTGGGGGACCCTGCCCCAGACGCTGCTGGTGGAAAACATCCTCCAATGATTATAGGGTCACTGAGCACTCTCCCCTGCTCCCCAACCTCACACGTGGTCATTTGAGCTTTCTGACTGCTTGCCCCTGGGTTGGGAAGAGTATAATCTTTTCCCCAGCTTTCTTCCATTTGCCTCACTCTGGCATCAGGGGCTTCTGGTGCCCCTTCCATCAGAAAGACAAAACCACTGGGAAGAGGGCCCCACTGTGATGATGTGTGATGCCACCATCCATCCGTCCATCCACCCATTCATCCATCCATCCATCCATCCATCCATCCATCCATCCATCCATCCATCCATTTATCCATCCATCTTCTCATCCATCCACCCACCCACCCACCCATCCACCCATCCACCCGTCCATCTGTCCATCCATCCATCCACCCATCCACCCATCTGTCCATCCATCCACCCATCCATCCATCCATTTATCCATCTATCCATTTATCTATCCATCTTCTCATCCATCCATCCACCCACCCACCCATCCATCCATCCATCCATCCATCCCTGGGAAAGGACCTTAATGCAGAGGTCAGGAGGCTGGAGCCTTCATCCAAGGCCTTTGAAACTGGAGCTTTCCTATCGTATTCACACATCTGAAACGAATCAGGGGGTGAAGGACAGACAAGGGGTAATGGCTCAGAGAGAATCTGGCAAGTGTGGAGGTCTCGAGGACAGATGAGAGACCAGACCTACGATGACTCTCCTGTGTCATCTTGACGGGTCAGGATGTTTCCCGGGGCTCGGGGGAGTGGGCCAGCCTGCAGCCATCGAGATGTCAGGAGTACAACCTAGGGCACCCTGTGTCCCCTGGACAGCTGCTTTATGACTTGGCCTGCTGTTCCCCTGGCTTGTCCTGGACCATGTTTTCCAAAGATAAGCAGTTAAGAGGCATGTCGGAGACAGGGGATTTATGGCCTAGATACTCAGCTTCCCTGGCCTGGCTGTCCCCTGACCCTGCCTGGGGCTGCCAGGACTGACCTATGGAAGAATAACGATTATAAGAAGATTTACTGGAAGCAGAGCCAAGGATCGGTGGGGGTTGAGGAGGGCACGGTCTACACCTGAGAACCGTGCAGTCTTGAGAACTGAAAAGAGCTTGGGTGCCAACCCAAGCCCAGTGGGGCTCTTGAACGAAGCGTTCTGAGTGTAGGGTTAAAGAGCCCAGGTTTCAAAAGCTGGCTCTGTCACGTGGGCACATGGCTTCACAAACCTCAGTGTTCTCATCTGTAAGATGGGTGTAACAGGGATGCTTGAGTGGGATGCGATGGCCGTCAGTGCATGGTATCTGGAAAGAATAAGTGCTCAATAAAATGTAGCTGCTAGACCAGATTTTCCTTCCATAGCTGGGTGGGAACTGAGGTGTCCAATCGGGGTATGACATTCCTGCAGGGAGGCAGGAGGCACACAGAATATTCCTGCAGAGTCTGCCCGTCTGCTAGCTTATAACCCGGGTGAGTAGACTTTCCCACAGATCCCAGCTTCTCTATATTCTTTCCCCGATGAACAACGACTCAACCACAGATCATGTCTTTCCTGTTGTTCTTCCAAAGCTCATTTATTAAGGGTCTTTCCCAAATGACCAGGTGCCTAGTCTTTTGACTGGATCAGGCTCTTGATTTCACGAGGGAAGTTCTTGAGGACAAGGCGTTCATCATTCCAAACAGTGGGGACCCTGCCCGGCGAAGTGTGAAGAGTTAGACTAATGACGGGGATCATCATCAAGAGAGCACAGCCAAGGCAGACTCTACGGGCAGTGGGGGCTATACCAGGGGGTTCACAGGCCCCCCTGGGCCCCCATACTTCACACAACAGTCTGTGCTGTCCTTTTACGAAACAATGGTTTGAGGGGTGCCTGGGTGGCTCAGTCCGTTAAGCACCTGACTCTTGATTTCGTCTCAGCTCCTGATCTCATGGTTTGTGAGTTCAAGCACCGCATTGGGTTCCGGGCTCCGATCTGACAAGGCAAAGCCTGCTTGGGATTCTCTCTCTCCCTCTCTCTCTGCCCCTCCCTGGCTTGCTCTCTGTCTCTCTCTCAAAATCACTAAACTTAAAAAAAAAAAAAAAACCCACAATGGTTTTAACAGTCCTTTTAGGAATGAGGAATTCAGGCTCAGAGAGTGCAGGGAAACACACCAGGATTCCAGGCTCAGAGACCAGAGTGCACTATGGATACTGACCTATAGAAAGCGACTTCCTACCCCCAAAGTTCCTGATATCCATGAAAGTTTCCTCCTCGCCACCTGAGTGTGCACACCTCCGATACGAGTGCTTGAAAGCTCTTACTGAAAATATCCTCTTCCGGTGAGTTTGTGAGCACGCCCTTCGCAGGGGGTGGTGCCCGGAGGAGACCGGAAATTAGCACCCATTTGGGAGTCGGAAAAGGGGAGCTCAATGCTGGCTTTCGCACTCACGAGCCCTTGGCGTCAGAGCAAGCCATCTGACTTTTCACAGCCTCAGTTTCCCTCTCGGAAAATGGAGATAATAACGTTTCCCTGGAAGGAGGAAGGGAACCATACCGGGAAAAGTGCTGTTTAGATGCGGAATGATCGTATCATGGTGGCCCATCCGGTTGTCCTGGGGACTGTGCTTATGGCGTAGCACTACCAGCCTCACCCTATGCCAACTCCCTTTCCAAAAGCTCTTTCTTGTCCTTTTGCATTATGGAAGAAAGAAAACAGAACAAAAGCCCCGAACTCCAGGGTAAAGCACTTCAAGGACTTCCTTTCCTGCTTGAGCAGACGACTCAATCTCCTTGACCTGGGTGTCCTACCTGGGAAGGGGACGTGCCAGGCTCAAGAGTCTGTTGGGGATACTGACTGGGTCCGACGGTGCAGAATACGTGCACAGTGCCTGGAACAGCACCGGGCACCGAGGCCGTGCTCAAGAAATGTCAGCTGGGGGCGCCTGGGTCGGTTAAGCATCTGACTTCAGCTCAGGCCATGATCTCATGATTCATGGGTTCGAGCCCCGCATCGGGCTCTGTGCTGACAGCTCAGAGCCTGGAGGCTGCTTCAGATTCTGTGTCTCCCTCTCTCTCTGACCCTCCCCTGCTCACACTGCCTCTCTCTCTCTCAGAAATAAATAAAACATTTTTTAAAAATAATAAAAAAAGAAATGTCAGCTGTTATTAAAGATTAATGTTTCCCAAGGCTTAGAGGACCCTAAGTCCCCCCCATGCCCTCCCTCAGCTCTTTCACATTCCCTATTCTCCATTCCCCTCTCCCTCTGCCCTCCAGCAAAACTCCCTGTAACCACAGGGCCTTTGCACAGCTGCGTAGAACTGTCTCCACTCCTCTGCTGGTCTAGTTAACTTTTACTTGTTATCCTTAGCCTTCCCCAATCTGTCCCCTCTCCTCAACCCCGCGGTCAGATGCCCCTGCAAACACTCTAATCATGTTGGGTAACTTCCCCTAGTTCTCATTTGTGATTTGAAATAATGGATCTATCTTTACAACGAATAGAGTGGTTAGCTCCATGATGGAGGGGACATTGTTTATGCCTCCCTGCTTTATCTTCCCAGAGCCTAGAACTTCTCCTGACACAGAAAGATGCACAGTCGCTATTTATTGCGAGAATGAATAAGTGATCTTTCTCCTTGGGTCTGAGGGCAGAGCGGAGCTTGTGAAGTTCCCGCATCCTGTTTCTCAACGATCAGCTTGAGGTCACTGGTGAGTTTTACGAGTGCCCCACAACCCCTGATGCAATTCTGGGAAGCAGGGGCCGTGTGCTCAGGGCACTTTCCCACGGCGCGCTGGGCTAGGAGGAAGTCGCTCACGGTACCCTCCTCCTTTGTGGCCCAGAAAGATCTTTGCATGATGGGCGGATGCCACAATGAGAACGTGTGGGGGTGACTGGGAATGAGGGAGAAGAGGAAGGCTTGGTCCCTTAACATCCTTCGTCCGCACTCAGAGGAGCCTGCAGTCAGTACTGCTATTTACAGCTGACCCGATAATAGTAACGAAAACAGAAACCCTAGAAGCTGTTTGCTGAGTGCTTTTTATGTGCCTAGTGCGGCGCCTGGGCCACAGGAGGGTCCAACGATTAATGAAGTGAATGAATGAACACCAGGCGTTCTATTAATCACAACTCACCCAGAATTTCATTTTACCCTCAGAACAGTCTTGCAGGGGAGGTTCTACTATTATCAACCCCATTTTATAGAAAAACAAACAAGTCAGAGAGATTCGCCGTTGTGTTTCAGAAACTATCGGAAGCATCAGAAGGAGCACGATCTCTCTCTCTCTCTCTGATTACGTCCTCCCTCCCCCCCATCTCTCTGCCCTCCCTGGGAGAGAGATATTATTATTGAACCCATTCATTATTATTATACCCATTTGAAAGATGAGAAGCAAGGCTTACAGAGGAGAAATGAAATGGCTTGCCTGGCCTCACATCAGTATTCGTTCCCGGGACTGCCAGTGTTGGGAGCTTCAAACAACAGAAATGTACTCTCTTAGTCCTGGAGGCGAAAAGTCTGGAATCAAGGTTGTCAGCAGGGGGCCGCGCCCTCCAGAGTTTCTAGGGAAAGTCCACCTCCTTGGATGGCGGACTCAACACTCGACCTCTGCTCATCTGCCTCTGGGTTTCTCTGCATGGCTTCTCTTCTGTCTCTTATGTCCCCCAAATCCCGATGACCTCACCTCGAGGTCCTTACGTGAATCATCACCTCTGCAAAGACCCTTATTCCCAACAAGGCCACATTCTGAGGACCCAAGTAGACAAGTCCCTTGGGAGGCCGCCACTCAACCCACCACTGGTCTGCCAAGTGCCGGAGCAGAAAATTCAAGCCAGCCTGGACGCGCTCCAAAACCTTTGTGTGTAACCGACACAGGATACTTAGAAAATCCACAAAGATCGTGGGCCTTCTTTAACTTATTAGGGACCCATAGCTCTTGACTTTGGCTTCTCTTTTTTGTATGATGTTGAGTCCGATGACACAGATTTGTAATTTTTGATTTTTTAAAAAAATGTTTATTTATTTTTGAGAGAGAGAGAGAGAGAGAGCCGCGGAGGAACAGAGAGAGAGAGAGAGACAGAGTCTGAAACAGGCTCCAGGCTCTGAGCTGTCAGCACAAAGCCTGACGTGGGGCTCGAACCCACGAACCTGAGATCATGACCTGAGCCAAAGTCGGACACTCAACTGACTCTTATCAGGTATATGCTAAACTCTTATCAGGTATATGGTTTACACATTATTTTTCTCCCATATTACATTTTCAGTTGTGAGGGATGAGTAAGTCTGGAGATCTCACTTGTGACTGAGGTTAACAATGTCGGAGGCTTGAAGTTTGTGAAGAGCGACACACAAACAAATGTAAGGTGGTGGCGATTGCTTTCCAGTGTATACATGTAATCAAGGCATCAGGTTGTAGGCCTGAAGATACACGATGAAACTGACAAAAGAAGAAGTTAGCTAAAGAGAGAGAGATTCAGTGCCAGCCCTCCCTTTTGGGCAGGGTTCACCTGCTACACAGAAATTTGACTCAGGAGCTGGTGGGATGTTGAGCTCTTTGCGAAAGAGGCAGGTGAGATCTTCCCCCCGGGCATTCTGTTTAGGTGATGGATTTATATTGTGGATTTTTTCCCCTTTAGGATCTTAGACTCTTCTCTTGTATCCACCTGCCTAACAGCCCACAGCGAAGACAGGAAAAAAACACTCAGCCAGGTAAGGAGTAGGAGCGTGGGAGGGGTCAAACACGGTATTCAGAGTCCAGAATAAATCGAAGGATAGCTGATTCTCAAGTTCTTATGCACCCTTGGTGCAAACTTGGTCCCTCTTGGAAGAAGAGGGTCAAACCCTGTCCTTTCTAACGTCTCGTGGTAGTAAGGGGCTATGATTAAAAATCAGGATCAGGAGGGGCGCCGGGGTGGCTCAGTCAGTTGAGCGTCCAACTTCAGCTCAGGTCATGATCTCGTGGTTCGTGGGTTTGAGCCCCGCGTCCGGCTCTGTGCTGACAGCTCGGAGCCCAGAGCCTGCTTCGCATTCTGTGTCTCCCTCTCTCTCTGCCCCTCCCCTGCTCACACGCTCTCCTCTCTCTCTGCCTCACAATAAATAAACAGGAAGCATTTTTTTTAAAAATCAGGATTAGGACTCAGACGGCGATGAATTGGGAACCCAGCCTTTTCACTTGCTGTGCAATCTTAGGCAAGTGTCTTAATGCTGCTGAGCCTCGGTTTTGTCATCTGTACAGAGTGAATATTAACAGTAGGCTTATTGTGGGTATCTGATGATCTGGGAGGGACAGAGTGCGGAGCCCAGTGCCTGGTGTATATACAACAGTCAAAAATGTCAGCTCTGCCACCATTATTGTCCCCTGACTTTGCCTGCCGGTCCCCCATGCCATCGTTCCTTCAGTTCTCCTGAGAGCACAGCGAGGCCGTGAGTCACAATCCTTCTCCCGCCCAAGCTGTCTCGACTTCCTGGTACGCTGTGTCCCTGTGCCCTGATCCCAGCGAGAGGTTGCTACTCGTTCCCACCTCACCGCAGAGCACACAGCCCTTTCTCTGCCTGTTTGCTCTTTCCTGTTTGCTGAGAGTTGATGTCATTAGTTTAATGCAGGCTCCCAGACATCAGGCTCTGCGTCTCCGCAACTCGCTCTGTGTTTACACTACAAGGATGCTTAATAGTGTGTGGTGACGATGGCGTACTACACATGACAGCTGAGTCAAGAACGCCTTCGCACTGGCCTGAATCAGCCAAGGGAGGGTTTTAACCATCATCCTTACTGCAAACAGATGTTTAGCACATAATAAATGCTAGGTGGGAGGGATGCAAAGATGGTTAGGATAGGTGCTTATCTGCAGAATCTGAGCTTTTGGAGGACATGGACCACGTTTCGAGCCCTGTCACAAAATCCAGGGCTTAATGCAATGTCTGGCACAGAATGAGTGATGAATACATACTTGTTTTTTTCACTGTTCGTTTGAGAATTCGTTTTGAACGTCCCACTGTATGTGGGGCTCTGTGCTAGACTCCGGGAACCCAACAATGAACAAAATAGGTGGTCTTTTTCTTTGGGTGATGGACGTGGCAATGAGTAATCAAATTCACAACAGCAAGTCCCGGAGTAGAGGTGTGCTGGGTACACAGAATCCTTGGTCAGTGTTCCCCGGAGGGCTCATGGAGGATAAGCCTTTGAGCTGGGGTTCGACGGAGGAGTGGGAATCTATCAGGTGGAGAATGTGTTCCAAGTAGAGGCAGCAACATGCAGAACCTGGTGTTTTAGGGAAGAGCAAATGACTTCTTAGGACCTGAGCTCAGAAGATGAGTGAGGGCATGAATCTGGAAAGATAATTTTAAGGCAAAAGGTAGCAACGAAAGGACCGACATGGAATGCCTTAGTCAGATTTGTGTTTTCTTTTTTTAAAATTTTTTATTTTTTAATGTTTATTTTTGAGGGGGGGAGGGAGAGAGAGAGACAGAGAGAGAGAGAGACAGAGAGAACAGGGGAGGGGCAGAGAGAGAGGGAGACACAGAATCCGAAACAGGCTCCAGGCTCTGAGCTGTCAGCACAGAGCCCGCGCAGGGCTCAAACCCACAAACCCTGAGCTCATGACCTGAGCTGAAGTCCAAAGCTTAACCAACTGAACCACCCAGGCGCCCCCAGATTTGTGTTTTCTAAAGACCTCCGTGGCGATAGGATGGAGGCTGGGCTGGGAATGGCAAACAGATGCTTCTCTTGATGGACATTGGTCGAAAAACTCAGAGCCGGAGGACTTTGGTATCAGATAAACTGACTTTCTGATTTATAGCTTTTTCCACCGGTGTAAATAATCCCCCCACGGCTGATTTCAGGCTACCAACATGAGGTCACCAAATGCAGACTTGGCAAGAGATACGTGTCCTTTTTGTGAACACTGTGAAAAATAGCAGAGCCAAAATATTTCCGTATGTCCCCTGCAGAGCAGGCTCCATGGGGAGGAGATGGGGGGAAGAGCTTAGGAAATTGTAGGTAGGGGACCCAAAGGTGAGGCGGCGTGTAGACGGTACATGAACATTCAATCCGCTATTTTTCCATGAGCCCTGCCTGGGCAGGGATTGGTCCTTCTTAGACACGTGGTTTGGGCAGGATTGCCTGACACCCTGTGCGGAGGATCAACAGGTGGAAGCAATGAGTGAATCCCCTTCCCAGACGGCGGCCATTGGCTCAGGGTCGGGTATTTAGCCAATCAGAATCTGTGACATGTAAGAAGATGCTTGCTTGGGTTTTTGACTAAGGGTTTTGTTTGTTTGTTTGTTTGTTTGTTTTGGGTTTTTTTGTGTTTTGTTTTGTTTTTCCTTTCCAAGGGAGCCACCAGAGGAGGCCCTCTTTCTTCCTGAGAGCGGGCAAAGTGTTGTGGACAGAAAGGAAGCTCCTGGAGCATGAGAGGGTCTTGGACAAAAGTTCAAAGGTGAGCTAACACCTTCTAACGCTAACACTTTCCAAGACAGAATGGCGAGATGGAGAGTAGCCGGGGGCTTGCTCGAACTCCTGGGTTCTTCTTTTAATTTGCCTGATCCGACTTGGAAATTTTGGCTGTGTGGACCGATGAATCTTCCCTTTTGGTTAAGCCAGGGTGAGTTGGGTTTCTGTTCTTTCCGACGGATGGAATGCTCCTCACTCTCACAAACACCCGCTAGCGCCTTCGTGACCCACCTACTTTACGAAATGACCAACGCTGAATGCACAGCCTATCTGAAAGACAGATCAAACCTTGAGAAGGTTTTGTACAGCCCACCTTAGCATTGGGTAGACAAGGTGCGAACCCACCCCGAGGGGATTCTAGAAGACATGGATTGGGTTTCAACTGCATTATTCTTTACACACAGGTGTATTCCCATCTGCCACGTGTTAGGCTCTGTTCTAAGGGTTAGAGGTATAGCAGAGAGCAAAAATCTGCTTTCGTGAAGTAGGCACGTTTGCTTTTTGAACTCTAGGCAACTGCCTCAGGTGAGCAGGGAAATCTGATTGCCCTCTTTGGCAGAAGAGGCAAGACTTAGAGACATAGAGTGATTTACTGAGGTCTTTAGCTTGTACATGGAAGTGCAAGGTCGAGAATCCAGATCTCTCGACTCCTTTTGAAGTCTATTACCTTTTACCTACAGGCACACCCAGAATGCTCTTGTCTTTTCTTTTCTGCCTGTCTCTCCAGGGCCTCTCCCCATTGTTCTCTATCTTCTGCCCAGGTAGCCTACCTACATGCACAGAATCAATGGGCTCCTTTGCTCTCTGTCGTCTGGATTGCCTTGGTCTGGCTGTGTCCTTGGACTCAAGGTCACTACTTCTGTCCAGGGAGCCCTTGCTACAAGACTCCCTTTTCCTGGGTCTGGTAACCACCTGTGCATCTTCCTCTCACCTCAGGAATATGTGTGTCAATCAGGCATTTCAGTGCTTAAGTCATGACTTGCAGAGAACATGAAGTGGTGTGGTATAGTGACCGTGTCTGTACCTAAGAAGGACTTGCAGACCCAGGCCCCGGAGGGTGACATGCGGATCAGGGCACATGGTCTGGGTGACCACTGGGGCAAGGAGGATGGAAAGACACTTGAAAGAGATCTGAACTCAGTTTACAGCCCGGAGCTCAGAGTCACAATCTGAAGCCTGAGCTCCATCCTAGCTCAGCTGAGCGTAGTCAACTCACAGATCTATGAGCATGAAGACAGCTGATGGTCCTCATCATCCAGCGAATTCAGGGCTAGCTCATTATGCAGCCTCGCTGACTAATACAAATGGCCTCATAGGTGGCCATATTGGATCATGACCCCTTGCGTGTTCGCCAAAGCAGTCAGCTCGCCTACTGAAATGTTTCTAATGCAGTCACTGGGGTGGCCCATGAAACTCATGCAGACTTAACTCTGTTATTTCTTTTCCTGAGAACTGTTCTCCACGGTAGATGGGGTTCGTGAGCATGTTATCGTAAACAAGGCCTGTGGGGCGATGAATTTAAAGAGCAGAAAGGCCTTCCCTACCACTTTTCAGTCCCCTTTCCTGCTGCCCATTAAGCCAGGAAAGTTAGCATACCTCAGAGCTTTGAGTGACTCAAAATTTATTTGGGAGAAGGACACAGGGATGGTGACATGTGGAAGAAGTTACTTATCCAACATGGATGATGTCATTGAAAGGGAGGAAGGCAGGAGCCAAACCAGTAAGGGACATTTCCTCTAGGAAATGGCGTGCCCTGATGTATGGAGTGTTTGACTGTGTTCAGCACGAACACAACTTAGCTTTTCTTTTTATGAAAGCAATAAGCATTTATAAAATTCCACCCCTTCTACCCTTCACCTAACTTATGAGCCCTTTAGCTCTAACCTTCTTTTGACCCGCGGCTTATATAGACCCGAGTCATTTAAAACTCAATCCAAAGTGAGACACGTTTCAGCCGTGGTAAAATTAATTCCCTCATTCGCCATTGGTCTGGGACCTCATGGGGGACCCTGTGGCTTGAGGGGGGGCTGGGGAAATGGCAAAGAAGGAGAGTTTTGTGAATAGAAAGAGGCTTCTAACAGGAAAGATATTTATAAAGCTGCTTTTGGGTACTGTTCAGTTTGGAAGGAATTTGTTATAATGGCAATATATAAATCTTTGAATGGCCTCATAAATCACAGCGTCAGGCCCAGCCAATCAGAAGCCATGAAAACCTGGCGCTCTGGAGCACTCAGTCGTTACTAGAAAGATCCTGTGTGGCTCCTTGGAAGTGGGATCGGAAAATCTGGCTACATTTGGGGGTGTGTGGAATGTCTCGAATTACTTCTCAAACATTTTAGATTTGATAAAACCCAAGACACGGCTTTCCCAGTCCCACTTCCCTTCTTCTCCACCTCCGATAATTATTAAACCCATGTGTACATCAAGAGAAGCTTAATCCATGTGTTTCTGATTCATTTACACTTAACTCCTCAAAATATTGTGTTTAAAGGGCAGTTTGTTGTCCAAAAAGCCTTTTCCCCCTAAAGCTTGAAAGCTTCACTTCGCAGAAGCAGGAAACTGCTTTTGGCCTAGAGTAAACGGGCGAGAAGTCCAAAGTGCTCGGGGTTTTGAAGGACGTGTAACGAATGTTCAAACGGGTTCTGAGCCGAGCCAAGTCGACTTTTCTATCTCGGAGAAATCTCGAGAGAGCCGTGGGGCGGAAGCTTCAAGGAACATCGGCTCTTCCCAAAGCCCATGGAATTGCATTCCAGTGAGGATCGGGGCCAAACCAACCAGAAACACGAAACACAGGGATGGGGGGAGACTGAGGACAGTGGCCTTGTGAAATGAGAGAGAATTGTCTTTTTGAAAGTCAGCAAAAAAGCCTCCTGTTTTATGTCACAGCAAATTGTGCCTTTTGGGGGTGTTCCCTGCCTCCAGGGGTGACGCCATTGCGTGCTGACTGCTCTAGGCAGCGATGTCCACACTTGCGTGTGTGTTAACTTGCCTGACGCCTCAGTGAAGGAGCTATCGTTAGTACCTGCTTTACAGAGGGGGAGACTGAGTCACGGAGCAGTTACCTTCTGCTCTGGAGAGGAAGGAGTGAGGTGGGGGTTCAAACCCAGTTCATCCACCCCTATAACCTGAGCCTGTAAACCTCACGCCACACAGTTTGTGGCTAGTTTGTGTCTGGTTCATTTGCTGAGCAGATAATGGGTGGAAATCTGGTCCCTAGAGATAGTACAGAAAGGAGGTGGTGTGGTCCCTACCCCCATGGGCTGTGATTTGGGGGTGGAAGGCATACAGCAGGTCAATAGGTGGGGCACCTGGGGGCTCAGTCGGTTAAGCATCTGCCTTTGGCTCAGGTCATGATCTCATGGTTTGTGAGTTCAAGCCCCGCGTCGGGCTCTGTGCTTGCAGCTCAGAGCCTGGAGCCTACTTGGGATTCTGTGTGTGTCTCTCTCTCTGCCCCTCCCCAACTTGTGCTCTGTCTCTCTCTGTCTCTCAAAAATAAATAAGTGTAAAAAAAATAAAATTAAATTAAAAAAAGAAAAAGTCATCCTGGCGTAGGGTGGGCCCCTAATCCAATGTGACTGGTATCCTTCTAAAAAGGGGACATTTAGAGGGGCACCTGGGTGGTTCAGTCAGTTAAGCATCCGATTCTTGATTTCGGCTCAGGTCGTGAACCCAGGGTCATGGGGTAGATCCCCGCGTTGGGCTCTATGCTGCGAGGATCCATGTTGAGCGTGGAGCCTGCCTAAGATTCTCTCTCCCCCTCTGCCTCTCCCCCACTCGCACTCTCGCTCTCTTTCTCAAAAATAAATGAGTAAATTTTTTTCAAAGAGGGGGAAATTTGGAGACAGACATACACACAGGGAAGATCATGAGAGCCTGAAGGCAGAGACTAGGATGTCGTATCTACAAGCCAAGGAACCGCCAGAAGCTAGGGGAGAGGCGTGGAACAGCCCTTCCCTAGCATCCTCAGAAGCATGGCCCTGCCCACACCTTGATCTTGGACGTCTAGAGCCTAGAATTGTGAGACGGCTCCAGAACTGTGTTTCAGCTGCTCAGTTTGTGGTCATTGTCATGGGGAGGCGGGGAAGAGGAGAGGGAAGGAAGAGAAAGCCAGGCAGAGGGACGGGCATGTGCCAAGGCCCTGAGGGGGTGGGGAGGGACGGGGGG
>NW_027530357.1:5684136-5694601 GCF_008692635.1 Crocuta crocuta
TCATGTGGCATCGATATTGGGGCAGGCTGAGCGCTTTCACCAGGGAGGGGGGGCTTACCTGTGTCGGGGGGGCAGACAGCACGGGTGTGAGTGTCAGAGACTGCCCTGGCTGCCGTGTGGAGGTTGAACTTGGGCGGCGATGGGCAAGAATGAGCGTGGAAGAGTTTGAACCCTCCTGTGCTCATGCCCAGGAGTGTCAGCTAAATTCTACAGCTAGATTGTCCTTAAAAGGTCAGTTTCGTCAAACTTTTTCCTCCCTCAGAAGTGCTTATTCATTCATTAAGTTGTCCTTTCTTTATAGTGTGCTGGGCTCCAAAGCTGCCCTGCCCAATATGGTAGCTGCATGTGGCTTTTGAGATTCCAATGAAATAAAATGAAAGATTTGGTTGCTCGGTCTCCCCGAGATCAAATATGGCCTAGTTACGTCACTGCAGAAAGCTCTAGTGCACAGCACCGGCCCAGGGAAGCAGAGGAATAGGGTGCCGTCTCTACTTTGCTTTTAGCTCCATAACAAATTCCCAGGTGTTAGATCTCATGGACCAGTAAAAAATTTTACAAAATGCATGACGGGCATGGAAAGAGCTGGAGAAGGTATTTGCAATGCACGTGACTGAGGAAGGGCTTTATGCGGAAGATGCGCAGAATTCCCCCCAACGCAAAACAAGATTCGAACAGGCACCTTCCCACAGAGAGCGTCCAGACAGTCAGTGCGTCTGTGAACAGGTGCTCGATCTTATTAGTCATCAGAGGAGTGTCAGTTAAAGCCACGATTAAGATACTACTCACACCCACCTGAGCGGCTCAAATTAAAAAGACTCGCGATACTAAGTATTGGCGAGGATGTAAGGGCGTAATGGGCACAGCGTCTTCGGAAAGCAGTTTCGTATTATCCACTGAAGACGGAGTGGCTGTACCATTTGTCATCCAAACCAGTTCACACTGGAGAATAAAAGCCTATCGAATAAAATCAATAGACATGAAGTAGGACTCTCCTGTGGCATATGGCCGACCTCAGCAAAGTGGAATGTATTCATACCTATGACCCAGCAATGCCACAGCGTGGTGTGTGTGTGTGTGTGTGTGCGTGCGCGCGCGTGTGCACGCGCCAGCAGATATGTACTCCCGAGTGACGGATGCATGCACAGCGTGTTCCTAGCAGTTGGTAACAGCTCCAAACTGGCAAAGACTAGAATGACCCATGATGCAGTGGGAGGCTCATGTCACCCCAAATCAACCAGCCTGTGTTGGATGCAACAATACGTATGGAATGTCAGGAACACGCTGGACAAAAACCGACCCCGGGTCCGAAGGAGCAGGTAACATAATTCCATTCAGGAAATGGGAGCATTGTCCCAGTAATCAGGGTCATGATTTCCTCTGGAGAGGAGAGGAGAGGGGGCTGGTGACGAAAAACATGGAGTGGAAGGAGTGCCCCGGGTGCTGGCGGGGTCGGAGCGTTTTGACCTGCATCGTGGTTACACGGGTGTTCGTTTTACGACAATTCAGGGTAGAGCCTCATTTTGTGTGTGCTGCATGGCACAATTAAAAATCAAAGCAAAGGGGCGCCTGGGAGGCTCAGTCGGTTGAGCGTCTGACTTCAGCTCAGGTCATGATCTCACAGTTCGTGGGTTCAAGCCCCACGTCGGGCTCTGTGCCGACAGCTCGGAGCCTGGAGTCTGTTTCAGGTTCCTGTCTCCCTCTCTCTCTGCCCCTCCCCCCGCTCATGCTCTGTCTCTCGGTTTCTCAAACATGAATAAACGTTAAAAAAATCAAAGCAAAAATATTATCTGGGCCTCGTCGTCGCTTTTTATTTTGCCTACTGAATGGATTTAGAAGACAAATAGTACCTTCCTGTGAAATCAGCACTTTGTGAGAGAAAACGAGTTAGACACCAAAGTAGCAGGGACATAAGGAGAGTTCTGTGACTTGAGTGAATGCTGCATTTTGAAGAACTTACTCGACTGATGTTACTATGATTGTTTCCCAGAGGACTGGTAAAAACTTTACCACAGTCTGGCAGTTAGACAGGCTTCGTGGGGCCTTTCCACTGGCTCCTTATCATGTACACAGGCTTTCCAAAGCCTCTTCTTTGGAACTAAAGATATCTTATAAAATGAATTAAAGAAGTGCTGGCAGTTAAACAGAGAACAACATGGTTCCTTGCTGCAGGACTTATCAGAGCCTTTACCACTGTGCAGTGTGGCTCTAGGAGATGGATAGACAATGTACCAATCTTGTTTGCTGTTGGAACCATGTTTCTGTTGAACCCTATTTAGGGACAGGTGCTCCAGGCAACACACTTTGGGGACTTTAAGCCTGGAACAGCGTCAGCAACCCAAGATCTATGGGCTGGTCTCCTATTTTTATAAATAAAGTTTTATTGGAACACAGTCATGCCTATCCATGTACATATTGTCTGTGGCTGCTTCTGTCTATGGCCAGGGCACAGTCACGTAGCTGTGGCAGAGAACGTATGTGGCCCACAAAGCTCAAAATCTTTACTATCTGGACCTTTCCAGAAAGAGCGTGCTGACCCCTGGTCTAAGAGGACAGGGCTTTAACTCTTTATCATAGAGTCCAAAACTTCCCAGAATCTGACCCACCCCCACCTGCTTGTCAGTGTTGTCTTTCTTTATCAGTCTCCTGTGTATGACAAGTCTGCTTCAGCCATGTGCGTCCAGGGAACCTTTTCTGCGCTTTGCCTTTCATGAAGCTGTTCTCCTCGGCTGGACGGAGGGCCCCACATCTTACCTCTGTCTCTTTCGCATTCCACAAGCTTTGGCTCAAAACCACTGTACTCTAGGAAGCCTTCCCTGATTCTCCGTCTCCGTGCCGCTCAGGATGCTGGCTTCGTGAATCTCCCACTGCTCTTGCTTTGAGTTCTGTAATGGTGGTTACTGCTTATGAACTCTGTGTTACTTAGGGATAAACTTGCTGGAACAGAAACTCTTCCAGAAGTTCAGAGGTGAGCCTTCAAGACTGAGCCTGATGCTTTGCTTCCACGTCCAAAGTGACCTCATGGCCCAATATGGCTGCTTTGGGTCAAGCCATCATCCCTTTGTTCCAGCCAGCTAGAAAGCAAAGGTGTTTTGCCTTCTATCCCTTTGACCAGAACTCAAAAATTAGTTACGTGATCACACCTCGGTTTGCGGAAGGTGATAACCATAGTTACCACAACTGACCATGTATTCTGTACACTCTGAGCTCCCCTGATGTGTCCGTTTCAGCTCTGAGCCCTAGTGCATCACCTGCAGCGGCAGAAACCTGTGATTTCCGCCTGCTAGGCATCCGATCCCCTTCTCCAGTAACATGACTCCTGTCTTGCTTTGGAGAAGCAACCCCCACCAAGGGTTGAATGCCAATCAAAGCGCTCTCCTTCCCTAGTCCTGGGCTGAGCGTGATCGCCAGGAAGATCAGCAGAGCTCTCCAGAAAAACTCGAGTGGAAAGAGACAAAGAATAAATGGGTTTGGAGCTGGTTTGTCCGGACCATCGCGCCTCGGAGAGTGCCGCCCTGCTCCTGGCCACAGTGCTCCGCTTCCTGTCCTGGAGTCCTTTCTTCAGTGTTTGTGAGCTACCCAGGAATCTTCCAAGACTGTCCTGTTTTGCTTACATCTCCGGAGCTGGCATTTGGTGCTCACAATGGAGAAAGTCCAGGAGGAATACTCTTGCGTCATCAGGACTGAAGAGCAGATGAATAGGATCGATCAGTGAGAGTCATAAGGCACACCCTGTGCCGGTGTCAGAAAATGGTCGTGTTGGACTCGGATCAGGACACGGATGATTTATGTGACACGAGGCGCCATTCAGAGTGGAGGGAGCCACTGCGCTCATGGGCTTTTAGATGCCCCAGTCCCCAGGTCACCCCGGCCTAGGAAAGTCTCATGTTTTACTTGTTTGTCAGGTTCATAAATCTGAGAGGAAGAAGTTAAAAAAAATAAGCCACTCAGTTCACTCCCCGGAGGTTCAGGCCAAATATTTCCCCGCCGTGGATTATTTATCTTTGGATGCTCCTCTGTCTGGACATGGCGAACATTGCCCCCTGCTAATAAACATGCTTATTTCTGGACCATCAGAATCATCTTCGAAAGCAAGACCATTAGGCAAACCTGTTAAGGAGTGAAACACTCAAGGATGAGTCGGTTCCATTCACCTTTCCTAATGCGGGAAAAGGTACGCAGCATCTCTGACGTCCTTCCTGCCTCATTCCAGCCAATACCAGTGCCATTCCATTCCGGTCCCCACAGGCTTTCGAGAAATTTGGGCAAATGCTAAGTCATGAGCATTTAACACAGGGTAAATCAATTGGTGGGAATGAATATGCATTTTACCACTGAGGCAATGCCATCCCTGTGGGGTGCATAGAAGGATCTAATCACACACATGCACACTCCCATAGATCTATATATATCTATGTATCTATATATATCTATATCTATATATCCATGTCTATATATATATATACATATATATATATATATATATATTTTTAAAGTAGAAGGACATATGCCAAATTGCTAATGTAGATATTTTTGAATCAGGAGACAATGGGCAACTTCTCTTTCTACCTGTTATTTACATTAAAAATGTTTTCTCTTCAAGGAGCACGAGTAGTCGTATAATTAACCAACAAATAATTACATACCCATGAGAAGAGAAAATATATTTTCAAAGGTATGGCATGCACTATCATAGTAATTGAACTGCAGTGGTTTGAGAATTAATATTTACAAACCAGCACACATGACGATTCCTTAAGCAAGCTTCTTTAAAGGATGGCTTCTGAGTACGGCACTAGATGGCAGCTTCGTGAATGTGGGAATCGTGTGTGACCGTGTACAATGTCGCCAGTTTTAGCTTGGAATAAGGAAGGCAGGCAAGAGGAGAGGCAGGGGCCGTGCGGTGCGGTGGGGAGGATTTGAAGATGGCGTGAACATTTCAGGCTTTCAACCTGAGCTCTGTCTTGACCAAGCTATGTGGCTTTGGGCAAGCCATTTCCCCCTCGAGCCTTGGTTTTCCCATCTATAAAATGAGAAGACAGGACTAAATTGTCCTAGAGGAGGGGCTGGAATACTCTGATCTGTGGGCCAAATCCGGCCCACTACTTGCTTTCATCAGTAAAGTTTTATTGGAACAATCCATGTTCATAGCTTTACATATTGTCTGTGGCTGCTTTCATGCTACCCTGGGCTGAGCTGAGTAGTTGCCAAGTCTAAACTACTTACTCTCTGTCCCCTGACAGAAGATTGGTGATCCCTGGTTAGAGAACCATCAACTGAATCTGCCTGGGAATCTGTATTGCCTAGAGTTTGGTTCGCCTTGGAGCCTAGTATTTTTTTGCCTAAATGATCCCTATCTTAGCCCAGTGATCCCAGACAGCCTTTGAACTTGTGTGAGCCACCCTGGGGCACAGACTCCTCTCCTTGCTCTCCCGACTGCTCCTGGTGGATGGGCAGAGTTGATCCATCTGGGAGGAGGAATTTGAGGGGCAGACATGGGAAAATCTGCCTTTTTTTTTTTTTTTTTTTTTTATTTCTAGGGGAGAGAGAGAGCGTGAGCAGGGGAGGGTCAGAGAGAGAGGGAATCACAGACTGAAACAGGCTCCAGGCTCCGAGCTGGCAGTCAGCACAGAGCCCGACGCGGGGCTCGAACCCACGAACCGCGAGATCATGACCCAAGCGAAAGTCGGACGCTTAACCGACTAAGCCACCCAGGCGCCCCATGGGAAAATCTGCCTTTCAGGTGATGCTCCTACAGGTAGAAAACTGCCTGAGTCATTCATCCTGTCGGCATCTTTAAACGATCTACAAAATAGAAACTCGGGTCCTTCCTGTCCTTCCCCTAGGCCGGCGTATGGAAGTTTCTGCCCAGTGTCCTTCATCGATCCTTGGAAACAGTTTTTCCTTCCTGTGCAAAATCATCCCCGTCATCTTCCCGAAGACGTTGGGGCGACAAAACCCATTCTGCATGTGTGTGTGTTTTTCCCTCTGATGGAGTTTTCCCCCTCTCATTAGGCTCCTGAATTATAAATTATATTCTTTTCTTTGCCTTTTAATTTGATCCATGGAGGCAGAAACCATTTCGCCCAGTCCCTAAGGGCTTTGCAGGTAAGAGAGCTCTCCTTTCCGGGCAGATGACCCTTTGCTGCCCAGCTGTGTCCCATCAGATTCCAGGGCTTTCTCCCCACCAAGGACAGCACTGATTCCAAAGTCTCCATGATCCGATTCCTTGGGGGAGACAGACCTGTGGTTCTGAAGGCCCGGAGACCGTGAAGCAGGGGCGTTACCGGTGCTGGTAACTGACTCCCTTCCCGGAACATCACAAGAGCTTATGACAAAGAACGTGCTCACCTCCCCCCGAAAGACAAAGCCATGACTCAGTGTGCTCCTTGGTCTTGTTCCCCGAGGGCAGTCTGTCCCCATTTGACTCTGCTTTCTGGGATGAGCTGAACACAAAACGAAGTCTCTATCTCTGAGCTTCCTCCCTTCTGAGCCCTACTGACCGATGAGCCTTTTTCCAGACCCAAATCTTTCTCCTGACCTGGGCCTCTGCAGCGCCATGGCCACGGCAGATCTCTGCTGCTATTCAGGGAAGCTGGCTTGCGTGCAACACGTGGGCTGTCATGCTTTTGTATGGGACTCCGCATCTTTAGATGCCTTTCTTCCGAGGATGGAATCAAACGATGGGCACCCAGTGGTTTCGTAAAGCAAAGCGTCTCAACATGCAATGTTCATATGAATCTGCAAAAATATTGGTTCTGATTCTGGGTGTGGCCTGGCATTCTGCATCTCTTTTTCTTTTTTTAAAGTTTATCTTGAGAGAGACAGAGATAGCACAAGTGGGGGAGGGGCAGAGAGAGAGAGAGAGAGATGGGGAGAGAAAGAATCCCAAGCAAGCTCTGCTCTGCTGCCTCGGGGCTCGAACTTACGAGACTGCGAGACTGAGCGTGGGAGGCTCAAGCGACCGAGCTGCCCAGGCGCCCCGGGATTCTGCACTTTTGAGACACTCCGGGTGAGGCCGATGCTTCTGGCCTGAGGATTGTGCTTTGGGTAACAAAGGGGTGGGTCACCTAACAAGGCTTGACTGAGAGGCATCTGACTGGATAGATGTTGACCCCCGCTTACAGGTACAGCAGACCCTCAGTAGCAGCCCCTGATGGTGACAAGATGTGGGACAGGGACCCAAACCCGTGTCTGCTGGACTAGCCTGTGGGAGTGTTCTTGGGACCTCTGGTGCCCTTACATTATTGAGGATGGCACTCGGCTGAACGGGTGACTGGTTCTTCGGTTCAAGCAACAGATAGTTACAGAGCACCTACTCCTATTCCAAACACAGTGATCTCTCTCTCTATCTCTCTCTCTCTCTCTGTCTCTCTCTCTCTCTATCTCTATATCTCCATCTGTCTCTATCTATCTCTATCTCTCTATCTCTATCTCTTTCTATATTTTTTGGCTGAAGAGGTTTTTATAAATGACCTCATCTCTATTTCAGGGTGTTTGCGTGCATATTCCCTGTCTGAAATGCTCTTGCTGTGTGATCCCTGATGGCCTTCTAGGTCTCAGATCAAATGTCACCGCCTCTTTGGGACCCTTCCCTGACCGTGCAATCAAAAGTAACCTCCGCCATGGCTCTCCATCATGTCACCCCGTTATGTTTCCTTCTGAGCCTTCGTCACTCTTAGAAATGGTCTTGTGCATCTGCCTCTCCCCAACCAAACGTCAGCCCCTGGAGAGCAGGGCTTCCTATGCCTTGCTTACTGGGCACAGTACCGGGTACATGGTTGGCACTCAGTAGATGTTTGTTGAATGAATGAATGAATGAATGACCCAGAAGAAAGATAACACTGAACAGGTTAACAGGCATGATGCTTAAACTACTTCAATAATCCATTCTTTTTTTNCCCCTCCCCCCACCCCCATCAGACCTCAGTTTGTTCTCGGCATTCAAGAGCCTCTCATGTTCAATAATCCATTCTGATCACTCATACCCAGCAGGGTTTATAAAACATCTACTGATAATTGATGGAGGATTACTCTTACTCGACCAGTAAAATCTGCTTCCTTTAAGATCTTTGTGGCACATCAGCATTAGCAGAATCCCAGCTAATACGTATCATCAAAAGCCACAAAACCAGACACATTTGGTGCCGTATCTAAATACCACAGATTGGGTGGATTAAACAACAGAACTTTATTTCCTCATAATTCTGGAGGCTAGAAGTCCAAGGTCAAAGTGCCAGTAGGGTTGATTTCCTGTGAGGCCTCTCTCTTTGGCTTCCAGATGGCCACGTGCTGTTTGCTGTGTCATCGCCTGGTGCTTTCTCTGTGTGTGTGCAGAGAGAGAGACAGACAGAGACACAGAGAGAGAGAGACACCCACAGAGTGTATCTCTTCCTTTTCATGAAAGGGTAACAGCCCTATAGGGTTAGGGCCCCACGCTTAGGACTCATTTAGCTTTAATTACTTTCTTTAGGGGCTCATCTCCAAATAAAGTCACATTGAGGAATACAGGCATTGGGGAGGGGGACACAATTCGGTCCGTAACACTTTGTTTTAAGAAATCCTAACTTAGGCAATCTCAAGGTAAATGGGCTTATGATAAAAATATAAGAGGAATTCAGGAGAGCTTCTCAGTAGAAGGGGCCCTAGGTCCTCAGAAGCTCGTGTGGGATTTATAGTCTCCGTTTCACCGTCGAGATACTTTAGCTCTTTATTGAGCATCTGCAGTAAGTAGCCACTTCTTTCTCTCTCCTTTTTTGCTTTTATTTAAACCATTTATTTTATTGAGGAATGACTGGCAGACACGGGGCTGTACATATTTACGGCACAACGGAATGGGTTTCGAGTTCCATATGCACCTGTGAAATCATCAGCCCAGTCTATGACATAAAAATATCGTCACCACCCAAAGTTTCTTCCCACCCTCCTCATTTTTATTGTATTTATTTCTCTATAATAGGAACCCTCCATTTAAGATCTACCTGCATAACAGAATGTTAAGTATGCAACACACTGCGAACTCTACGACAGATCTCTAGGACAAGATTATCCTGTATAACTGAAACTGTGTGCTCTGACCATTGCCTTCCTGTTTCCCCGTCCCCAAGCTCTGCTTGGACGCTCTGTCTGTTGGACGCTCTGCTTCTGAGAGCCTGACTATTTCAGATTCCTGATATAAGCGAGATCATGTAGGATCTGTTCTTCTGATCCTGGCTTATGTCACTTAGCGTAACGCCCACCCAGTTCATCCGTGTTGCTGCCAATGACAGAATTTCCTTCATTTTTAAGGCCGAATACTAGCCATCATATGAACGCACATGCCGCGTTCTCTTTATCTGTGTTTCTAGGCTCTTCTGCTTGGCTATTGCAAATAATCCTGCACTGACGATATCTTTTTGAGATCTTGATTTCAATTTGTTTGGATAAATATCCAGAAATGGGATTGCTGGATTGTATTATGTTTTTTTAAATTTTTCTCAATGTTTATTCATTTTTGAAAGAGAGAAAGAAAGAGAGTGTGAGCAGGGGAGAGGCAGAGAGAGAGGGAGACACAGAATCTGAAGCAGGTTCCAGGCTCTGCGCTGTCAGCACAGAGCCCGATGTGGTGCTTGAACTCAGGCACTGTGAGATCATGACCTGAGTGGAAGTCGGACGCTCAACCGACTGAGCCACTTGGGCCCCCCTGTATTTTTAATGTGTGAGAAACCTCCTTTCTGCTTTCCTGAGTGGCTGCTCTGATATCCATTCCGCCCAACTGTGCACAGGGGTTCTGACCCACACTTAACTCTCGCCTCTTTGGCAATCGGCACCTAACAGGCGTGGGGTGATGCCTCACCGCGGTTCTGATATCCATGTGGACCGTCGCCCATGTTTCTGACCGGATTATCTGCCTTTTGCTCTTGGCTTGTAGGAGTCCCTTACGGATTTTGGATATTAACCCTTTATTAGATACATGATTTGCAAACATTGTCTTCCATTCTCTGGGGTGCCTTTGCACGTTGCTGATCATCTTCTCCGTGGTGCAGGAGCTTTTTAGTTTCCTGTGGAGCCCTGTATCTTGTTAATTTAGTCGCCTCTGCTTTGTCTGCTTCTAATTGGGTTTTTCCTCACCTCCAGCAGCATGGTATTTTTCCTATTTCCCGATCTTATCACCTGTTTGTTACCTTAATGGCTCTTAGCTCCCAGGGGCAGGGAGTTTGCCCGGGACACTTTCCACACCGTTTCACCACTGCAATTCCAGAATCTCACGGTGCCCAGTAACTTTCGGTGGCTTAAAATGATCATGTGATCCGGTGTTGCAACAGAGGTGTGCACGCGGACACTTGCAGAGCTCAGGAAACGACCTCGATTCCTTTCATTTGGGACACCGACAAATACTCGACACGTGCTTGCCGCATGCCGGGCACTTGCTAGGCTCTGGGGACGCTGCGGGGACAAGAGACAAAGCCCCCACCCTCGTGAGGTTGCC
>NW_027530357.1:5695268-5786531 GCF_008692635.1 Crocuta crocuta
GGATACAGATGAGACACCAGTCAGCGAAACAAACAAGTTACAAGAGAATTTTAGATAGTGACGAGCTCCCTCAAGATGGTAGGAGAGAATCACGGAGAAGAGAGGGGGCGCATCGTTTATTAGAGGAGTGAGTGAGTGAATGAATGAATACAAACTAGGTACGAGGCACAAGTCTTGTCCCGCGTTTTGAGTATTTAACTTTTATTAGAATACCACCGTCAGCAAAGCGAACTATCGCAAGGATGATGCTTGATACAAATCCCCCGAGCTGAACACCTATGGATCAAGAGGCAGGACATTATCGGCACTTCAAAAACCCTCCCGTGTTCATTTTCCATCATTAGTAACACCATCCTGACCTGCAGTGTTTGCCGGGTTTTTAAACCGTTGGGGTCGATGATGTTCTAGAGGGGAATGCTAAATAGCATGACTTCCCATATGCTGCTCTGAGCAGACAGCCTCTGACACATCAGGAGTTCCAGAGCTCTCCCCGGACCCCAAATGCCCCAGAGCTCAGAGTCAACCTTCCCACACGCAGGCTGTGCAAGCATCAGAGAGCCGGTGGAGATATTCTGCATTTGGTTGATTTCACTGAAATCTGCCCCCTCACCCCCCCAACCCTCCCACCCCCATTGCTTTTGTTTTGTTTTCATTTTAAAATCTCCACTCAGACCTGCTTCGCCAGATTTGCAGAAAGACGTTCGAATCCAACCCTCCACGTCTCTGGGAAAAATTCCTCTGAGTGTTGTGTCGAAGGCCACATGACTCGCTTGTTTCTGGGGAGGGTTGGAAATACACGCAGAAGAGCACTTCTTAGAATCCACCTTACTTCCCGAGAAGGGCTCAGGCGCTGCCCTCAAGTCTTAGCCAGAAGCCCCGGGGTTAATCTTCCTAAATGACAATTAACAGGTGGGACATCTTGAAATCCCTGCGGCAAGACCTTTGGGTCTATAAATCTGCAATAGGACCGATGCTCTGAATTCTTAATCAAGCCTGTTTCCTTTATTAATCTCCAAGAGCGGCGGTGATTTATAAGACGGGCTTCCATTCGGTCCAGAAAATGAAATTCATTTCACAAACTCCAAATCAATTGGCCACGATACTTTCCTATTTCATGCTCTGCGTCACACAGATCTCTTAACTTGATTGTTCTATTACTAAGAATTCACTTAAAAGCCTCTGCTGGGTCTCTGTGCCTTACGAAAATAATATTTAGCCCTGGCGCAATGATCACTCCGGATCCTGAGGTTGGGCTTTCAGATACGTCAGTTATAAAAGGGATGGAGGGGATGAGCTGCACAAGAGGTGGGAGGCTAATAGGAACTTGAGTCATCCGGTGCTGAGGTTGGTGCTGAGGTTTCTGACCCGAGGGATCCTGGGAGAGCCCATTCAAATGCAAATTTCTGGGTCCCACCCGAGCCCTGCGGAATCAGAACTTCTGGGAATGGGGAAAACGAGGATCTTGAGAATCCTATGCATGAAGCTAAACATTCTAGGGATACAGGGGTCTTCTTTGTCAGTTAAGTAAAGCCAGCTTGTGTGTTCATGCAACAAACATTTGCTGGGCTCCTACATGCCAGCCAGGCACCTGGGGTGCATCCGCAAACTGCTAAACAAGAACCCCTCGCTTCGTGGATAGGGTGACCACGTCACTGTGGAGGATATAATGACAGTGATTATTAACACTCCTTGCATATGCACTAGAAGGTATGATTTAAGCCTCCGGATAGCTCTCTGAGTGGTGGTGAGTGCCACCTGCCTCTTAGAGATAGGAAATGGAGGACTCGAAAAGTCAAGTGAAACCCAAGGTCGGTGCTGATGGGAAGTGGAGCAGAGAGCAGAACCAGCCTGCTGCGGAGCGCCGTGAACTTGTCTGCCTCTGCTCCAGGGCGAGGCTGGTAGAGGACTCAGCACACAGCTGGTTCTTCTGTTTGAGCATCCAGACGTTAGGTAAGCATCTGCAGTGAGTGGAGCCCTTCCTCAGAGGCGGGCAGCGAAGGCGGAGGGAGGTGTCGCGTCCTGCGGACGAGGCGGGCACCTGAAGGCACATGAAGTGGCAAGAGCTGCAGTGAGGTTATGCACGGGTGTGCAGGGGGCGCACCTGTCTGGGGCTCCTGGCCAGGGGTAAGGGGTCCGCAAAGGATTCACGGAGGAGTCGCAGACTTAAGAGCTGGCTCAGCCGAGGGAATGGTGTGGGCCCGTGGGGAACAGCGCGGACCATAGCTCTCTAGTTTTCGGCCCGGCTGGCGGGGCGGGGGTGGGGGGTGCGTGTTGGTGGAGGAAGCTGGAGAGGAAGCAGAGGTGAGGCGTGGGGAGCCTCAACGGTGTGTGGAGGACTCTGGCCCTTCTTGAAAGCATTTTCAAGGCAGCAAAGGGTTGGAACAGTTCAGATTCAAATTTCAGAAGGAAACCTTCCTGTTGTAAATGGACTTGGAAAACGAGCTTAGGTTGTGGTAGGAACCCCTCCCTAAGGAGAAAGAAAAAAATGAAGAAGAGAGGAGAGAAGACTTCAAGGTCACCTAGATATGGGTCCAGGTGCCTACATCCCCCATGTTCTTGTAAACTGAGACAACTTAATCAGACTGCATGTTTACGTGTGTTACCATATATGGGAGACAAAGAAAAAGAAAATGTATAAAAAAACTATGCCATGTGATGTGGGCCGCTCAGTTCTTTTGGGTACGAACCCAACTGAGCGGTGCCGGCACGAATAAAGTTGCTTCCTGGAAAGAAAAGCCTCGGTGTCACGACTCTCTGAGCCAGAATCCTGCAACAAGGTGAAGTGAGAAGACCGCTTAGCCGGGTCGGAGGCCGCGGGAAGAAACGCGCTTAGAGGCCTTCTCAACCATCTCACACACCTATGCGTCCCTCCGCGAGATGGGAATGTTCCGGAAGCCCCTTTTGGGGGAGAGGGTGCTCCAGACCACTCAGCCGGGATCGTAGCCATCTGATCAAAATTAGTTACACTTTAGAATAGCTTCCAGCAGTCAAGGGCCAGGGAGAGGCAGGCGCTGCCTGCGGTTGGGTGGTGTGGATACCGACAGCCCAGAGCCTTGCCAGTTAGTGTTAATGATCTCCAGATAATTTGGCCCGTATACACACATTAGCCAGGCAACGGCCCACTTGGTTTGGGCAAAAGGCCACGAGGGAGGAACCCACAAGCCCCCCGGGGTGGTTTGTTGGGTTCAGGGTATTTTTGCCGGTATGAGGAGGAAGCTGAGACCAGGGCCCCGTAGGTCGATCAAGTGTGAGCCGTGCTAATGGGGGCCGCCCGTTGACCTTCGGGTGGTAATAGTGTCAGACACGTGATAAAGATGCGATGGCAGGAAACACTCCGTGTTTACAGAGCAATTTTCTCGGCATGGGTTCAAAGTGCAAAGCACTTGTGTTAATTTGGAAATGCTCAGAACAGCTCAGAAAGGTGAGTGCGTGTGTGTGACAGCCCGGACGCTACTGCTGGCCGTCTGGCAGCCGCAGCGGGTCACGTCGTCGGCGTCACTGCCATCGGCATCGGTGCCATCTTCACCGTCACCTTCGTTGCCTTCTCCTCCGCTCCTCGGAAACTTCTACGGGCCAAGCTGTGTGGATACCACTTCTGGTGCCCGAGGAACTTACAGCGGCCGCAAGGGCCCTGTGGGGTCTGGCCCTTTGAGTGTTCTCTGTGTACCTCCCACCTGCTCACCCCCTCCCTCACCTTCTCCAAGTCCCTGCTCAAAATTGCCTTCTTGGTGGGGGGGTGGGGGTGGGGTGCCTGGTGGCTCAGTCTTTTAAGTGTCCGACTTTGGCTCAGGTTATAGCCAAAGCCCCACGTCAGGCTCTGTGCTGACAGCTCAGAGCCTGGAGCCTGCTTCGGATTCTGTGTCTCCCTCCCTCTGTCTGCCCCTCGTCTCTGTCTCTCAAAAATAAATGAAAATGTTTAAAAATTTTTTTTAAATTGCCTTCTCAGGGAGGCTCATCCTGACTATATCCTATTTAATAATGAACTCTTTTCTTTACCCCACACACCTAATCCTGCTACTTTTTTCTACTATTCCCATCCCCCCTCCCGGAACTTACCTTTTAACACTCAAAACAATTTACTTATTTCTTAATGTTTATTTTCTGTTTCGCCTTATGGGAATATGAGCTTATGAAGACTATAAGCTCCGTAATGGTGGAGAATTCTCTTGGTTTTGCTTCTTTTTCTATTCCTCAGCGGCTACAGATATGTTCAGTTAATGTTGCATGTATGATTAATCTAACCGTCAGAGCAGTTCCATAAAGTAGTGGTTATTCAATCTCCTTTGACAGAGGAAGAAACTGAGGTTCAGAGAGGTTAGTTCATTAGCCCCAGGGCACGCAGGAGAGCTGCTGATTTGAGCATAGCTGTGATTCCAAAGAAGGCCCTGTCTACTACTCGTTGTTGGGTTGAATCCAGTGAGGGGCATAGGGAGGTCATTCAACTGGCTTAAAGTTACTCCTTGAGACGAAGAAAGAATTCATCTTTCTGGAACCCAACCCCACATGTTTCCTATAGGCTCAAGCCTCTTCTCATTAACCTGCCACATAAGCCACGGTGAAGCCAACTGAGCTGGGAATCTAGAAGGATCAGTGTATGTCAGTCTATTCAGGAAGTGGGGTAAAACTCTAGGGGGTGATCAGCCTGTCTTGATGACTCATGGGAGCCATTGACATTAGTCCTGCCTCCGTGCTCATCGCCCCTGAGATCTAGAATTCTCCATGCGGGAACCCAGAACACTCTGTTGCACTTATCTATTGATGAGCTTTAGAGGGACCCTTTGTTTTCCTTGACTTCTCTTTGAAGGACATCCCCCCTCCTCTCACATGCTGATCCCCACCAGATCCGAAGTTGGACATGAGATGTCGTGTGGCCCATCGGGTGATCCATCCGTGGGGGACTGGCCGGGGGACGGGTATGAGACATACATATGCCCAATGGGAACCAGCTCTGGGACTTTCGCTGGAGCTCTCAGGAAAGAGTTATTCTCCTTCCAGCAGGGACGTCCCATCTCCCCCCGCCCCCCTCCCGCCCCCGTGAGGTTAGCCCTCCAATGTGGGAGGCAGGGGGGAGCATTTTCCAAGCCTTGTGTGCCATGAAAAGTCAGGGGAGTGAAGGAGCAATGGGTGTCCATCCTGGGCTTTTACATCTTCTTCCTGCACTCTGGGGCCGGGCGCTGACATGCTGCTGACCAGCGGCTGAGAATAGCCTGGCACGGGTCCCAGAGGCTGCCCACCCCCATCAAGGACTCGGAGGACGGAACAATCTCTGCCCTGTGGCAGCAGGATTTCCACCCCGCACCTGATAAGCTGGAGCTGAATTTAACAAAAGCCCATCAGATGGGACACGTTTTCAGGAATAAGACGCTCCTATCGGCCCTGCTGGGGGGTGATGGAGACACTGGTGGACTTAATGCATTGCTGGCCCAGACCCAGGCTCTGGCGGTCCATTCCTCTCAGATTCCTGTGTAATCAGCTAAATTAGCCCATTGATAGAGAAGCTTATCAAGGGGCAGCTCGGAGGAGGGAGTGATGGACGGTCACCTTTTCAAGGAGCTCTGGGCTGGGGAATAAATGGCCTATTTGCTCATGAGGTTGCAATCGAGTGCTCTCCGTAGGTCAATAATTTTTCCTTTCTTGCCCTCACTCTTCCTAGTCTCGGGCAGAAAGCGGCCCATGCCACACCAGCTCTGCCTCCGTCCCGTGCAAAGCTGACACTTAACCCACTCCTTGCTGCCTGAGCACAGACGTCCTGTCCTCTTAGAAGGGCGATCTCTCCTTTATACATGCCTCCCCTGCCCAACTGTAACGCAAGAGACCCTCCCCATGATTATCCTGCAGAAGGGAAGGCGTTGCAAACACTTAGGACCCTATAAAATCTCTCCTATCTTGGGGCACTCCCACAAGTATTTTATTTGGACCGGCAAAGTCCTATTTGGGAATGACTTGACCATCAAAGCTAGTTCTCTGGAAGGTTCCAGCATACACCTATAAGAACCAGAGAGACCCGAGAGTGATTCTAGGAGCTGTGCCTCAGGACTGCCAGAGTCTGATGTCATCTAAACAATCCCTCTTAAAGCTCATTTGAGGGGCGCCTGGGTGGCTCAGTCGACCGGCTCAGGTTATGATTTCTCTGTTCGTGAGTTCGAGCCCCATGTCAGGCTCTGTGCTGATAGCCTGCTTTGGATTCTGTTGTTTCTGCCCATGCTCATGCTATGTCTCTCTATAAATAAAACATTAACAAAAATTAAAAAAAAAAAGCTCACTTGACAAACAGCTCTATGAGCAGTGATGTCACAGAGGGTACAAATAAACACCTACATGGTAAACGAGCGGGGAAACACAGCTGTCTGAACTGTCCCCGCATTATGAGCATCAGTTACTTGTGGCCTGGGACAGCATTTCCAGTGATGGGCACAGTACGTGTGTTTCTTTATTTCTTTTTTGTTTTTAATAGTTTATTGTCAAGTTGGTTTCCATATAACACCCAGTGCTCATCCCCACAAGTGCCCTCCTCCATGCCCATCACCCCCCTTTNTGAACATTGGCGTACATGTGCCCCTACGTGGGTTTCTAAACAGCTTACTCAGAAGTGAACGGGACATGAACTGAAAGGTCCGAAAGAGTAGCTTTCTTAAGATGGAGATACAGGCAGAGAATTTGAATTCAAGTGTTTCCTGATCCGGATGAGTGAGAGAAAGTCGATTTCCCGCATCCACACTATTTTACAATATGTGTGAAATAAAAATTTACATCAAACTCAATTAATACATTACAGAAGACAAGTAAATATTTGACTTCTCCATCTAGTTCCTTAAAGTTGGTGAACCCGGGGAATGTCTCTGTAACTCTTACAGGTTATTTTTGGATCTGCCCATTGGGAAAAGCATGGCTCGCCATAGATGTAGATCCCTCTTACATTTGGAATTGTCTTATATTCAGAGGTATACCTGAAGGAGATTGGTATAGAGGGGTCTTTTCGGGAGAGAGCTGGGTAATTTTTCTTGTGGTCTGAGATATAGATGTATTTAAACTTTTCTGCTGCTTTTAATGTGCTTGGAAAAGGAAGGCATGTTTGCTTTAGGGTAGCACTTTCCAACGTGAACTCTGTTCTTGCTTCGTAAGAAAATAGTTGCATGATCAAATTAAGTTTGGGCAAGGCTGTGCTCAACTGCCCCCTCTTGGGGGGAGTCAATGCACTTGGCACATCAAAGGCAACCTACTAATCATAATGAATTTAACCTAGAACTCCCTAACATTACCATACCTTGAACATCTGTTCTTACAGAACACTTATTACCATTTTACCGTTACACAAAACAAAACAGTTTGGGAAACCCTGAACTTGGGCTCCCCAAATTTCAAGCGAGGTCACAAATATGATAGATTTACACTGTTTCTTGGTGTTCTTTAGATAGCAGAGGGCATCTAGGTATTGCATTGAGCAGAGTAAAAGTCTCTATTCCTCTGACACAGGCTACTACTGTGTGTTCCATGGAAGGCTTAGCTTTTGTTGCCACTTAGACTCAAATTCTGGCTTTTCTGCTATAAGCTATGCTCTCTTGAGCAAGTGCCTTCACCTCTCTGAGCCTCAGTCTCCTCCCTTATATAAAAGAGAACCAATCGGTACTCTCCTTAAAGGATTTCTACGAATGATGAAATGAGATGGTACAGAAGTATATAGCATCACACCCGACACTCGTAACTGCCTGGGCAATGATCTCTGCTGTTCGCTATAATATTTCTTCTCAAAGCTTTGTTGCCTTGCTCACTTGACTAAGCTTTATCTGTTCAGCTTGTAGGAATTGAACTGAAAAAAGGGAATGTGGGGATGAGTAAATTAGGGCGGACCTTACAGCCAAGGTACCTATCTGTGGAGTATGCAAATTGCCTGCCAATTCCCACCTGAGAGAGAATTGGGGAGACCCACTTCCTGTTCTCCACCCCACGGGGGGAGACTCACTTCCTATTCTCCACCCCACACAGGGGCGACCTGCCCCAGGAGTGTGGCCACAGCACAACTAGCTCACCAGAAGAGAGACTGTTGGAAAGTTCAGAACGCATGTGACCCCTTTCAGGAGACAAGTCAGTTTGGTTCATTAAAAAACAACACTTCACTGCGCTTTAATGACAAGAATCAAATGTACACATTGTGGAAATTCAAATATGATAAATGTTTGGTAAAGAGTGAGACCCTTCCTTTCATCGCTACTACTCTCCATAAGCGAACGCTAAGAACCTCTCCAGGTCTCCTTTTGGGTCTTTTTTATATAATAACAAACAACGCCAATGATAATAACAAGCATTGTTTGAGTGCTTAATATGTGCCAAGAAATGAAAATTCTTTCCACGCATTGTGTCACATCAACCCTGAGCCATTGTGGATGGTGTGGGTACTAGGGTTTCACCTTATTTTATAGATGAGGCAACTGGCGCTCAGAGAGGTTAAGAAAACCCAGGGTCACGGAGAGAGCAACCAGTGGGGTGGGGTGTGAACTCTAGTTTGTTCAACGAGGGTCTGCGCCCTTGGCCATTGACGCAGGTGCATGCACACAACCTCCGCTCCCCCCTATGATTTCTTGCAGCGCTCCTGCCTTGGCAGAACCTATAGCTCTCCTTGCTTCTTTTTAACAGCTGCCTAGATTCCATTACGGGGATGAACATAATTGATTTAACCAGTTCCCTGCTGACAGGCATGTCTGTCCATTTGCCACTCTGCCCTGTCCCTCCTCGGCCCCAGAAGGGCTGGGCTTCCTCCAGCACTCCGGCTTTAAGAAGAGAATCAGCACAGTGTCTCCATCAATCTAAGCTAGTGGTCTTTAAAAATACATAACCCAAAAAATAAGGCTCCATTAAACAAACTTATAAAATATGGATGGGTTGCTAAGCCTGCCCCTTTGTCCAAGAGCATAAGGGTCATCCCCT
Organism: Crocuta crocuta; assembly: GCF_008692635.1. NCBI lineage: Eukaryota > Metazoa > Chordata > Mammalia > Carnivora > Hyaenidae > Crocuta > Crocuta crocuta. The sequence goes on from NW_027530357.1 coordinate 5,704,191, forward strand.
TGCACCTGAGCAAAGTGCAATGTCTCCGCTCTCTCTCCATATTGATGACAGGGGTGTCACCCTATCAAGGTGTGGGGGCTTGAGTCCATGTGATTGTGACCCTCAACGGGACGGGGCTCAGGCAATCTGCGGAACTGCAAAGCACGGCTCGGTGTGCCTAAGTGTGTGTGTGCGTTTATGCGGGTGCATGTGTGTGTGTGTGGGGGGGTGTGTTCAGATCACACACTAACCCAAAATGTATTCAGAGAAGCTCTTAGCAATGTAATGAATTGCCCAGGCACCTATGCAGAACCAGGTAGCTTTATGACTAAAGCGGTGGACACGAAGCCAGGTCACCCGGTTTGGAGGCCTGGCTCTGCCGTGTGCCAGCTTTGTAATCTTGGGCAAGTTGCTGAACCTCTCTGTGCCTCAGGTTCCTCCTCTAGGAAATGAAGATAGTAACAGTCCCTACCTCGTGGGATGCTTGGGGGGATTGAATGAGCTCACAGAGGCAAAACAGTAAACACCTAGGCACAGTTAGTGTGACATCTGGCCTGGCTGGGTTCCTGATTAGATTTGTGCGCACGATTTAAGATCTTTTAGAATTATGCCATTAACACACGGTCACTCAGGAACGGTGTTGATTAGCGAGAACAGGAAACCACACCTTTGCTCGGTCACCTGGGATTTCACCACCTAGAAAGAGCCACTGTGAACATTTTGGTCTGCAACATTCCCAACATTTTCCTGTGGGCGTACACTCTCTCGTTTGCACCCCTACGTGTGCGTATGCACCCCCACATTCACATTGAATGTGTGTAGTAATTACGTAAAACTTACAGCGCATGCATTCCTTTATAACTCAGTCTTTTCACCAGAAATATTTTTTAATATTTATTTTTGAGAGAGAGAGAGAGAGAGGGAGACACGGAGTCTGAAGCAGGCTCCAGGCTCCAAGCTGTCAGCACAGAGCCCGACACGGGGCTCGAACCCACAAGCGGTGAGATCATGACCTGAGCTGGCAGACGCTTAACCGACTGAGCCACCCAGTCACCCCGTAATTTCCACTTCTTCTAAGGATACCAGCCATATTAGATTAGGACCCACCCTAATGACCTCGTTTTAACTGAATCACCTCTGCAAAGACCTTGTCCTCACTCTCACATTCTCAGGTACTGAAGTGTAGGAATTCAACATATGATTTTTGAGATGATACCACCCAGCTCCTAATACCCATCATTGGGTCGTTGGTCACAAATACACACGGATCACAAGCACATTTTGCCTGTGTGATGACTGACCAGCTGGGATTGGCAGCCCGGAAGGGTCAGTGTTTCGAAGGATTCTGAGGTCCCACCTGGACACAGCGGGAAAGACTAAGGTGACATCTTAGTGACTTCTTAAGGTGACACCATCTTCTGGAGGTGCAGACTGAGGGAGTGTTGATACACACGCAATGGGTTGTCCCTTTGGCTGACACCAACTTCAGCCGATTTATGATGTGGTCTTAGCCCATCACATCACAGAGAGCAATGCCACGTGATAGCCATACCTGGAATTGGGGCTTTGCCCACAAATAGTTCACTCCCATCCTGACCACCAAGGTGGTAATGATGGACGTGGTGGGGTCCGTGGTGCTGACATTCCTGGTCTGGTACCTCTCAGCTCTGAAGAATCACCTCCGAATGGCTTGACTGGAAAGATCAACTGCTTTGAGATCATTTGGCCCTAGGGCCTGATGTTTATTCTGCCGCCACAGCGGTAAGTGAGTTCTACTTTGGGGCAAGGAAATAGAATACATAACCTTCCCTGGCTCACAATGTCTTTTTGAGAAACCCTAATTCCGCAATAGTTTCTATTACATCCTTGCAGGGATTTGGGGATGAGCAAGAAAAAAACTTGTACACAGCCTTCGGTATCATTAATTCCTTACTTCCTTTCTTATTTTCATTAATTCAACAAATATTTATTGAGAGCTTAACGTACAAAGCATTATAGACCATTTAAGAAATGCAGGAAACGAAGCGGAGGAAAGGTTAGGACCTCTCTCTTGTATTTGATGGTTAGTCCATTTTTCTTGACTCTTGTTCCATTAATCTTTCTCTTCCTCTCTTGTGCAGAAACGTTGCGATCTGAGAGACGCCAGGGAGACCCTGGCCCTGGGAAGAGTGAGACAACATGTCAGCATCAGGGAAAGGTCCTAGAGATCAAATTTAGCTCCCTCATTACTCAGATGGTAAAACGGAACTTGCGAGAAATTCAGTAATTTGTCAAGGTCAGACTAGTTGCTGGTGGCAGAGGGCGGGCCAGGAGCCCTCATCCTTGGCTTGATCTCAACTTTGTGCACCCCAAATCTGACCCTCTAGGTATCTTGCAAGTTTCAAATGTATAGAAATTGGATCCCGCTTCATTAGCATTCGAAAGAAGAGTTACATTTGGAACCTCTCCAACCTGAAGGAAATTGCCAGACATTCACCTGAAATGGTTCCCACGTGGTTTTTCAGAAGGGATGAACCAGTTTACTAGTTTGTAACCCTTTCACCTATGAAGGAGAGCGCCTGCCTCACCTCCTCTCCATTCCTACTGGATGTAGCCATTCGCCCTAAGAGCAAACCACAGACACAAAATTTTCCTAATTCAATATGGGGGAAAATGGCATTAGAGCTCTTTCCACTCTTACTTCTTTGATTTAGAGTGTGGTGAGGTGTTCTCCGATATGTTAATTGCCTATAGATATTTATTCTGTTTTGAGCTGGGTATTCATGTTTTCTGCTATGGTGAGATTTTTGTTTTTCTTATTGATTTGCAAGAACGCTTTATATAGCAATAGTATCGCTATTTTTATAGTTAAATGTTAGCTTTCTTGATGCTGCAAATATTTCAGCAACGTTTTTTTGCACATGACCAAGAGGATTTCTTATTTTTAATCTTTTCTGTCTAGGTGATTATTCTACTAACTCTCTTTCTCCTAATTTTGTATATCTTGTTATTTTTTTCTTGGTTAGACCTTTTGGAGTTTTGTATCCTTGCTTTAGACTTTTAAAATCCAAATTTCTCCCCCCCCCCCGCCTTTTCTTAATTGTTCTTTGTATTTTTCCTGTGGTTTGTTATTCTTTTCTAACTTTAGGGGGTTGATACTCAACTCACTTATTCGTATCCTTCTAAATACAACAATGGTAACATTTAATACTATGACTCACACTTCTGATTACAGCTTTGGGCACATCCCATGCGATTTAAAACATACGCAGTGTTCTCATTATTGTTATTTTCCTTGTGGTAATGATTGGTTTTGATTTCCTCTTTGTCTCAAGTTATTTGGGAGCATGGCTTTAAATTTCTTTTTTTTTAAGCGTTTTATTTATTTCTGAGAGAGAGAGATAGAGTGAGCTGGGCAGGGTCAGAGAGAGAGGAAGGTACAGAATCTGAAGCAGGCTCCAGGCTCTGAGCTAGCTGTCAGCACAGAGCCCGATGCGGGGCTTGAACCCATGAACTGTGAGATCACGACCTGAGCAGAAGTTGGACACTTAACCAACTGAGCCACCCAGGCGCCCCATGGCTTTAAATTTCTAAGTGGTCAAAGTTTTAAAAAAAATACAGTAATTTCTAGTTTTATTACCTTGTGATCAGACAATTCAATTCTGAGCAACTGTTTGTCACATCTTGAGCTCACGTATCTGACACAGGTCTGAGAATGTCTCTGCTCTTTGGGACACTGAAAGTCAGAAAGGCCTCTGACCCAGGATGGAGTTGAAACTGCCAAAAATCCCCGGAAGGCTCCTGTTCGTAGCCTTGACGTGGACTATAGTGATGGTTAGATAGATGGTTAGATAGATAGAGAAGGGTTAGGGGGGCAGCTTCAGACTCTGCTTTTTTACCCACCCCTCATATATATTCTAAATTTGGAAGGTACCTGATGATATCAGAGGCCAGAATTCTCTCCCCTTAGGTAAAGTCTGAATGATACAGAACGTGATGTTCCCTCACTACAGGGATCTAGGGTTGGAAGCTGCTTATGTTGCTTCATCCAGAGAGAGTTCCAGAACTGAGTACATTTCTTGGGGGATTTTACCATAGCTTGTGCTCAGTTCCCACTTATCTCCTAGAAGATCTGTTGGTCTTACTGATTACTTGCTACCCAGAAAGCTGAGTTTTAAGAAGATGCCTTGCCAGTTGGCCGGAACTACTTTCTTAATTCACTGGAAATGCATGTTGTTGAATCATGGATTTTCATTTGAAGAACAAAAGTGTTGCACATTATAGAGCCCACGTAAAAAAATAGAGCAAGGGGGAGATTTTTATTTCCATATGGATTATGTTAAGGGATGTGTGTGTGTGCATGTGTGTGTGTGTGTGTGTGTGTGTGAATGTGTACATATACATGAGAAAGAGAAATGGCCGTATTATGGGAAGCCTCATTAAAGAGGCCTGGAAAAGGTTAGTCCATTTGCAGACTATACATCTTAATCTCCCCACACAGCACACTAACCTGGAAGGGGAGAGAGAATCTACGGCCAGAGAGACCTTGGCTTCAGTCCAAGGGCTGGATCAAGTAGACCTTGCCTTTTCCCGCCGGCTACCCCTCATTAGCACTCTGTATTAACCCAGAGAAACCGTTCTCCCGAGGGGCTCCAGGAAACGGGAGGACATGCATGCCCGTTCAGAGTGGGGGAGCCCCAAGCCTCCCTTCTGGCTGCTGTTCATTTGCCGGCAGGTGCATTTGGGGTGTGGGCCCCTGGAAATGGGGGAGAGGAAACCAGGAGCGTGCTATAGCTTAAAGCAGTGCTGAGAGGTTGAGCGGCCTTTCACCTGTTGCTGGCTGGTTCTCATCTGTGTTAACAACTTCCAACTGGCCTCATTATTTGAGAAACTGGAGATGCCTTTGGACAAGGGCCCTTAAGCTGGCCCTGCACAGGCCCCCAGGTCCCCTTGAGGCCTTTGGTGGGTCCCATGTCACAACGCAGAGGAGCGGGAAAGAGGCGCGAGCTGGCTTTTGGCTGGGGTCTTTACCCAAAGTGCAACCTGTGACTGGTTGGTTACTCACCCTCCCCAGCCTCGGTTTCCCCACGTGTGTGTGTGTGGATGTCAGGCGTGAGTGTGTGTGTGTGTGTGTGTGTGTGTGTTGGGGGTGGGGGTGTGTGTAAGAGGTGGAAACAGCAATCCCACCTCCTTCTAATGTCATAAGGATTCAGGAGAGAAGGAAGACAGCAAATGTTTATTTTTGTTTATTGTGTGTATGGCGCACCAAGCTTGGGATTGGAGCTTTCGTGGAGATTCTCAGAATGTTACTCAGGTGCCTTCCTACCCTTCTCCTCTGCGGTGCAGCCTGCCCCCTCCATTCTCCCTCCATTGTCCCCCTCTCCAGCTTCTGACCTAGTCTGTACCTCCATCTTCATCCCCCATTACCCAGCCCCTTGCTCCCCCAAAGTGTGGTCCATGGACCAGGACCACTGGAGACACGTGGAAGCTTGTTAGAAACGCAGACTCTCTGGGCTGCTCCAGATCTACTGAATCAGATGCTGCATTTGGACCAGGCCCCCCCTCCCTCGCACCCCCATGACTCCTGTGCGCGGTGAGGTCACTGATGCTGCCCAACAGACGCTCATTCCGTGCATGTAACGTCCAGGAAACTCTTACTGAGTAGAGTCGTGAAGGTTTAGGCACAAAAGGGGCCCGTTTGGGATACACAAGTTCTCTCTCTGTCACTACTCTTTCAAGTTTCTCATGTATTTCTGAGTACATCAAGAGGAGAGACTCTATTTGGAGCCTCTCTGTCCTTAACACCTTGTAAAAGGAGCCTGAATCTGCAGATAATAGCAGAGATGGCTGCCCAAGGCAAGACTAAAAATGTTTCTGGCAACCGAAGACAATTAAACCCAGAGAGAGTGGGAGGGAGCCATTGGGAGCGTGAGCCTGAGAGTCCTATGTTCAGATGTTTTCCTAAATATCTGGTCTTTCCAGTTAAAAGTAAGCACCTTGATAGAGCAAAGCTTGTGTTCAAAGCCTCAGCCAACAGCCCCCAAGGGTGACACCATGTGGTCCCACATTTAGTGCCTCAACCTGGATTTTCAGCATATCAGAGCAGGAAGGTGTCATTGAGATAATCAATGGTAAGAAACACATTGCAAACATGCTCCTCTCCTCCTCACCTGCGCCCTGGGCAGACATCACTAATCAATTATCACATTCTCCTACAATGAGCTCAGACTTGGATACGGCACTGTAGGCCATCACCAACAGATCGGAATGGCTTTCGCCTGCATCAGTGTAGTTGGCCTCCGTCTAGATCTGAGCTGCAGAGTTGCCGTCTGATGGACTAGTTTCTGAACAACCCGGGTGATGTTCCCACAGCTAAGAATTGGTAATGGTGATAGATTTAATGAGGAAAATAACATCACTGTGAAGTTTGGGAGAGAGCAAACTTGGCTCCTGGAGGATGGAATTGGAGACAGGAATGCTCTCGAGTAATTGATTCCATTAGCAGAGATAGAATACTGCACCCAGCACCTTCATTTTCTTTGGGGGAAATCCTACTCTTAGCTCTAGCAGTTTAGGTAAGATAGATTACACCTCTCCAGTCCAGAGGCAGCCATGTCACCAATCAGAGCACGTGATCCCTCTGGCCTCAGTGAATGGGTCACAGGCGAGCAAGTGACCAATCGGAGCACTCCATCCTCAGGCCTCAGTGACTGGGTCACAGGAGGCCATGAGACCCAAGCCACATTTGTTAGACTAGCTTACAAGGTTTAGTCCCAATTTGATGAGGGTCAAGTCTTTGATTTGGTGGCAAATTCCAAGCTCTGGAATGGGTGACTTGCCACGTGGCCTAGGTCATAGTTCAGTACTCACCATTAAAGAAATGACATCTTTTAGGGCAGGTGCATGTGCTTGTATCCATTTGGGTAGCATAAACTACAGGTAAGCAACCCATTTCCCCAGCTACTGCTTACTTAATCAGGAATATTGTGTCCATGCGCTTTATTTTACTGATCCAGTTTTTTTTTTATTTTTAAAATTTTAATGTGTATTTATATTTGAGAGACAGCGACAGAGCGCGAGCGGGGGAGGGGAAGAGAGGGAGACACAGAATCCGAAGCAGGCTCCAGGCTCTGAGCTGTCAGCACAGAGCCCAAGTGGGGATGAAACCTACAAACGGTGAAATCATGACCTGAACAGAAGCCGGGCACCCCTACTGGTCCAGTTTTTAAAAGATGCTGCATCCTACAAGATCGCGGATGGATGCTAAGATAAGAGAGCCAGAGTTTGAGAAGTAGAATATTTGTGTCATCTCAACTCTTGTATCTCCCCCAAGACGTGTATTTATTACAAACAGTACATAGGCACGTTATAGTGGAGAATCCTTGCAGACCACTTATTAACCAAGTGATCGAGGGGTCACTTAGATCAATTAGACATCCAACATCTCACACTTCTTATCATGAGGCTCCGAGAAGAATACCACGTGATTTCTGTGGCATTCTTGCCCCAAATGCAAAATCTCTATCCAATCATGAGAAGACTCAGTAAATCCAAACGGGGGATATTCTACCAAAAGTACCCAGCCTCTTCTCTTTAAAAATGTCACAAAAGATCAAAACAGACAGTGAGGTGGTCCCATATTGAAGAGGACTCAAGAGGCATGTTCACAAAGGTCATGGCGGATCTCAGCTTGGATCCTGGAACAGAAAAAAAGTGAAAACCTGGAGAAATCCAAAGAAAGCCGGCAGTGCGGTCAGTGTATGGTACGAACGTTAAATTCCTGGGTTGAATCATCATCCCTCGGTCGTGTTAAGATTTAACACTGGAAGCTGGGTGAAGGGTACATGGGAACCCTCTGTACTATTTTCGCTGAAGTTATTCAAAAATAAAAAGTAAAAAAAAAACCCAAACGAGCCCTGAGGCTGCATCTTTCTTTCTTTAGAAGCCAAGAATGTGGAAAACTGGCGTTTTCACACATTGCTGGTGGGGTGGCAAGTTGAGAAATAGATCTAGAAGATAGAACAATATGTATCAAAAGCCTCAAACATGTGAGGCCTTTTGACCCAGCGATCACATTTTCAGGAAGTGACTCAAAAACAACAACAACCAACACAACACAACAAAACAAAAAACCAGACAAAGGTGTAAAGAATGAACAAAGATGTTCACTGCTGTGTTGTTTATAATATCGAACAATTGGAAATAGCCTTCATGCCCCTACTGGGAATGAGGTGAGTAGATTACAGTAAATCCAAACAATGGAATAGTGGGCAGCTATTCAGAAAACAGGTAAATGTGTTTATATTGCCGGAGAGAGATGCCGATCTACTTAAGTGAAAAATGTAGGTAACAAAAGAATATATATAACATAATGTTACTAAAAAAAAAAAAAAAAAGCCACAAAAAGCCTGGAAGTGTGCATCAAAGTGGCAGCTCCAGATTTCCATGAGAAGTGAGATTAAGGGGACAGTTTTATTTTCTCCATATTTGAATTTTAACGGTCATCATATATATAATATCATAATGTATCAGAATATATTATGTAGATATTATATGCATATTATATATTATGGGGAAAATGAAGATATACATTTCTGAACAATGGAGACATGTAAGACTTAGGAGGAATAAACGAGGCCAGTCCTTTCCTTTGAACCCCCCAGCCAGTGGGGCTTTCCATGTGGGATTCCAGACTTATCAAGGCCTTATCTGCTTCCATCAGCTAAAGTGAGGAGCCCCACCAACGACGGGTAATATGCCTCTTAGAAAAGTTGCAGAATGAACTCGGAGCAAAGTTAAGGTGTGAGTCTGTCTGGGTAATCTCCAGGCAGTGAGCGGTCTGGCCCCTTTGGGGGTGGGCTCCTGGCAGTTTTGAGTCCCCTGGTGGGGACTCCGGAACCGGAGTGGGGAAGGAGGAGGGAATTCAGAGGGTGAGGAAGGAAGCAGAAGACAGCCTCTGAGGAAGGAGTACCCTCACTTGTACTGTCCGTGGGGAGAGAGCGACTCAGAGCTATGGGGGAAAGACTAACTAATCGAAGGCAAACTCAGTAGCAGGGCAAACAGCTACCTATAGCCGGAGACCTGGAGGAAGTACTGGGAAATAGCTCTCATTTTGCTGTTTGAGAGAGTCATGTAATCTTTCAAAGCCTCAGTTTCTCCATCTGCAAAACGGGTATGATACCGTTTCAGAGCATGGCTGTCACCCTGTAAAATGCAATAATCCAGAGGAAGCACTTAGCCCCATGCCTGGCACCTAGAAAGTGCCCCCAAATGGTCCCTGTTATTAGCATTTCTGTTAGTGGACATCTTCTCTTTGGTCTTCTCTCATGGTCCCACCCTGTCTTTCTGTATTTATGGTTTGTACCAAATACTTTGATCCATAATTATATATTACCTTCAATAGTTTCATAATTGTTTTCTATGTGTTTTTTTCATTTCCAAGCCATTGGGACTTCTCTCTGACTCGAGACTCAGTTTTGCACTTTAAATGCCAAATAAGGTGGTCAGTGTAGAGAAATAACGTGGCCAGTGATAATTTGGTAAATTGCTTGGAATATGTCAGTTTCTGGGCCTTTCTAGGTGGGGTGCTATATAGGTCTGACTTCCAAGCCGGAATAGACTGCTTTCTTAAAATCTGAGTTTCCTAGGGGCCCCTGGGTGGCTTAGTCGGTTAAGCATCTGACTCTTGGTTTCAGCTCAGGCCATGATCTCGTGGCTTCGTGGGTTCGAGCCCCGCATCGGGCTCTGCGCTGGCAGCTTGGGATTCTCTCTCTCTCTCTCTCTCTCTCTCTCTCTCTCGTCTCACTCTCTGCCCTTCCCCCACTCACTGTCTCTGTCTCTCTCAAAATAAATAAACTTCAACCACCACCTCCCCTCTCAAAATTTGAGTTTCTTACATTTCTCCCCAGAACGATCTCTTAAGGGTAAAGGCAGAGAGGATCCAGGTTTTCTGGCCATTAACAGTGTTTATAATTTGACGGGCCCTTGTTAATAATTTGAACACAAAATTATGAACGCAGAATTGCCTGGGCCTTGCTAGGAGCGCGCAGGTGTGTTTGTGTCCACATACAACAGCGCCATCCAAAGTGGGTCCAAGAATTCATTAAAGCCCTGGAGAGGAGCAGCCTCTGTGTATAGTCTGGATGTTTTGCCGAAGAGTGGCTTCGGCGCTTCTCCCCGCCTTCCTCGGTTTTCTGGGATCACTCGTCCACTTCAAAGGCCCGATGGGCCGTCTGCCTGCCTGGCACCAGGCTGCGAGCCGAGCCCACGGGAGAGAAGGGAGCGTTAGAGGCTTCTGGCTGCACAGGGCTCACGGCCAAGCAGAGAGAAGGGACGCCGTGGAGGCTGTGACAGTGCAGGGCGGTCAGTGCACAGGGGCCCGGGGAGGGGCGTCCACCCTAGTGTGGGAGGAGGGCTTCCTGGAGTGAGTGGCTTCCCAGCTGACATATGAGGGTGACAAGGCGCTGCCTGGAGAAGGTGAGGGTGGGGTGGGCAGGGGGGCTGACGGAGACCTGCGCAGGGAGAAGTTGCCCCGGGCTCCCCAGTGGGCGGGGGAGCGGGAATCCGGGGTCTCTCCTGGGCTCTGCCCCTTCCACACTGATGCCCTCTTCCCTTGTTTCTCCTCCCTCCATTCCCTCATTCCCTTCCTTCTGCCCTGACACCTCCCCCCCGCCCCCCATCTCAGGATGAGCGCTGGAGAACTCGCTCAGGCAGAAAACAGCGACGCTCAGGGATGAGGAAGCAGCAACTTGAGTGTCAGGCCCAGTTTGAGGCTAATTCTCCACGGGAGCCAACAAAGCAGACTCCCCTCTTAGCTCAGGCTGTGCCCCCTCCCTGGAAGGCCCTGTGCTGCTTTGTGTTCAAATCTGTCCCCACCTTTAACAGAAAGGTCACCTCTGCTGTGATGCCTTCACTTCCCTGACTTTGCAGTTTGAACTAACATGGTTCCTCTATCTCCCCATCCCTTCCCAACCTTTGTGCCTGCGTTTTAGCACTTAAAATTCATTCCGCCGCGTATGAAAATGGCAGTGTGCTGGTTAGGAGCTCGGGCCTTGGAGTCAGATGCATACGGAGCCCAATGCCGGCTCTATCTCTTACTTGCTGTGTGACCTCGAGCTAGCTACCTGACTCCTCTGAGCCTCACTTTCCTCAGATGTTAAATAGATCACATTTTGTAGAGAGATGCCTCATGGAAAGAGTNTTATCTCCTCATGTAGTGAACTATTTAGTGAATATGAGGCTCCAAGGATTTGAGGGTATTCAAGCCTGGCCACATGGAGATTATATTCTAGAGGAGAAGGCTGGCAAAAAATTAGGACTTTACCAATTATCTATTATTATTTTTTAAAGTTTATTTATTTATCCAAAGAGAGAGAAAGAGAGAGCAGGGGAGGGGCAGAGAGAGAGGGAGAGAGACGGAATCTCAAGCAGGTTCCACACAGGCAGCGCAGAGTCTGACGCGGGACTCAAACTCACGGAAAGCGAGATCATGACCTGAGCTGAAATCAAGAGATTAAAACTGAGCTCCTTAGGAGCCCCCCTGAGCAATTATTTAAATACACTTGTGATAAGTTCCAATAAGTATAGGCACAGGGACCATCAAAGTGTATAAAAGGGGGCCCTTGATCTACTCTGGGAAGGGGGTCGTCAGTGAAGGGTTCCCCAAGGAAGGGCAGTTAGATGTATCTGGAAGAAGCACAGGAGTTAAATGAGGGGAGGATTTTCAAGGCAGAGGGAATGGCTTGTGCAAAAATCCTGGGGTCGACAGGAACATGGAATGTTAGAGAAAAGGAAAGAAGGCCAGCAATGTAGCTGGAGTTCAAGGACACAGGGCGGTGCAGGGTGGATGGGACCAGAGAGATGGACAGGAGGAAGACCATTGTGGGCCACGGTGAGGAATCTGGACTTCGTTCTGGGGATGATGGTCCAGAAAGGGCACTGGAGCCTGAATGGGCACTCGGGTGCCTTCGAAAGCCTTGAGAATCCTGGGATGCCCCTGAACCCTCTCCCACCTGGGACTTATCAGAGAAACGTCTGAGGGAATTCCCACATAAGGCCCAGGATATGCCCAGGCCATCACCCAGCCCCTTTGGATAACATGAGCCACAGAGGCACGGGGGGAGGAGCAGAGGCAGGAGAAGTGACTGAAAATGGCGGCAATTTCCACGGCTTCCCCCACACACCACGGCAAGGCCAAACCAGAGACGAGGGTGCCAGCATGGGAAAGGAAAGGACATTGGTAAAGAGGCAGGGACAGTGAGCTTCACTGAAATCCTTGCCAAGTTATTGAACTTGTCTAAGCCTCAATCACTATCTCTGTAAAATGGGTATAAGAGCAGGGAGGGCCTCAGGGGACTTTTAGGACATTAACTGAGATACAATAAGTGTTTGGGACAATAGTGCTCACTGTGTGCCCAGTTCTCCCCCAGCAGGGGATGCAACTCGCCTTCCAGGAAAAAACCATGAATCCCAGGCTGTGATTGGCTGCTATGTCACCTCATTGTTGTGACTGTTCAATGATGTGGCATCGTTTCCACTTCTATCAGCTGAGTTTCAGAGAGTATCTTTTTAAGCTTGATAAATGAAAGAAGATTCTCCATAGTGGTTGAACGTGGCGTCAAATCCCGCTGGTGTAGAATACAGTTTCCTTCCTAAGAAAGCTCTCCTTGTAGCCTCAGTAGTGTTTTCTACTCCCTCCAATCCGTGGCTTTGTGCTGCCTCCACCTGAAAAACCCTCTCCTTCTCCTTTGGTCCAAATTCCACCAGTCTTTAGGACTCACTTCAATCATACAACCTTCTGGAAGCCTCTGAATGCTCTATTCATCGCTGCTTTCTTTTAAGCCTTATGTTTCTGTATTTCTGTTCTTTCAATTGTAAATGCCTTGCCTCCTTGACTTCATCTTCAGGGTCAGAAAGATGAGTCCTTCCTCATAGCTGCAAAATGGCTGCAGGGGCTCCAGACCTCACATCCTCTCAGCCTCAGGTCCAGTGGAAAAGAGAGCTTTGAGCTTTGGCCTGATTGGGATCAAATTTTACCTATGAACCAATCCTAGTGCCCAGAGCGCATACAGGGTGATTAGCTTAGACTAATGATGGGCAATTTTTTTCTTAGAGAGCCAGATAGTAAATATTTTAAGCTATAAACCATATAGTCTCCATTGAAGCTATCAACTCTGCTGTAATAGCATGAAAAAAACCATAAGCCGTACGTAAATGAATGCCATGGCTGTGTCAACAAAACTGTATTTACAAAAGCAGGCGACTGGCTGGCTTCAGGTTGCTGACTCCTGGTTTAGACCAATTAAAACCCCTTCCCTGCAATGAGATGGAGCCAAACCAGAGAGGCTAAGTGTGCAAAGAGTTCACAAAGGAAATTTAGGGCGCTATTTTACTTGGCGCTATTTTATTTGGTGCATTTAAGAAAGGGCCGAAGAAAGCAACTTATCGGCTACAAGGATCATTGCCAAATAGGGGTCTCCAAGCCATCAATCGATCTCATTTGGTGAATTCAAGAAAGGAACCAGGTGTGTGGGCTTAGAGAAATGCCTTATTCCCAAGGGCTCCTCCTCACTTCACGGGGAAGAGGCAGGTGGCTGGGAAATGCTCTCATTTATGCTTATCCCGTATCTTTCCGACACGCTTTCCACTTTATGATATCAAGGTCTTCCCGCAAGGCAGGAAGGTCAAGCATAACATTATCCTCATTCTTACAGTTGTGGACACTTGACTTCCAGGTGTGGAATGGAAGACCTGAAGAAAGAAACGGTAGATTTTAAATATTGGACATAGAAGCTTAGTAGTCGTGCTACTTATACACACACGTACCGCTGCTTCCTGCCCCGTCTCATGGCAGACATCAGCAATCCATCACCGCACTCTTACCCACCGAGCTCAGAGGTGTCTCGAATCCTTGCCACCACAGGGCTCGAGGCAGCCGCTCACAAGTGGTCAGGGTTAGCACCCGGGAGGAAACGCACTTACTGTGCTGAGTTGACCGTGCAGGGCTTGTGGAATCACCAAGCTACTCAACACTCCCACTCGCAGAAATTATTTTAGTGCTTGTTATCGACCAGGAGTCATGCCTGTCTCATTTATCTTTCAGAAGAACTCTGGAGAGGTGTCGGGGGGGCCGTGCTGCCCTTTCCACATCTCTTCCATTCGATTTGGATTTCAGCCTCAGCACTGATGGACAGTTCCCCATGACCTCAGATACACCACATGTCGCCAGGCTCAAGGAGTCACTCCCCGTACATTCGTCCCAGGGCCTTCTCTGATGTTCCAAGAGCCTGCTAGGTGGCACCCGGGCTCTGTTGAGAGGTGCAGGGATTTAACCAACAGATGGTGAGAGTCATTGAATAAATACTCCAGCCTCCGGTCCCCTGGGGGACTAGTTCTGGGACACATTCTGTACGTTCTCAGGAAGTCCCTGCAAAATCAAGACCATGGTGTCTATGGCAGAGACCTTGATAGTACACTCCTAAACAAGGCTTTTGGGGTGCTGGGTGGCCCAGTCGGTCAGGCAACCAACTTTGGCTCAGGTCATGATCTCGCAGTTTGTGGGCTTGAGCCCCGCGTCGGGCTCTGTGCTGACAGCTCAGAGCCTGGAGCCTGCTTCCGATTTTGTGTCTCCCTCTCTCTCTGCCCCTCCCCTGCTCATGCTCTCTTTGTCTCTCTCTCTCTCACTCAAAAATAAAGAAACACTGAAAAATTTTAAAAAGGCTTTTTTCTTTCCTCATTTGCTCACTCCTGCTTCTTGGGATTGCTTTCCAAAGACAATGTATCCCGCAAGTTCATAACTTCTGCCCTGCTTTTCAGGAGAATGTTCAGCTAAGACAATTAGGACATCAACTGGGTCAACCACGGGTCTCCATTTTATCAGAAAACCAACTCCAGCAATTCAGGTGACTTCCCCAAGGTCACACAGCTGGTTTTTCTGATTCTAGAGTTCATAGTGTTACCTGTCAGGCAGTACTGCTTTTCCAACAGGACTTCAGATTGCACATGGGCACCAAACAATGGTGTTCTGGTGCATTCGGTGCTGCATTTTGGTCGGTGAAAGAAGCTCATTGGATTCGATGGAGAGGAAGGAAGCAGTTTTCTGTGCTAAAAATAGCCTTCTTTTCGGTCATCCCGTTCGGGAACGGCCATGTTCACCCAGGGAAACACCACCAATGTTTCAGAGTTTCTAAGTAATTAGAGCACCCCCACTAAATCAAATCCCATGAGAAGAATATGGAAAAGATGAGCATTTGGAAGCCCACAAAATGGAAATAATTAGCAGGTATCCCTCTGTCTTTTATTATAGCAGCTACAGTCCGTAAGTACAGAAGGGTAGGGGATGTGGCAAAATGATGGTCCTTAAGATATCATGGGAAATTCCTGGCTTGCTGAGTTGACGTTGAAAAGTGCGCCTTTTATTGACTCTTCAGTCCCCAGTGCAAGCTTGCTTGGGCAGAGGCCAGCATGGCTGGACCCATTTTGCATGGTCAGTAGCTGCCTGTTTGCAACTCTTCTGAAAAGGAAGAGGGACCTTAGGGGTGTGGACTAAACAAGCCAGATCCTAAAATTCCTTCGGATTGCATAGACTCTTGGAGGTGGAAGGCAACTGTCAGGACTTGAGTCCAAAATTTAGGGAGAAGGATTGCTCGGTCTGAGGCTGAAGTTGGATGCTTTCCAATTCCAGTTTCCCAGGATGGGTAACACCTTACCACCCCACCCCCCAAGCGGGAGACAGACCATTCCCCAAGCCTACTCATATCCCTGTCTTCCCAGCTGACTGTAAAAGCCAGTGGGTGAAAGAAGGCGGGCAGGTAAGATGTGGCAAGCGGTCATCGGTCCCTGCCTTCCGCTTCAACAGATATCTCACCCATAACACAAAGGAGAACACCTTGTGGGTCGGTGACACTGGTGAAGATCATCTAACCAGTCCACGACTGTGATTTTTGTGCTCACATGTAAATATCCAACGGCACATATCATTTCTCTCGGCTTCCTCGGAGACCTGTCTCAATGATGCTGATTATTCCTTATTTGTTCTCCTTTCCTCATTCTCCGCCCTTCTCAGGTCCCACTCTTTGTTGGGTTTGGCCCATGGGAGGTGCCAGCAGGAGACTGGAGGGCGAGGAGAGAGGTCCAGGCATTGGCTCCCCCTTTTCACGCTGCCTTCGCATGATTATTGCAATGGCTTCCTGTCGGGTGGCCCCACTGCCACGGGTCCAGCCTTTATTCACCAGGCGCCGGCAGCACCATCCCAAGCCTTGGCCCATTAGGCCTAGAGGTGAAGACAGCTCTCTGCCATCGCTGGCCCATTGGCACACCACCCAAGTTTGTGGGTTCTCTTAACCCCGCCCACATCCCTGCGAAGACTCTCCTCCTTCAACTCTCCTGAGGGGAGTGTTTTTGAGGGTGCTCCCTGTTCCCTGCTGGGCCCCTGACTGCCATAGGGGCCCTTCCCAGAGCATCCCGTGTGTGTTGCTTCTTAGCAATACTCTTCACAACTGTAACGGAAGGAGCTGTTTAGCAAAATGCTTCGGTTCCAAGTTCAAGCTTTGGCGTTCCCAAAGACCTGCATTTGCATCTTGATTTTACCAGTTACCAACCGTGTGACTTAGGGAAAGTGGTACCCATGACATTCAACTTCCTCATTTGACAAATGGGAATAAGAGATCTGACGTCTTAGGATTGCTATGTCGGTTAAGTGAGACACTATGCATGAAACTTAGCAAGTGACTGCTATAATTGCTACTGTGTACAGGAATATCACTTACCTATAAGCCTCTCTCAGTCAGAGTGAGCGGCTCCTCATGCACACCTATCTCATTCATCTTTTCTCCCCCAGGGCCCTCAAAAAGTGCCTTCCATATCCTAGGTGCTCAATAGAGATGTGTTGAATACAACAATGGATCGTGGCAGAGACATGACCGCCTGACAGCCCAAGTTTGCTTCATTTTCCTCATCACACAGGAAAACTACATTTCCCAGTCTTCTTTGCAACGGGGGCCATGTCACTGAGTTCTGGCCAATGGGGTGTGGACAAAAGCGACTGTGCTCCTTTCCAGACTGGGCCATAAATCCATGTGAGATCTTCTCGTTTGAGGGTCAGCAAACTTTTTCCTTGGAGATAGCAAATGTTTTTGGCTTTCTGGACTATGCAATCTCTGTCACAACTACTCAGCTCTGCCAGGGTAACACAGAAGCAGCCATGGTCACTCTGTAAAGGCATGAGCGTGGCTGTGTTCCAATAAAACTTTATTTACAAAAAGAGATGGTGGGCTGGGATTGGTCTACAGGCTATAGTTTGCTGACCTTGTTCTAGTCTTTCCCTCCACCTTTCATGGAGGCGTTGGAGGCCAAGTGGGGGAAATGGTGGCATTGCCAAGATCAAGGAGCCTGAGTCTCTGGATGGCAATTGGGAGGAGTCCCCTCACCGACCACCAGAGTTCACCATGATATGAGCAAGTGATACGCTTTCATTGCAAGTTACTTGGACACAGTGTTGGTGGTCATTAGCAGCAAACCTATCCTGACTCATTCATTCACTGGTGATCCAGAAACTAATGAGACTCATGTAGCTGGGAGGAGGGAAATATCAAGAATTTAGGTTGGGATTGCCGTCAGCATAATAGTAACAACATTGTCACATATTCGGTATTGTGTCCTTTTCACACCTTAGCCATCAGCGAAATTTGGTTCTCGGCCAGCTAAAATTAGCATGTTTGGTGGGAGACACCTCAGCTATTTTTAGATTGACCGAATTTGAAAGCAAGTTTAAGTTCTCTTCATCTATATAGTATGTATTTATGTTAGGTGCTGATGCCGGAAGAGGGAAGCAAACAGGCCTGTCCTTCTCTCGGGGCACTTAGAGATCAGTGGCGCTTCAGTGACACTCAGCTCTGTGACAGTACAGGCTTGTCACCTGTGACTGGAACAAAGGCCCAGAAGAGCCTTACCTGAACTCCATCGAATGCATTCTCCAAAGGAGGAAGGATTTTCTATTACCAGAGAAGAGAAAAAGAGATACAAGACCAGCAAGGCAATAATATCACATGCAGGTGCTTAACACTGTTGGGGAAGGGGGGTCAAGAAAGCTTCCCAAAGAGGTAACATCTGTGCTGAAGATTAAGTAAGACTGAGGCAGGGGTGCTTGGGTGGCTCAGTTGGTTGAGCGTCTGACTTCAGCTCAGGTCATGATCTCACCGCTCGTGGTTTTGAGCCCCTCATCGGGCTCTGTGCTGACAGCCAGGAGCCTGGAGTAGGCTTCAGATTCTGGGTCTCCCCCTCTCTCTGCCCCTCCCATGCTCAAGCTCTGTCTCTTTCTGTTTCTCAATAATAAATAAAAGTTAAAAATTTTTTTCAAAAAAAAAGTAAGAGTGAGGCAGCCCGCGAATGGACCGAGGGCATGGGGGTGAGGCTGCTCCAGGAAAGGGGCAGCAGACTTAGATGCCTTGGGCTTGGGGGCATTGTGATCTTTTGGGTTCAGCCATAGCATGGATTAGAAACAGGCAGGTGAAAGAAATAGATGCAAGAAGCCAGACGCCGAGATGCTTTGTACACCACCACCATGAGGCTTTTGGACTCGAGGCTGCAGGGAGCCACTGAAAGGTTTAGGCAGCGAGCATGAAGTGATCAGATCGCTGGTTCAGAAGGATGGTTTGGGGAAAGCTATCTCGTTCGCCGCTGTGTCCCGAGGGCCAAGAACAACGGCTTGCACCTACGTAGACATTGAATGGACAGCTTGAGCGTAGACTGCTATGAGAAAAACAGTAAGGACTGACTGACTCCTAACTTCTGTTTCATTCTCTTTCTTGACTCAGTAGCAAACCCGGAACCAGCTTGGAAGCCAGGGTTATCAGAACCTGTGTCCCTGTCCTCTACGATGAAAAATAACACTGAGCATAGGTTTAGCAATGCTTTTGGATTGGGTTCAAAAGCAGTGATAAGTGTCAAGAATATGATGTCATTTTTCTTATCCTCTCTGCTTTCAAAGGTGTCTGTCCAGCTCTATTCTGTAGCTACCAGACACCCTCATTTTCCTGTTTTCACCTTTGGCTGACCTACCTGTCCTCTGAAACACACAGGTACCCATTTGGGAGGTGAAGGAGGCCTGGTGGATGCAGTGGGCATCTGGCCTGGGAATAGCTCCCTTCAGGATCAAACTACCTACAAGCTCAGAGCTGCGGAAAGGAAATAGTCCTAATGTAACAGGAAGTGCCTGGGGTTCATTCCAGAAGTTCCAGGCTCAGGGAACCCCTTTGACCAACCAGAGGAGGAAGAGGGGAGAAAACGCCACTGAAAGTACTGACATCCAAACTCACGTGTCATTGACAGGGGACATAGTGTGGTACAGTTTAAAAGAAGATTTTAAAGTTACACAAGTTGAGTTCAAGTCTCCAGGATATGCCACTTACTGTGCGGCCATTTAATTAACCTAGGCCTTCAATTCTACCCTGCGAAACAGACAGAGCTTTTGTATTTTGTGTGGTTGTTAGGAGGATTATGTGAGCTACAGCAGAAACGGTGATAGCTGTTTTGTAAAGAGGAGCCGTGCTCTCGGGGAACTCAACCCGGACGACATTGCTGCACGAGCGAGGATATGGGTCAAAGACCGGGCTAGGACTGGGTGGGTGGGAAGAAGTGGCAGTTTGGGGGCTTCCTTTTTTCTCAACACTTCTCCTTTTCCTCCCTGATGCCCTTTTCCAGATATGGTTCAAAATTCCAAGCAGTAGATGTAGCGTGTGTGTGTGTGTGTGTGTGTGTGTGTGTGTGTGGGCGCGCGCTGGAATAGGGCAGCAACTATGCAAATCCGGTCCAGGAATTCCTAGGACTCTGTTGATAGCAAGGGGCCGAATCGCAACTCAAGCCCTTACGGACTCAGGGAAGGACAGGCACGGGGCTGGTCTCTGCAGCCCATCCATGGGGGGAGGGCTCCTCTCCCCATCTCTCATCTCAGCTTCTCTTTTGGTGGCGGTGGTGGGTCAAGGTCACAGGAAACTCTAGGCTTCTATCATCTCCACCTAATCTAGAAGAAAGGGAACGCCTCTTTCTCTCGACTTCAGACCAGGGCATACTCTGATTGGCTGTCTTGGGTCACATGTTTACAACTTGAACCAATCAGCAATCGCTGTAGCCGGGGATACTCTGATTGGCTGTCTTGGGTCACATGTTTACTACTTGACCCAATCACCAATCGCTGTGGCCGGGAGATGGAATGCTGGTGGGGGATAGTATGGGCTCAGGTCATGTGACCTAGGCCGCACGTGACTACGGCCACCGCGAAGATTGTGTGATTCCTGGTTCCCTTCCAACCAGGCGGAGGGGTAAGAATGTCCGTCAAAACCGTGTGTCTGTATGAGAGACCCCTTCATCAGGAATAAAAGGAACAAGGCAGGCTGGGTAGAAAATAATGGTGTTGCCACTGTCAGCATCTTCTTTCGTCTTTTCTGCCAGTCTTGCTGGCCGACTAGGGATCTGTGTGTTCAGTAAACACCAGCTCGGCCGGGATTGTAGATCTGCGGACAGGGGTGGGGGAGGGAGGGTTTGGCCTTAGACCCATCGCAGACCAAATTCCAGCTCTTCCTGGCTGTGTTACTCTGGGCAAGGTACACACCCTCTCGGAACTGCAGTTCCCTGTGTGTAAAACGAGGACCAGAAGTCCACCTTCTGTGACACCTGGGCGGGCGGAATCAAAGGGTGTCAGTTAGTGGTAATGAGTATTGTCGTGATAATTATTACTAATTCTTTGGGAGTCAAGGTGAATGGTGAGGAAGGGATCCCAAGAAGAGATCTTCAGACAGACTCACGGTGTTGGTGCTGAGTAAGAGAGGATCTAATGCAATGAGTCCATTTTACAGATGGGGAAACTGAGGCCCCACAGAGGGTTAGCTTGGATTAGCTACATGGGGCTGAGCTGGGAGGAGACCTTTTAGGAAGCTGTGTCTGGAGCCAGTTAGCCCAGCCACGAGCTTTCAGCAATTACAAGGCCACAAAAATGGCTTTTTTGCTTGAAGCATCCAAATGGGCCCCACCCATCTTGCTTAGAGTCTGAGGCGGCCTTCTTCTCACCACTGGATGCTGGGTTGCCAGGCTGGTGAGTATGAATCAATCTCTCTCTCTCTCTCTCTTTTAAAAAATACTTTGTTCTCGAACTGATTTAGAATGACTGGGTCTTTTTTTCATGTGGGAATGAGAGCTTTGAAAGCCACGGTTTATGGCATAACCTTTCCCCACGGCTCGTAAGATGTTTTCCTTCCTTCCTTCCCCCTCTTTCCTTCCCGCCCTCCTTCCTTCCTTTCTTCTCTCCCTCCATCCCCTCTTCCAACACTGAAACATTCAGTGCATTGTGCTGGGCCCTGGGGCAAGGGCGGGGTCGAAGTATTGCTCATTTGCACATTTATACCATTTCTCAAGTTCATCTGGTGTGCCTGGCATCGGGCCAAGGACCCTGGGCACTTGGGATGCGGCGGGAAGCAAAACACGCTTCATTTCTGCGTGTGTGGGGTGCACGTTCTACTACTTCCCATTCTAGAAACTACATTTAGTCTGGGTTGCGTGTCCTCAGTGAGAAAGGCTGGCTGGGGCAAGGCGGCAAGGTGGGCAGGGGCTGAACATGGTGAGGGGCTTCACCCCACTAGGCTAACCTGTGTCTTTCGAAGCATCTAGTATTTCTCCTGTGTTGCAATGACCACGATAGAGAAGAAATGATTAATTGAGGTTAAATTAAGTTTCATTTTTTTGTGTGAGATGGTAAGCCCCGTGTAGACAGGCCTGGCTTGGTCTGTTTCATCTTTAGGTCTCCAGCATCCAAGACTGTGCCCGGCACATGGAATGCGCAATAAGTAAATACTGGTTGAATTAAAAAATGAAGGGTGGAAGGAAGGAAGGAGGGTATGGATGACTGAGGAGGGGAGGGAGGGCAGAGGGAAGTGAATGGACGGGAAAACGAGCGAGAAAGGGAGTGAATGCATGCGCGAACAGATGGATGGATGAGCAGATGGACGAATGGAAGGCCAGCCGCAGGAGACAAGGTGGCCTCAGTCCAGATGCCACCTGGGTGCCGCAGGGTAACCCCATCTCTGGCCTTGTCACTTAATAGCTTTTTCAGCAGGCACAGGACCTTATGAATCATGCGTTGGTCTTGCTCCAGGTCAAGTGGAAGCTCATGTTCGTCACTGTGTCCACTCTGATCGATTGCTCAGGGCTAGAGCTGTGTGTTTGAGGAGCCTTGGGAGGCTGCCCTGGGCTCAGTGGAGAACTCCAGTATCTGTTAGCAATGCCTTCCAGGGTACCGCAGGGGAAAAGCGCGTCGTCTGTGCTTCCTAGTGGCTAGCTCTGGGCTCCGGCGTCAGGTGCCCCCGGTCCGGAAAGCTCCGTTGAATCCTAAGACCAGTTTCTCTCACTGGTCCTGGGGGGGCATGTGCCGACCTGATAGATCAAGTCTGCAGCTACTACTTGGTGTGGANGTGACAAGCCCCTTGCCGGCCCACGGAGCCCCAACCAGAAAACTAAATGGATGGATTCAAAACTTATTTTGTCTCTTGGGCTGAACCCAGAAAGTAAATCAGCTCCCATATGGAGAGTTTCGCAACATGCAGCGTGGGACCGGCCGCAACAGGATCGGCGGGGGGCTCCTGGCTTTAAAAAGCAGCTTTCTGGAACTCACCTTCTTCCCTTATCTGTCCTTAAACATCAGGAGGTGGTATCATCCCTAAAAGGCAGTGAATGAGGTCTGATGCGGACAGTGATTTCCGTGACATTGTAAAACGAGCCGGGGGTGGAGGGGAGGCCGATGTGACCTCAGGTTCCCAGTTCCCTTCAGCAGAATCCTACTCTGCTTATTTTTAGCATGGAGCATAGGAGAGGCGACCGGCCAGCACCGGGGACTTGGGTTTCACACTTTCCTAGTTTCAGCGGGGCCTGTTACCAGTAACTCACTTTGGGGCCTCAGTTTCCCCCACTGTAAATGGAGTCCGGTAACGCCATCGCCATCACGCCCTTCGCTGTTAGAATCACCCCCACCATCATCTCCACCACCGGCCCCATGAACTCCACCGCCATCCGCATCCTGATCCCCAGCAGCACCCTCTCTGTTCCAGGCTCTCGGTGGAAAGCACTGCCTCGACCGGTCCTCCCGGCAGCCGTGCGAGGCGTGTTACTTAGGCCCGTATTACTACCACGGTCACACGCGCCTCGTGTTCTTGCTCTGTGCTTTGTCGCACTTGGCAGATGCAGCATTTTCCTCAAATTATGGTGTCTGTGGCCATCCTGCCGTGAGCAAGTCTCTTGGCACCGTTTTTCCACTGGCAGCTGCTCCCGTCGCGTCTCCGTGTCACACGTGGGTAATTCTTGCAGGAGTTCGCCCTTTTGCATTATTCTAGCCTTTGTCGCCGCGAGCTGTGATCAGGGATGGGGACGTGCCACAAGCTCGGGTGATGGTTAGCATTGCTCACAATAAAGTGTTGTTTTAGTTTTATATTTTTTTAATGTTTATTTTTGAGAGAGAGAGAGAGAGAGAGACAGAGCACGAGAGGGGGAGGGGCAGAGAGAGAGAGGAAGACACAGAATCTGAAGCAGGCTCCAGGCTCTGAACTGTCAGCACAGAGCCCAATGTGGGGTTCGAACCCACGAACTGTGAGATCACGACCTGAGCTGAAATCGGACGCTTAATCAACTGAGCCACCCAGGCATCCCTAGAGTCAGTCTTAAAAGCAATTCAGGCAGGAAGAAAATTGGCAATGAATCCCCTAGCTAATTTTCCCCATGCTCACAGAGGCAAGGACTTGGAAGGCAGGATTTGGAATCATGAGTCTGGGTTCAAAATATTGCTATTTTCTTTACTACTGTGACTGAGCTCTCTGGGCCTCAGTTTCCTTACCTGTAAAATGGGGATCACAGTGCCTACCTCACTGTGGCACTAAATAAGATAATGTCTTCAAGGTACTTACTTAACAAAGCCTCTAGGACATAGGAAACGCACCTTGATTACAATGGTTATATAATTACAATGCAATGTAGTTTATAAATGTGTATCATATAGAATGCATTGTTACTATATCCTGTATTCAGTTAACTACATCTCACAGCCTTTTTGCATCGTGCCCATCATTTTTCTCCAAGATACCATTCCACTGGGAAGAAAAAGACTAATACAGAGTGAACCGAACCCAGAATTCGTGTTTTAACTCAGCCTGCAGATTTTCAGCTCCACAAGGTATTGCTGGAATCGTGTTGCAAGGCGCCTAAGATATTCCCTGACTTATAACATCTGTGTGCAGCTGAGAAATTGACTTTTTCCCTCCTAGTCAAATTATTAATTAGTTGCCTTATTNCGGATCATATAGAATGCATTGTTACTATACCCTGTATTCAGTTAACTACATCTCACAGCCTTTTTGCATCGTGCCCATCATTTTTCTCCAAGATACCATTCCACTGGGAAGAAAAAGACTAATACAGAGTGAACCGAACCCAGAATTCGTGTTTTAACTCAGCCTGCAGATTTTCAGCTCCACAAGGTATTGCTGGAATCGTGTTGCAAGGCGCCTAAGATATTCCCTGACTTATAACATCTGTGTGCAGCTGAGAAATTGACTTTTTCCCTCCTAGTCAAATTATTAATTAGTTGCCTTATTGACTAATTTCTAAGCACTCAGTCAAATTGGGTAGCCAACCCAATGTGGACGGGAGAACAGCGAAAAGCTTTAATTCACCCATTTTTCAACTGGGTGCACGTCATTGTCTGGGAGCGGGGCCTCAAAACCTCTCTCGAGCGTGGAAAATCCAGGCAGGGACTGCGAATTTTGAGAAGTTTTATCTTCATTTCTTCCTGTGCCTGATTTGCTACAATTCCAGTCGAAAGATGGAAAGAGCGAGCTTGAAATCTGCTGCCTCTATCGAGGTTAAATATTCACTGTTGAATGCCCCTTCTGCCTTAGGTACTTGTGCTTATTCATAATGATCGGGCACTTTTTACACTGTTCTCTTATATATTCTTTGTCATCTAGACCAACGAGATGTCAGGAAGGGAAGGGGCTGTTCTCACGTTGTGTTTAAATCGTGGTGTTTTTATATAGCCACTGGCTTTTAAGATCATCGTTGTCTGACAGTTTCCAGGGTGGAAGGCAGTGAGGATTGCCGTTGTTTTACAAAGGTAGGGATGTTATGGGGCTGAGCTGTTTTTGGAAGAGATGCAAACACTTCCCCAAGCCCTCGTGTTGGTCGAGATCCTAAAACAGCGCTTGAGAGGGAGGCAGAGACCAAACATCTACAGGTTTGTCGACCTGTCTCAGAGGCAGGTACTTTCTCTTTCCTTTCTGAGTTCGGTCTACGGGTAAGAGCCAGCGAGCCCCCTCTTTCCCCATGGGGGTAGGGTGGCCCACATCCCAGCACCTTCTTTGAAAATCCTCCCGGGGGAACCAAAGCAGAGGCAGCGTGGCAAGTGGGCTTTCCGTCTGGGGGGACTGCCTGGCACCCCCACCCCCTCACCCGGTTCCAAACATGCTTTTGATTTGCCTTTATGGGCTGGTGAAAAGAATCATTTAATAGTTAAGAGCCAGGCAGTGACAAAGGAATTCAGGTAAATTAGTTTCAGTTCTTACGTAGGCAGTCCTTCTTCTTTGGAATTTGAGCTTTAGAAAATAAAGCCTTCTTACCACTTATTTCCTTCACCCCCTCTCCCTTAAGCCTTTTAAAAAGGATTTTTCTTCCCTTTTAAATCTCTTCAAGAAAGAGTTTCTTTTCTTTCATACAGAGGGGTTGGGGGAATTAAATTCATCAAAATATCCCAACATCAGTGTGTACAGAAAACCCAAGGAAATCCAAATTACATGCATTAAAAAAAAGTTGTTTGTGTTTTTTGTTTTTTGTTTTTCTGCTGGGACCCTTAAAAAACACAGACGTACACCAAGAGAGAGCTTCAAAGCCCATTTTAATAACTAACTACTTACCAGCTCAAACCATCGACCAGCAACCTTTTTTGCCCCAGCCCCAACTACTTAAAAATGCAGTTAAAGTTTAAACGTTTAGTCCCTGAAAGTAGCAAGCGTCACTTGCACAGAAGCAGGTCCATAAAAGTCTGCAAGCCCAGTTTCCTATTACTCTGCTGTAATTAACAATCCAGCAGTAAATTAATGATCTGGAATCCAAAAATGGTGAGGATCTGGCAAGCTTAAATATTTAGAATTAAGGGCTCCTGACGGCATGTTGGACCCTAGAATCTGATTTTGTAACCGGAACTTTCGTGTAGATGTGATCCCCTCATGGCGAAGGTTTTTCTGGGCGCCTGGACAAAGACAAGAGAAACCCCCCCCCACCCCCAGCTCTCCACCTTTGCGTCCGATCTAGCCTTCCCTTTTTATTTGCTCTGTATATCCTTGGTGGTGTCTCTCAGCTTGGAAACTCCATGATTCTGTGATTCTTTTTCCCCTCTTGTTAAGTTGCCTTCTCATTGAAAATTCAGTTTCCCCCCAAAACATTCAGTCGCCAGGGTTAAAAGGCAATTATATGCATTTCAGGTGAGGTGAAACAAATCCCAGCAAAGATAAAAAATATACACGGAGAAGCAAAAGAAGGGAGGAAAAATGGCAACCTTTGTGAGATCCGCTCATGTTTAAGTAACAGTTTGGTGTTTAGACATGAGAGTCTGGAAGTCAGGAAATTAGACGTTGCCCCAGACATTTTGGGCTCTTAAATCTGTTGTCAGTAAAGGGGCACAATCGTGTGAATTTTTAGCAGAGCATTGGTCGGACTTTGAATTTCCTGGGTTTTGTTGGATCGTATCACAGTGAAACATTATATTCTCCCCCCCCCAAATATATATCTAATTTCCTTTACAAAGGGCAAAAAAATATTTTTCCCACCGAGGTACAAGAAAACACCCGTTATCTTTCCCAATAGGGCATTATCTATTAGTGGGTATTTTGAGAGCTAAAAAACATGCACAAAAATAATGTCCCAAACGAGGTTATTGTGTTTTGTCGGATAAAAAAAGCTGATTTTGATTTATTATTTCATGTAGATATTATGTAGACGCTCATGTTTGACATTTCCTGAGAGATATTTCCGTTTCTGAGGTCCCTAAAAAAAAACCCAACACGCATATTTTAAAAGACTTTAGGTTTTCTTTTCTGTGTGTGTGTCTGGTGGCAGATGGGGAGAGATGCCTTTTAGAGCTCTTCATGTTGAAAATGTTTATTAACTTAAAAGAATTTACTGGGAAATTACGAACCTTATAAAAGACAGACATTTCTCGAGAGTCAATTGCTTCCAATAATCCTTTTTTTTAAAGCCATTTTTCTATTCTTTCTTCCTATAATTACAGAATGTTTTAAATGTGAGTAATTATACCTTGACGTATCTCATGATTTAAAATGGACCTTTGAGAATGACGGTAAAGTGGTTTTGCGTTTCGTAGGTCAATAAAATCAAAAGCAGTTAAAAAAAATAAGTATACAACTGGATTTGTTATTCTTTCAAAATCAGTCATACATATAGACCTTTCTCGAGGGGGAGCGAAGGGCGGGTGAAATTTCAGATTGGAACGAAGTTATAACCCACATCAGGAAAATCGGCCCTTTAATGAAAGAAATGAAAAAGACTTAATCACCCAGACCCCTCCAAAGTGACACTTCAAATTACATCAGATCTCTACTCGGCAATGCAGAATGAGAGCCTTTCATCTGAAAAATGAAATACCTAATGATTTCAATGAGTTTGTACCTCCCCAAATTTGAGATCTGCATAGAGCTTGGATTTCTTTTATATCCTGAAAATATTTATGGAAATGACTCTTTTTTCTTGTTTTCTGCCCCCCTCCCCGTTTTTGACATGAAGGTAATTTGTTTTCTCTGGAAGGGGTGGGGGGGAGGGGTTGGAGAAGAGCAGTGTAGTTCTAGAAAATAACAAAGGGCATTTCCTAGCTATCTGAGAATATGAACGTTTTCGTGGGTCAGACCTGCCCAGAGGCAGAAGGCAGAGTTTAAGATCATTTTTCTCAGCTGAGTTTTAATGATTGAATGTATTTGTCTGAAGGAAAAAAAAAAAAAAAGAGAGAGAGAGAGAGAGGAAAGAAAAGGGGAAAAAAAACCCGATTTAAATTTACCAAGAGAGCCTAATGAACTAGTTAACATTCTTAGTATCAGGAAAGTCTACCCCATTCATAAATAAACAATTTTAAACCGCCTTTACCCACATGCGTACACTCTCTCTTTCAGCTCCCTTTAGCAATTTGGAGTACAGGAGATTAAAGTCTTTTGGAAATTTCCAAGGTCAGACCTCAACTAAAATAGGATTAAGGGGGTAAGGGGGAAGGAAAAAAAAAAAACCTGAAGAGAAGGGTTTTATTCCCTCCTGCCCCCGTCTCCTAACTATCTGAAATAAATCGGAAGTTATCTCTCGAAATCCTCCTTTCCCCTAACCGGAGGCAGCTCTTCAAAAGGTTCTGAGATTGTTTAAAAAATTTCCAAGCCCCTTCTGCCCCCCTTGCTTCCCCATTGTAAGACAAACAAGTAAAGAGTGGCGAAGTTAGTTAAAGCTGGGGGTCAGGGTCCTTTGCAGGCCATCCTCCAGGGGGCGCTGTGACATCAAGAACTTTTGCTGAAAGAGGCTGCCGGTTTGATCACTGCTGAAAGAAGAGAAATGCTCCCTAGTCTGCAGCCGTTTTCTTTTCACATGTACCAAGCCAGTATTCCAACAAAGGAAATGAAAAAGGGAAACTATTTCCCCCGTGTTTCTGTGTTTTATACGTAATGTTTAATTTCTGCACCAAGGACACAGCTTTGAATAGGAAAACACACAAAGATCAAACAGCTCAGTAAATGTTTTCCCTTCTTTTTCTCTCCTTCCTCTTTCCCTTTCTTTCCCTCCTTCCTTCCTTCCTTCCTTCCTTCCTTCCTTCTTTCCCTCCTTCCCACCATCTGTTTATTTATTTCTTTTTCATTTTCTCTTCCTTCACCTTCCTGCCTCCCTCCTCCTTTCCAGCGCTTCTCTACAGATAAACAACAGAATCCGCAATGTCTTTCAGTCTACCTTCGTTGTACATCTCTTCGCATTCTTAATTTGATCCATTCCTTCAGAAAGCCTTCTAAGCTGCTGCTTGCCTGTTCCTTCATCAGGTTTGAGGAACACGGTCTCTCGGTACTGATAGATCTTAACAGTAATTATGAAGCAGCTTCAAAGCAAAACTGTTTGTGTGCTTTTCTCTGTCTTTTTCTCTGTCTTCTGTGCGTGCGTGCGCGCTCTCAATCCTAACCCCGCTAAATCCAAACAAAAAATCCTTTTCAAACAGGGCAGAAAATTGGGTTGAAGTTAGCAGCTGGTATTTCAAATGTACGATGATTGCAGAAACCTCCCTAAATTTCTGGGGGGGGAGGTAATGAAAGAACCCTGTCAAGAGTGGGACTTCTTTCTTAAAAGAGAAAAGAAATAGAACTTTTTATTTGACTAGTTTCAATTAAAAATGTTATTTGATCGTGCCTCCAAATTTCAATATGTTAGACCAGGGACCATGAATAATATGCATTGGTAAAAAGAGAGGCTCAGACATACATTTAATTAGGATCTGCCCAAACTGAATCTGGTGCTGACATATCCAGGTTCCTTAAGTGAATGATTTGGTCCTAGGAAACTTGTGCCTTTGGAAAGGCTATTTTACCACAGAGAGCAAACATTTTAAATAAAATCTTTACATCTTAAAACATCAAAAACAAAACAAAACAAACCCACCCAATTCTGCCTTTGTGTCTGCCTTTTCATAATCAGGACCGGGTCTCCAGGTTTCAAGGAAATAGCCCCATTCATTCAATAAAATAATGAACAGCAAAGCTGGATGTTTCATTGACGAAATGTTTTCCAGGGATTTTGACTTTATTATAAATGGGGTTTTATCTCAGGAGCTAAAAATACTAGAAAGGAAGGAAATCAACGAAGGAGCCGAAAATACTAGGAACTATTAACAAATCCTCCTTTTGCAGAAAGGACTGGAGCTTCTGAAAGCCTGAGCGAAGTACAAACAAAAGCAACTATTAGAATCCCAGTGACTTGTTCGCTGTAGAAAGCTCCTGAACCTTCCGAGCACAAGGTTCCTCCAGAGTGGGGACTCCTAAGCGTGGTGGTCAAAACATGGACGTGTGTGCGCGCGCGCGTGCGCGCGCGCCATTGGAACTGCTTCCCATATATTTGTCCAAACGTATGTGGATGATCATCTAGGAAAACTTCCATATGGTGCAGTTAGAGAGAGAATATCTGACTTTTGTGTGTCATCGACATGCTTCCTGGTAAACATTACAAATAAAAATACGTCAGAGGTTCTTTTGAAGAAAGGTGTCTCTTTTTCCTTTCCGTCAATTTCACGAGCCCCCAGTTTGAAACCAGAAGGAATATAGGCAAACTAAGCTCTAAAGGAGCACGTTTTTTGTTTTCTCTCTTAGAATAGGGAAAATTCCTTAAAGAAGAGAATCTCCAGTGTTTTCTCTGGATTTTAGTAGGCTCCACAAAGGTAAAAACCCAGAGAAAAGCAAAGAGCCCATTTGGTCTTGAGTGGAAATGCTTATTTTCACATGAAACATATCAACCTAATCCCCCAAATAGATGTTCGTCAGCTGTATTCTTGCTCCTTTGGAAACGGGCTCATTCATTTCAGTTTTATTTTTTTCCCTTTTTCCTTTTTTTTTTTTTTTTTTTTTTTGCCTTTGTTGTGTTCCCACTGCGTAAACTTGCCGGGATCATAAATCCCTTTGCAAATTGTGATATGCTGGTTTAGGGGTCCTGATTACGAGTGTGTAAAACCAAAGTTCCCAAGCCTTTAATATTATCATTCGCCACTGTAACACTGTAACAACAACCACCACAACAATAATAAAAGCAATTATGAGCAGAACCAATCTTTCCCAGATTTCTGATTTTGACTTTAAAGACTTAAAGAAAAAGGTTAAAGAGAAGGAGGCTTTAGTTCTAAATGCCTATTACAAATAATAGGATATTAATAGTAATAACCATTTGTTCCCATGCCTGAAGCTACCGTCAGATCTTTTCGGCACTTTTGAAATGGGGGAACATTTAGTAGCGTGGGCTGAGGAGGAGGCTGTCTTATACAAATGGCCAGCAGATGGCAGTCCACCCCTGGTTACCGTGGCTGGGGTGGCTCTGAGGTCTTGGTCTTTTGGGCAAGGGTGTGGATAGGCACTTCGGGGCTGATTCTGGACAGTCAACAATACCATCAAGAGACGTCCCCCAATACTGCTGCCATACTCTGGGGAGAAATGGGAAGAAAAGGAAGTTTTCATTTTCGTGGAGGCTCTAAGGTTTTCATAACATAGCTTCCAAATGCAGTAAAAACCTCAAGACATTGGAACTTGGCCAGCCAGAGCCGAGGAGACAAATAACCAGGAAACAATGGCTATCGGGCATGTATTAACAACAGAAAAAACACAACTTCTTCACCACACATCCTGGAGTCACCATAGATCAGTTCTTTGTCTCGGTCTGCGCTGGCTGGGGCCTCTCTGCGTTTCTGTAAGAAACATCTATTTTTGTTTATTCAACATCTATTGTAGGATCCCAAAATCGGAGCGAGAAAAGATGGTGATCTCACGCAAAGCTGTCATTCGAGAAAGGAATTCACTCCACTGCAGGAATGATAGTTGCTGGCGATGGGTACTTTGTTGAAGCCAGGGGGCCATGCTCCGTGCTTGGTGTAGATCACCTCATTTAGTCTTCTCGGAAATTCGCGAGAAGGGCCTCTTGTTATCATCCCGTGTTACAGATAAGCCTCAGAGGAGTTAGGTCACTTGCCGGAGATCACACAGCCCGAAAGATTCTAAGGCAGAATTCAAACACCCGGGACAGGGAGCTTCCAACTCAGAGACCTAAGCGCAGTTTTCAAGCATACCTTTTGAGGTAAGAAAGTGTTCTTTCCGTTAAGGAGGAAAACCCACTGAGGCAGAGTCCCTTGCACTTTCCTTAGAGCGGTGGCCCGGGAAGAGAGAGGTTTGAGATACTGAGAAACCACAGGTGGAAACTTACTGTCCTTTTAGGGGCAGGCGTCAGGCAGCTGAGAGACTGCAAGTCCCAGAGAGAAGAAAGACCCGAAAGCCCATTTACCTCGTAGGTGCCGTGGGCCGTAGAGTTTTCCTGGGACTCGCAAATATGGAGGGAAAAAGACTATCCCAGTGTTTACATCGTCGCCACCTGGTTCCCACTGCGGTTTTTTTTTGTTTTTTTTTTTTTAACTCAGCTCTGGCCCTTTGGCAGTTTCTGGGCAGAAATAACCAGAACCCAAAGCCAAGGAAAGCGAGCACGCCTTCCAAGAATCGGACCTTCTTTGCCTTCTTTTCGCACACACCGACCTTGCCCATGACCTTGGAGGCTCTTTCCAAGTGGCTTGTCTTGGACGCTGTCTGTGGGCTCGCTCTGTGGGGNTTGGACAGCTCCCAGCAGCGCTGTTGGACCAGCATGGCCTTGTGGGTACGAGATGATGTTCCTCTTGGGACCATGTCCACGCAACCCCGGGGTTGGGGCTGAGGGTTGGCACGGGACTACCTTCAAGGTCAGCCACTTGAATGAGGAAGCTGCATTCTACCTGTACTTTCTCTAGTGTCCTTTCCACCCGGATGCTAGGCTGCCTCCCTCGCCCTCCGCCATTCATGCGTTTATCCTGTTCCCTCAACAACTCATCAAGGTCCCGTTATATATATATGTATATGCCGGCCTCTTGAGACTCACGGAAGGCATTCGGGATGGGTGAGGGTGATAGGGCCGCCAGTGCTGGAGGGGGCACGCTGTTACTGTGCCGGGGAGGGGACTCATACTTCAGTTCTTCCAGTGGGGGCCGAAGGGGTGGAGCGGGGCAGGCTTCCCGGAGGAGGTGACATCCAAGACCTGCCACTGAGTGGAATTAGCCGGATGAAGGAGGTGGGACACAGGGGACGTTTCAGGGAGAGAGAAGAGTACATCCAGAGGGCGGGGTGGGGACGGGAGGAAGCAGGATTCTGGAAACCGCAGCTCAGTTGCTTGATCTGTGAGCCATGCGTCATCCAGATGGCAGTGGGGAGCTAGGGGAAGAGTATAGGGCAAAGGGTTGACGCAGCCGACTCGAGCTACTCCTCAGTGGGTTTGGAGAACCGCGTGCTCGCAAGGAACATCGTGTTTCCAACGTGTAGACGCCCTCTGGGTTCACAGCTCCTGCTGCCCCGCAGGCTCCGAGATGCGGGGACTCGAGAGAAGGCGGCACAGAACCTCTGCGCAAAGCTGAGTTACAAACGGTCAAACTGAACGGAGCGCAGGGGCCAGTAGCCGCAAAAATCAGGAAGAGATCAAACAAACCCAAGGAAACAGTGTCGTACGATTCTTGCGACTCTTTTGGGGAGGGGGAAGCGAGATCTCAGTGAGAAATGATCTTTGGAAGTGCACAGCCAATGGCCCTATGCCGACAAAAGAAACAGAGTTTTAAAGACACGGATTGAAAAAGGACATTCCACACCTCCAGCCCCCCATTCCCCAAAAAAGGACCTTCTACCACAAGCATCTTTTTTCCAAAGGGAAACCATCTTGCACGTTGTGGCTGATTTCCTGTCTGCCCGGCTGTCCTTCTCCAATGGAAGTAATTGAGGGAGAAAAGGTCTGCAGAGCATAAGCTTTGATGTTTGGGGGAGGGGGGCACCTTTTCAACAAATGTCCGCGGCAGACACAGTGATTGAGAAAGGCACATCCGTTTTGGAAAATGCCTGCTAATTAAATGAATGTTTTCAACTGGAAAGCATGTCTGAGCTGTTAAGATACATCCCCAACGAGGTTGGAAGGAATGCTTCAGATGGTGGACCGAAATGGGTGTTTCGCATACCTCAGCCTCCCCGGGTCTCCAGGATTCTATCTCATTCATTCGCTCACTCAGCCATGTTGGTTGAGCCCGTCTGTGCCAGGCATGGTGGTAGGCGCCGCGTGTTCAGTAATGAACAAGTCTCCTCTAGGAGCGTGCATTTTAGCGTGCAACACAGAGCTTCATTAGGAACCTCTTTGGGGCGCCTGGGTGGCTCAGTCGGTGGAGCGTCCGACTCTTGATCTCGGCTCAGGTCATGATCTCACGGTTCATGAGATGAAGCCCCTCGTCAGGCTCTGTGCTGACAGCTTCAAGCCTGCTTGGGATTCTCTCTCTCTCTCTCTCTCTCTGCCCCTCCCCTGCTCATGCTCTGTCTCTCTCTCTCAAGATAAATAAACACGAAAAAAAGAGACATACTTATTTTTTAAAAAAAGGAATCTCTTCTGTGTGTCAGATATTCTCACCACTAAAGATGAATTCGCAAGGGATAAATCTGACTCCTTAGAGACCAACAGAGGTGGGTCCCAGGGCAGTCTCCCTTGTTTAGTAGCTGCGGGACCTTGAGCAATTGCTCAGCTCCTTCCAGCCTCAGTCTTTCCATCTCGAAAATGGTCGTAACAAAGGTGCCAATCTTCCAGGGAGAGGATGAATAGTAAATGAGACAAGGCATGGCAGGTGCTTAGTTTAGCATTGGATCTACAGCAAGACCTTGACACATGTGAGTTATGTTTGTTTCTAAGACCAAGGACATCGAAGTATTTTTAAGATGTAAATTCATACTCATTGTGAAAAGAAAAAAAAAAAAAAAACTAATGGAAATAGAAGCCCCTGACATAAAACGTGGGCGTTACCCTCTTCCCCGACAGCCAGTGCCACCGGTGTATTAATGAAGGCTGCCAGTCACTGCCAGCCCCACGCAGCCTCTGGATGAGAGAGGAAACTATTGACTTACTAGTCTTCGAAGTCCAGGGTAGACAGATCTTTGCACGCAGCTGGCTCCAGAGCATCAAAGCCGGCCCTCAGCTTCTGTTTCTCCTAAGGTCTCAGTTGTGTCTTCTGCCTTGGGTTATTCTTAGCTGCCTCGCCCTTCGGGCCTCAAGATGGCCCAACAGACCTCAAGACTCGCCTCCTGCCAGAGGAGAGAATGCTTCCTGGTCCAAGTTCTTCTTGGTCCTGGGTTGACTCTGGTTGGCTGGCTTGGGTCCTGATCACCCTGGCCAGCAGTCTGGGGGATGCCACGTTTCCTGCACCGTAAGAGGGAGAGCTGCAATTAGGGTGGTTATCTGAAGATGGACAGGTGCCCAAGACCTGTAGAGCTTGATCACGGACATCCCAGAGGCTGAAAGTTTTGTTAGCCCTTGGTGACACTCTGGTGTATACGCTTCTGGAATTTTCCTTCACGTGGATATCTTTCTATCTTACTGTCTATGGTGCCTGCATATCCACTTGCTACAATCATGTACGTGTATATATGCACATCTATCCCCCGAATAGGGAACTTGCTTCCTTCATTCAACAAAGGTATCCTTACATCATGGCCAGCTTGGTATATTTGGATAGAGAGGGTTATTTTAAATAAGATTTTTACAACTCAAAAGACTCTTTGAGCTCATGTAGCCAAAGTGGCTCCATTTATAGATGGGGAAACTGAGGCCCCTGGTCGAGAGGGTCTTGCTCAAGATCACACAGTAAGTGACTCCACTCTGATCCTTGAGCCATGTGGACTCCTTCCTCTTTGAACTACTTTCCAGTGACCTCTGTGAGCTCTGGGCAGCTGGGGTCCCCCAGGGAGCCGTGCATATGAAGTACTGGAACGCAAGAGGAGAAAAGCTGAGTTTTTCTTTGCAGAGTTTTTTTGGGCGTCTGTGCCTTGCCTTAGTTGACTTTTATTGTGTAGTGAGGGCTGGACCCAGCTGGCTTCTGGGGATGGTAAATATTGAGCAAGGGAGTCTTTAATGAGCCTGGAAGAACATGAAAATTACTGGTAAGCTTGCATTAAGAAAAAAATCTTCTCTGTCTCTGTCTTTCTGTGTGTGTGTGTATGTGTGTGCGCGTGCACGCACGTGTGTATCTCCAAACTGATTTAATTGTGTGTGAGGGGGTGAGTTATTGTGCACACAAGTCTATAAAGAACTTCTTTAACTAGGAGTTTGCTGCCCTGAATTTTATTAATGGAAGAAGAACTCATTATACCATGACTTGTACGTGGCTGTTTACATTAAAATTGATTAAAATGAACAACTCACTTTCTCAGTGCCGCTAGCCTCATTTCCAGCGGTCAGCAGCCACGTGTGGGTAGTGGCTGCTGTGGGAAACAGCACAGATACGGAGCTCTTCTCTGATGCCAGAAAGGGCCATGGGGCAGGGCCGCCTCAGGTCAGCGTTTCACGAAACAGTGGCTGCTCTCCACATGTGTCTGAACCATCTGGAAAAGGGGGTGCTTGGTGAAGGGAAGGTTTCCAGGCTCCATGCCAGGAAAAGCACACCAGAAATTATTGGGGGGTTGGCTGGGATTCTGTAATTTTTAAAAAATTTTTAATGCTTATTTTTTGAGAGAGAGAGAGAGAGAGAGAGAATCCAAAGCAGACTCCAGGCTCTGAGCTGTCAGCACAGAGCCCGACGCGGGGCTCGAACTCACCAACTGTGAGACCATGACCTGAGCTGAAGTTGGACGCTCAACTGACTGAGCCACCCAGGTGCCCCTGGGATTGTGTATTTTTTTTAAAAATACATTCTATGATTTTGGGATGTATATTTCAGTTTGAAAAGCACAAAGAAAGATGGAGAAGGATAAAGAAATTGGGGACAGCAAGATGTAGGCTGAGAGTGTTTGTTGGGACCCAATGCCCATCACAGAATGATCAGGGATGACATATTCAGTTGGTCTACGAGGTCATAAGACTCCACTGCCACAGAAGCCTTCAAGGACACGCTCGTTATGAAAAGTTCATTTAAAGGAAGTACTGACAGGAGATAATGTCATGACATTGGAAAGGGGGACCTAATCAACGGCTTAGGACTTTTCTCTCGAACACCTCCATGCTATCTGTCGCTGCTTCTCAGGCGTTTCTTTCTCTGTAGCTAAATGTGACAAGAAAACATTTTCATGCTCCATCCCCAGGAGTTGTATGGAAATTTTGTATTTTTAGTTCCTTTGCGTCACTTTTCAGTTTTTTCAAATTATAGCGTGAGTGGAGCACTGGCTTATAAAATCTTCTGTAATGGTCATCCCGTAGATATTCCCCATGAGATTGGATCCTAAGGAGAAACGACTTTCAGGTGGAGTTACATTTGTCTGCCCGTGATTTCATCGCCCCTGCCCTTCCCTGTGCATCCCCATCCCACACTGTGGCCCTCCACGTGGTGGCTTCCACGTCTCAGCCGCTGGGAGTCATCTTTGCTGCTCCAGGGCTTTGCATGTTCTGTTCCCTCAGCCTGGAACAGTCCTTTCCTGCCCACAGGACATGTGGCTTCTCAGGGCTACCCCTGCAGGCGTCCCCTTAGATAACATGGAAAGGAGAGCTTTCCCCCATCAGCTCACCGAGGTAGGATGTCCCCCACCTATCTCAGTTTCTGTTATATTCTATCCCTGAGCCTGGCTCATTCTTGTTGCTCTGGTAATCAGAATAA
Organism: Crocuta crocuta; assembly: GCF_008692635.1. NCBI lineage: Eukaryota > Metazoa > Chordata > Mammalia > Carnivora > Hyaenidae > Crocuta > Crocuta crocuta. The sequence continues at coordinate 5,741,584 of NW_027530357.1, forward strand.
AACGTGGATTTTAAGAGGGACAGAGATGGGGTGCCTGGGTGGCTCAGTCAGTTAGGCATCTGACTTCATCTCAAGTTCATGATCTCACACTACGTGGGTTCGAGCCCGGTGCCCGGCTCTGTGCTGACAGCTCGGAGCCTGGAGCCTGCTTTGGATTCTGTGTCTCCCTCCCTCTCTGCCCTTCCCCTGCTCACGCTCTGTCTCTGTTTCTCCCTCTCAAAAATAAACATTTAAAACAATCTAAGAGAGAGACAGAGATAGATGTAGAGTGATGAAGACAGTGAGGCGGAGAGAGAGACAGAGCAGCGAGACGGAGAGAAACAGAGGAAAGAGAGAAAGACAAAGACAGAAGAAGCAGAATGAGCAAGTGTCTTCTGAAGGGTGCCTCTCCTCCACATCTCAGACCTGTTATGACTCACAGGAAAACGGAATGCAAGTCCTTGAGGCTGATGTCTGAGCTGGCATCGTGGGGAGCCGTGCTTTCCAACATCGTAGCTGGTCACCTGAGAGACTGTTCGGATCAAAAGTATGTGCGCTGTAAGTGTAAGTGAAGTACGTACTGGAATTTGAAGGTTTAGGGAAAGGAGGATGTGAACTATCTCCTTAATCATTTTTACATGGATTAGAGGCTGAAAATGATCGAATTGAGGGCGTGCCGGAATTACGTAAAAATGTCGAAATGAATGTCACCTGTTTTTTTCTTTCTTCTTTTTTTTAAAGTTTATTTATTTTGAGAGAGACAGAGAGAGTGGGAGCTGGGGAGGGGCCGAGAGAGGGGAGACCCTCCGATGTGGGGCTCGAAGGCACAAAACTGTGCTGGAATCAAGATTTGGATGCTCAACCGACCGAGCCACACAGGTGCCCCTCTTTTTTTTTTTTGCTTATTAATGAGGCTACTAGAAAATGCAAAATGCAGGGTGTGATTTGTGCTGTTTCGCTAGTGGACATTGGGGACCTAGAGCCTCACACTGTCCGGCCCTGTGACTGCTGCTGGACTCTTATGCACGAAACAATGAAAAAGACAGAGCAAGCGTCCCCTTCCTTCTGTCCGAGGGGAGACCCCGGTTCACGGCCCTGCCCCTTCCCATGCCTCCTTCGGTGGGAGGAGCCCCAAATGGCCCATTTCCAATTTAAATGGCAGTGGGTCCCAAGCCCTCTGAGGCCCCCCCCTCCCCGACCCCCAGCAGCCTGGGCCCGGGGCTCCAAAGAGTCAGGGCTCGGGCGGCCTTTCTCGGAAGCGCCGAGCTGCCTCTTGGAGCAGCCCCTCGCCAGGTGACTCTTTGTGGCTCCGAGTTCGTAAGAGCTTCTTTAGAGAAGCGGAAAATGTTTCCAGTGACTTTGGAGAGATGAGTGTATTTACCGGAACAAATATTTCGCTCTCTGTCCGCCCTTGATTATATCTGACTGCACTTTTCCATCTGAATTGAGTCGGGGGAGAAGCCGTTCATTTAAAGCTTGAAAATGCTCATCTTCTCTTTGCCTTTGCCTTCCTCCTGGCAGCAGTGTTTGTGTTCGCCTCCACGCTGCGTCTTCCTCTGTGCCCACCTTCTCTCCGTGTTTGTTTTCCAGAACCGTCTGGCTTCCCTTTGGGCTGTGTTCTGCTCTGCTTTCTGTAAATCCGTTTATCTTGCTAATAATAATCATGAATGGTGGTCTATGGCATCAAGAAGTACTTTCATGTAACCTCAAGTCATTAAAAAAGTTTTTAATGTTTATTTTATTTTTGAGAGAGACAGAGATTGAGTGGGGGAGGGGCAGAGAGAGAGAGAGAGAGAGAGGAGACAGAATATGAAGCAGGCTCCGGGCTCTGAGCTGTCAGCACAGAGCCCAATGCGGGGCTTGAACCCACAAACTGAGATCGTGACATGAGCCGAATTCGGATGCTTAACCAGCTGAGCCCCCCCAGGTGCCCCTGACCTTATCACGGAGTGTGGAATATTTCTGAGGTGGGCTGTGGAAAGGAGCTCTGTGTGTGGCCACCATGGAGTTAGCACCGCTATAGGATGGATTCCATGTGAAGAGTTTTGCCACCATTATCTCATTGAATATGCTCCCAGCTTTATCAAGCAGATACTGTCCCCATTTGACAGATGAAGAAACTGAGGCTCAGGGCAATGACATATCTCACCCAAGGCTTTGCAGCTAGCTTGTGATGGAGTGCAGATTTGGGTCTAAGTCTCTGGACTCTAAAGTCTATGCTTTTAAGTTCGTGTCTACCTCATGTGTTCATACCAGGATGACAAACAGGGAAACTAAGGCACCCAGTGATTAAGGGGCTGTGGCTGTTTGTAATCGTTCAGGTTCAAGAGTTAGTAAACCCAGCTAAAACTGGCCTTCCTACAGAGTGGAATGTAGTAGTAACTGAAAGCTTTCCAGTAGGGATAGCTTCAGGCAAGTATTGATCTAGGAGCTCAGTGTTTCAAAGAATCTGATTTTACTGGTTTAATTCTCTCATCAGTCACTCAGCAAACACTTGTTAGCCCTGACCCAGCACTGCACCAGATTCTGGATATGGGGAAGCTCTGGTCTCAGTCAGGGAGGGCTCGGCTCTTAAAGGGACTCCTGATTAAAACAGAAAATCCCAGTAGAGCTTGGTGACCCCTCTCCCTCTCTCCCTCCAAATACTTAGGCAGCATTACAGACACGGTTGAGTGTCCTGGTGAACCCCTCCATCCTTCCCTGATATGTAGAAGAGATCTAAACAGACCTGCCCTAGATTCCCTGTTTGGAATCCCATAATCTTATTTGCTCGCCCCCCCCTCCCCCCCGCTTGGGATCACCTCGGCCCTACAGTGGTGGTTTTTGAGGAATTCTATGTGGTTTTCTGGGGTCTACAAAGCAAAATTCTGAAACTACTTATTTAATCATTAAAATGTTGTGTATTGGACTATAATAAACATACAGAAGAAATGCACATATCACAAAGCAGAATTCAGTGAAGTTTCACAAAACGAATGCATCCTTGGAAACAATACCCAGATCAGAGAAACAGAACATTCCAGACCCTTCCCCAGTCTTGACCACCCTGGTAAGAACGGTGCATCCTGTTTTCAACACCACAGATCACTTTTGCCTGCTTTCTACTGTACATGAGTAGAATCACATCGTGCGTGCTCTGCTGGGTAATAGTATCTCGTGTTCAACACTATGTTAGCAAGATTTCTGCATTAATTTTAATGGCGACATGATACTCTATTTTATGAATATCCGGTAAGTCACTTAATGCATCTAGTATGATCATAAATGATCAGGCTGTTTGTAACTTTTGCTTACTTGTTTGTTTTTTGTTTTATTTATTGGGAACCAGTGCATTTGCACAAAGCAAAGATGAAGTATTGATTAGACTGTATTGCTTGGAAGCTTGGGAACAACAGGCCCAGCTCTGGCTTGCTCCAGACAGAGATGCTCAGAAGGCGAAGAGAAGGCTGGGGCCCCAGGCCAGGCGAGGGCAGTGGGGTATCTACTATCTACCAGGTAGATACGTCAGGACACGGGGACAATCCACCAGAGGGAAATTGGATTGGGCAGGTGGTCAAAAGCCAATGTCCCTTCTGGTGCACCTTTAACAATTTTTTCAATGTTTATTTATTCTTTGAGAGACTGAGAAAGACAGAGCATGAGTGGGGAAGGGACGGGGGTGGGGGAGATCACTCGCTAAGACATAAGCGCTCAGAAAGAAAAGTCCAGAAAACAAAGACCATTATTCATACCTCCTTTAAGATTTATAGACTCATTTTTCACCACATCGTCTTTATATGAAGCAGATTAAACGTAGGTGTGACTAATATCCGTGTTTGTATGGCATAAGAATAATGATGTGTTCTAAATTCCCGAACAGGCAGATGGTATTGGACCCTGTTACTCCAAGTGTGGGTGTGGACTGGCAGCAGGAGGGTCCCTGGAGCTCAAGGTACAGAGTCCCAAGGTCTTTTTTTTTTCTTTTTTAATGTTTTTTATTTATTTCTAGGAGAGAGAGAGAGAGAGAGAGACAGCGTGAGCAGGGGAGGGTCAGAGAGAGAGGGAGTCACAGACTGAAACAGGCTCCAGGCTCTGAGCTGGCAGTCAGCACAGAGCCCGACGCGGGGCTCGAACCCACGAACCGCGAGATCATGACCTAAGCGAAAGTCGGACGCTCAACCGACTAAGCCACCCAGGCGCTCCCAGAGTCCCAGGGTCTTAACACAACCCCGAGTTGATTCATGTGCATATTAAAATTTGAGCAGCACTGCTCTATCCTTCCTTCCTTCATTCATTCATCAAATATGCATTGAGCATCTGCTGTGCAGCAGATACTGGGTTTATTGAAGTGGACAGAAGGGATGAAGTACCCGACCTCATGGCTGTCCAGACAAGCAGTGAAGACAGGCACTGAATGAGTATTTACAAAGAAGGAAGGGGTGCTGGGATCCACAGAACATGTACGTCTGGGGGCCTGGGGGAGGTCAAGGCAGGTCGCCTGGAGCAAACGAAGTTTCACTGCAGACCACGAGAATGGGTAACATGTAGGGGGCCCAGAGAGGGTTGCAAGGAGTCAGAAGAAGATTGCTAGCAAGAGGCCGCATGGGCGGCTCAGTCAGTTAAGCGCCTGGCTTTGGCTCAGGTCATGATCTCCCAGGTCGTGAGTTCGAGCCCCATGTCGGGCTCTGTGCTGACAGTGCAGAGCCTACTTCAGATCCTCTGTCTCCCTCTCTCCCTGCCCCTCCTGCTCCCTCTCTCCCCCAACTTTCAAAAATAAAAATAAACATAAAAAAGAAAAAGATTGCTAGCGCTCTGGGCAGAGGAAATGATATGTGTCAAGACCTCAGGAAGGGAAGTCTGATTTGTTAATGCAAAACTACTTCATCCATTCATTCATTCATTCATTCATTCATTCATTCATTCATTCATTCATTCAGCAAACATAGATAACATGCCTGTCACACTAATGGCCGGTGCTTCACTTAATGCTGGGAGGTACTACGATGGCTACAGAGATGATGATGATAATGAACACTTAAATAGCCGGATGTTATTCTAAGATCTTCATGTGTATTCTCTCAATTAGCCGTCGTCATGAACAGGTTTAGGAGACACATTCCACTGTATTCTCCATTTTATAGATAAGGAAATGGAGGCTGGGAAAAATTGGTTATGTTACCCGGCGTGCTGCTGCAGAGCCTAGATTTAAAGCCAAGAAGCCCACCTCTGGGGTTCCTGTCTACATCATGATGTCCTGAATGAGACAGGGTCTGTCCTGGAAGACCCTGCCCGCTGGCCCTCCATGCCTACTCTTCCCTACGAAATGTCCAGGGCCTTCCATCCAAAATAAATATCCTGTTCTGATCCTTGCGCATTGAATTATTCTCTGTCTTCAGTGATTTGCTGGGGACCTGCCTGGGCGCCAAGCCCACCCTCGACCGCTCATGCCTCCGCTTTCCCACATGAGCTCCTCCTGCCTGGAGAGCCCGGGTCTCCCTCCGTCTCCGGTCCCTGCAACGAGAGCCTGTGCGACTTTGTGCTCGTCCTCACTGCCCTCTTTTCCCCCTCTGGGCCCTCTGTTACTTGCTGTCTTGTCTGGGACTTAGCACCTCTTCTCAGCTACCGCCTCCAGCTTGTCAAGCTCTCGGTAACTTACATGCACACGCATGTACTCACATGCACTCACATACACTCGCGGACACTTGCGTCATCTCCATTCACTCCCAGCCTCCACCTATTTACTCACATACACACACCACTAACACACACACAGCACACATCAGTCTCTCCAACATGCATCCACAGACACACCGCTCACTCACATACACGCTTAAACATACGCGGAAACGCACATGCCCTGTGTGCTTTCCTTGACACACTCACTCAAACGCACATCTACACACACGCACACACACCAACAGACCCTCCATCACAGACGTGCATTGGGGCCTTGTTGGCTGCCATTCGTAAAGAACTTTGCAGTGATGTCAGGGAGGAAAAGTTCAAATGAAAATCAGATCCGGTAATTATAGGATTTTCTACACGCACTTTTTTTTTCCCCCAAGGCTGGACTTGAAAATGAAAGAGGCCCAGGAGATGAGAGAGTTTCCTGGGGGTTGGGAAGTAAGTAAACAAAACCACATTTGAGAAAAACTCCCTAAACAGTTCCTAAGAACTGCTTGAAGAGGACTTGAGACATAACTTTGTTGTGAACCATTTGGTTTGACATTTGTGTCTTTGTGCGGTGACATTTTGCGAGCTTTTCAAGGACAAAGCTGAGGCCTTTCCCTTTAAAGTCCCCATTTCTACCTAGAACAGGACTCTGAATATCATCCGAATCAATTCCTTTTGGCTATCATGTCGAACGTCTAATACATGCTGATCATTGGCCAAACCACCAGGGGTACACAGATAATGATGGGGTATCCAGAATGGTAGGAGAAGGAGGTAAGGATCAGACAGATGAATTAGTTGCAAGGGGCAGAAAACTGACACATAACAGGGTGTCTGGCTTCAGACGCTGTTGGATCCAGGGGCTGAGACAGACATTTATCCCATAATCACATTGAAGGGGTGATACGGTCAAATGTGATCACTTGGGCTGCAGGGTGGAGAATAGACTGGAATAAGAATGGAAGCTGGAAGGCCAGTTTGCAATGGTCCAGGCAGAAAAGCATGGTGACTTGAACTAAGCAGTTGTGAGGCTGGGAAGTAGCAAATGGATGTGAGAAACATAGATGAGGAAAATCGCAAACACTCGGTAGTGGAGAATGGGGGGTAGTGGAGAATTGGGGGGGGGTTGGGGGCGGTGACTGTGAGGAGGAAGGAAGTACCAAGAGGAATTCTTAAGCATCTGACTTTCCATCTGGATGGATGGCTGAGATAGGTTATTTCTCTTACCTTAGCCAAGAGAGATGGGTATAAAAATTCTGACTTAGAAATGATGGTCTTTCTTTCCCTGCATTGTTGCAATATAACTGACAAATAAACTTATAGTATATTTAACATGAACTGTTACATCATGTTACACATGTACATGTGATGATTTGATACATGGATACATTGTGAAAGGATCCCCACCATTGAGTTAACAGACACATTCATTAGCTCATATATTTATTTTTTCTCTTTTTTCTTTTCTTTTCTTTTCTTTTCTTTTCTTTTCTTTTCTTTTCTTTTCTTTTCTTTTGGTGGGAACACATAAGTTCTACTCTCAGCATATTTTAGTTATACAATACAGTGTTATCAACTATAGTCACCATGACATATGTTAGATCCTCAGACCTGATCCATCTCATAGCTAAAAATGTGTACACTTTACCAGTGTCTTCCTATTTCCTTGACCCCAATCCCTGGCAACAACCATTCTACTCAATATGAGTTCAATCTTTTTTTTTTCAGATCTTGAAAAAAAATTTTTTTTGGTTTCCGCATATAAATGAGATCATGTAATACTTGTTTTCGTCTGGCTTATTCCATTTAGCAGACTACTTTCCAGGTTCATCCATGTAATTGCAAATAGCAGGATTTTCTACTTTTTTTCCTTAAAATTTTTTTAATGTTTATTTATTTTTAAGAGAGACAGAGCATGAGCAGGGGAGGGGCAGAGAGAGAGGGAGACAGAATCCCAAGCAGGCTCCACACTGTCAGCACAGAGCCCAACCTGGGGCTCAAACTCATGAACTGTGAGACCATGACCTGAGCTGAAGTCAGATGCTTAACCAGCTGAGTCACCCAGGCACCCCATGGATTTTCTTCTTTTTTAAGGCTGAGTAGTATTCTATTTTGTGTATATACCATATTTTCTTTATCCATTCATCCGATGATGTGCCATTTAGCTTGTTTCCATGTCTTAGCAATTGTGAATAATGCCGTAATGAACACAGGCAGTCAAATATCTCTTTGGGATAAGGATTTCATTCCCTTCTGCTATATACCCAGAAGTGGGATTGCTGGATCACAGGGTAGTTCTATTTTTAATGTTTTGAGGAGCCTCTGTACCGTTTTCCACAGTGGCTGTACCAGTCTGCATTCCCACCAACAGTGCATGAGGGTTCTCTTTTCTCCGCATCTTCACCAACACGTTATTACCTGTCTGTCTCTTGATAACAACAGGTGTGAGGTGATATCTCACTCTGGTTTTGATACTGTATTTTCCCAATGCTTAGTGAGGTGGAGCACCTTTTCATGTACCTGTTGGTCATTTGTAGGTTTTCTTTGGGGAAAAAATGTCTATTCTGGTCCATTTTGTAATTGGGTTCTATTTATTTATTTAGTTAGTTTTGCTACTAAGTGGTAGGAGTGTCTCATATACATTGGATATTCCCTTATCAGATAGGTGGTTTGCAAATATTTTCTCCCATTCTGTAAGTAGTCTTTTCATTTTGTTGGTCATTTCTCAGTGTCCATCGAACCAGATGGTGTATAATCTCTATATGGGGTGGAGGGAGATTTTGCTTTATTTTTTTCAGGAAACCCCCACAGTAGTGATGAGAGTCAAGGATGAGGAGAACGCAGCTAAGAAGGGATATTAGTTGTAGTAGCGATGGTGGCCGTGGGAGGCATTGCGAATCTGTTAGGATCTATAGCCAGACTACCTACCAGCATTGAACTCTCAGGAGGGTCTTTTACTAGGTAGTTGACCTTGGGCAAGTGACCCACATCACCTGTTGCTCAGTTTCCTCATCTTTAAAGTGGGGTGAAGTTGCCAATCTCAAAGAGTAATCTTGAAGATTAAACGAGCCGATCTGTGCAAAATGTCTAAACTCATACGCGCATACAGTAACTGCTCAATAAAGGTGAATTATGGTCATGATTGCCATACACCCTTCCTCCCAGATGGTGAGGGGTGGTGATCGTGGAGGTCACCCTGACTGTTCAGTTTCCCTTGGCCTTGAATCGGAAGGCTTTTGCCTTTCTCAGTTGCTTGGCGTTGGAAACAGCCATGGTCAAATGACTGACTTAGGCCACAGAATGTAAGTAGAAAGGATGTGTCACTTCCGGGTGGAAGCTTTAAAGCCAGGATGTGATTTACCACATCTCTCTTTCTCTCTGCCATGGTGACCCGCAAGGTTCTGGATGTTGGCTGGTTTGCCAGTCCGGTACCAGAGTGAGGGGAAGAGAGGCAGAGTCCTCAGCTGATCTGTGATAAAGATATGCTGTGAATGAGAAACAGAGCTTTCCTGTTTTAAGGCACTGAAGCTGGTGCTTTGTTACTGAGGCAAAATCCTACCTTGGCTAATACAATGATGAGCACTAGACTCTGAACCATAGGAACCTTTGTTCTTCACATATATATCTCCGAAGCTCACACCTCCATCACATTTTACAATGATCCTATCATACAGATCCAAATAAAGGGGGAAGGAAACCTTCTTTAGCTTTCGGAGAGAGATTCTACTTATCTTTGCAACACTCTGAAGTGGGTTCTTACTGGAAAAAAAAAAACTAGGCTTGATGGAAAGTATACAGCTTTTATATAGAATGAAAACGGAAGTGAGTATCACAGCACACATGAAAAGGAAATCTGTGAAAACCACAGAGCATTTTAAGAGGTTAAAGGTAAAAGCAAATGGGCTTATTATTTATCAGTTAAATAAACACGGGCTTCTTGAACCAGAATGGGAGAATGTCTGGTCACCATCCAACTGTTCGGAGATGTATTTAAAATATGGTACGGGGTGCATGTAGCCATTTTGTTTCTAAACCTCACCATCCTAAACACAACATGTCAGGGCAGAGATTTACGTAGAGGCTGGACTGATATGCAGAATTCTAGACGTCTCAGAAGATTGAAAGAAAGCCCAGGAATTCCAGAGGGTTTGTGGACCTTGGAAAGTTAGGGATTTCACACTAATCATGACCTGAGAGGTCTTTTCCCTCCCCTCAATTTCAGAAATGTATTCAATGCTCCAGACATATATACTACAGACCCTGGACATGATGTGTTTGGGGGAGAGGGATGAGACACTCGCAGTCTTCTATCCTGACGGCAGGTACTTTGGGGTGTGTGATTAACATAGGAATTAATTCCTAGGTTCTTGGTGGTCTGGTTGTTGGTGTCATCTGGTAACAGAGTGGAACAGATTCGGTCCCCCAGGCACCCCACACGCCATGTGCGGGGGAATAGGATTTGTTGGAGCCCATGTGTGTGGGGCCGTGGCCTAAGGGACAATAACGGTAAAGAGCACCGCTTTGGCAAAGGACAGACCTCAGTCTGTATCTTCAGCTCTGCCTTGATTAATAAAGGTTTGCGTCTCCTGTCGCTGCAGCTAGATCCTTGGAGGTAGAAACCACGCAGTTCTTGAGGGAAGGTGGATCTGCGTTTCCGCCCCTCCCTCGCGAAATGAACTTAACCTCACTGAGTGTCGGCTGCCTTCGATGCAAAGTGAAACTGACCTCCTGAGGTTTGTTGTAGGCGTTCGATGCCTGTAAATCCCTTTGCTCAGTTTCTGATAAGCAGTAAGGGGAAGCTATAGTGTGTTTTTACATTCTGGGTGAAACACAGCGAGATGCAGAGAGCTGCTTTGGAACACAGGCCCCAACTTCGGACCCAGGTCTGGCCTCTGATGAGCTTGTGGGAGTCCCTTCAGTCTTAACCTCTGTGATCTGTAAAGAAGTGCACTTAGCTTTGGTCTGCCCCCTCTTTGGTTTGTGGTATAAGTGGGATCACCTAGGTGACAGCTAAAATATTTATCAATCTGTGTAGCATGGAGGTGGACCCGTCAGAACAGATGTTGGGCAGATGCTGGCTGGACCACAGAGGATGGCCACTCTGAATACCCACCGTGAGGGGGGGTGGGCATTTTGTGACACAGGAAGCATGGCCCAGATGCACAGGATCCATCCATGTTGTAGTTAATCCACGGGTAAAGCGAAGATGGAAATCATTTCCACAAGTAACAGCTGTCTCATTATATTGTGGGCACCTCAGAAAAGACGGGGCTCTCAAGACTCTCAGTCAAAAACAACAGAATCCCAACTCAATAGGATAAAGTGAAAAGGAATGTGTAGGCTTCAGTTACTGGAAAAAAAAAATCTGTCGGTAGATCTGAATTTCGGTGTGGCTGCATCCAGACTCACATGATAAATTTGAGGCTGAGTTTCATACCGTTCGCTCCTCATCCCTGTATGGGCTCCATCCTCAGGAAGGTTTTCCTTTCATATTAACCTGAAAACATGGCAGCAACAGCGCCAGGTTTAGATACTGTTCTCCCAGCTTGAGTTACACCAGAAAAGGAGCTCCTCATCTCCCAGGGGACCCAGCAAAAGGCCTAGCATCACTTCTGTGACTCGGTATCGATTGTCACTTGCCGATGCCTGGCCAGATCACTGTCTACTGGGATGGCTCATTGGCTTGGCTGTGTTTGCTTCACGTATGTCCTGTAGAAACCCGGGTCTTTCACTGCATGGACTGGGGGAGAGGTGCCTTCCCACTGAAGGGACAAGTGGATCCCAGCCAAGCTGGAACAACAGCTGTCCATTACCAGGGTGGAATGAAAAGGAGTGAGGCAACTGCAAGATTGTACTGTCCTCATTCAATCTCGGTCCCTCCCCGTTCGCCATGAATACATGGCTGTCAGATTAAAACAAAGAGTGTTGTGTCTGAATTCCTTCCTCTAAGGATTCGGCCGGGCTGCAGGGCCTTTGCTTCCACTCATGAATATATGAGAACATGAATTTGTCATCCCACTTCTTTGTGCCCGCGGCGGACAGCCTGGAGAAGACGCTTCGGGGGCGGGGTGTTGGTGGGATGTGGTGGCTGATGTCATATGAGTTTGACATGCTCTTTACGACTGCATTTGCAAAGTTTTGGAAGCATGGAGGCAAGGAAAAACCACAACGTGATCATCCAGACATTTCTTTCTTTGCTCTTATTTTTTCCTCAGAGCTGTGGCACTTCGAGGGAAATTTAATCCTTATGTTTCTGTTTAATTTGTAGTATACTTAGGTCATCAAAATGGAGCCTATAAAGAGCTATTTGATGTCCGGGAAGAATTATGAGCTTGTATATAAGCATCTTAAAATGTGTGTGTGCTTGTGCGTGTGTGTGTGTGAGTGAAATGTGTGGATGTGTGTTAGCACTTGAGATTTACCCCCTTCAAAGCTCTGTGTTCCATTAGGTTTGAACTCATCAGAAAGGGCAGTTCAAGCCTCAAAGTTAGACAGAAAGATGTATAGAACCACTTCTTTTCTCTTTCAGAACCACACATGGAATAATACAAGCGTAACGCACGCTTCCTCAGACCAGACAATCAAAGGTTGGGTGTCACCTCTTCAATGACAGAGTTTGGGTTGAGTTTTCTGTCTAGATTCATTGTCTGTATTTTTCCACCCTCTACTCTTGCCTCTCTCCGGCCTGGCTCGCATCCCTGCCTCCCCACCCACACCCATCTCCGTGTGGTCCTCGAACACCTCCATGATATTGCTAAGGACCATGGGTATGCTAATCATGCTGGACCTTCCAGTGGAGGCCCCTCCCCCGTGTTAGCATTTGACACAGACGCGCTCCCCCCTTGATACAGCTCCTCTTGGTCTGAATCATTTCATGGTGTCCCATCAGTCTCCCAATTTACGCTACCTCCCTGGCTCCTGCGTCTCCATCCCCTTACGCTACCGTCCTTCTCAACCCAGCCACCAGATAGTGGAGGTCCTCCAGGCTTAGTCCCTGTACGTTCCCCCGAAGCAGCTTCATCCACTCCTGTGGTTTAAGTGCCGTGTCTATACTAGTGGTTCTCAAATTTATGTCTGTCTCCCAGGCAGCTGCTTTGAGCTCCAGGTAATAGAACCAGATGTCTCTACATATCTCCACATGGGTATCTCAGAGGCACCAAAACCATGGCAAGAGTCTGTTCCCTGGTGTCCTTGCCTTAGTGAAAGACACATTCTAGAATCCCGTTCTTTGGTCCATCTCAGCCGCCATCTTAGTCCCAGTTACTGCCATTTACTGCCTGCAGTGGCCTCGCGTTTGACTTCACGTCCACGGTGCCCCATTCTCATTCTCGTTCTGCTCCGTAGGCACCACATCCTTTTAAAGCACTAATGACATCTTTTTTTAAAAAAATAGTTTATTGTCAAGTTGGTTTCCATACAACACCCNGTTCTCATTCTGCTCCATAGGCACCACATCCTTTTAAAGGACTAATGACATCTTTTTTAAAAAAAATAGTTTATTGTCAAGTTGGTTTCCATACAACACCCAGTGCTAATCCCCACAAGTGCCCTCCTCTGTGCCCATCACCCCCCTTCCCCTCCCCCCCACACCCATCAGTCNTGTAGGAGGGAAAGCACTAATGACATCTTGACATACCACTTCCCAAGTAAAAGCTGTCGATGACTTTCCATTGTGCTTAGGACACAAATGAAGATCCTTCACAGTGTTCGCCCTGCCCGGGCTTGTCCCCGTCCACCACCCTCACTCTGTGCCAGAACAGTCCCCCATTTTGCATCCCAGGCTGCAGCCACTCTGGTTTCTTTTCCTCACAGGTGCGTTCTTCTCCCCCCACACGTATTTTGCACACACCGTTCCATCTGTCTGGCATTTTCTACCCTCCAGTCCCATTTACCTAGGTAACGCCTATTCGTCATTCTGGCCTTAGTATAAGACTCACCACCCTGGGAAGATGTCCTTGACCCTATGATCCTGTGTCAGCTGACTTCGTTTTCTTTATTCTTGGCTTACAATTATATTTCAATATAGGCGTATAAAATAAATTACCTGATATAGGACAGTATATTTATAGTCAATGTGTTAAATTACATCTTGATTTATGGTTACATAGGTAACATACGTTTTCATATAGTACATGTATATGTTCCTATTTCCCTTAGATTTCAAGAACAACCATTACATCCAGAGCATAGCACATTTTTGGACACATAGTAGGTATTTCGGATTAGTTGGGGTTTGTCAGTCTGGTGGCTTGGAAAATGCACCACTCAGGTCTCCTGCTGTTGGTATATTATCGACTGACGGCCCCAGCTGCGTTACCTCTGAGTCCACCACCATGTTTCCTCGGGGATTATGTTTCCCCTGGACTATCCCAGTGAGTAACAGCCCTTTCAAGGGAAAGTGAGGCGGGTCTATTCCTGCGGCTCTGTAACAGGCACCTTTGGTGTGAGGACTTCTCAGTGGCCTGGCCAAAACGTTTTGGAACTTAACTGCAGTTCGAGACTTTTCCTACCTCATTCTGCTTTTATTTGTTGTCTCTTTCCATGGGCGTTGGGCCTGCATCATGGACTGAAGACTCTCCTTGCTTTTCCCTGCTCCCTCTTCATTGATTGCAGACACTTCCCAGGCAAATCTCTTGCAGGTCTGCTCCTGTCTCAGCGTCTGCATTTTTGGAGGCTGCAAACGAACACATCTGGTACCAAGAGTGATTCAAGAAGCAGAGGGTTTGAAGGGGATTTGGGATCAGCCCCCTCACAGCCCGGTGGACGAAGAAGACTCCCTCCCAAGTGGGATGCGGGTCCCTGATAGTCACTGATGGATGCAAGGTGNGTGATTACTAATATAGATGTGTAATATACATATCACTCATATATATATATTAATAATATACATATCACATTTGTGTGTGTGTGTGTGTATGTGTAACCCACACCCAGATCAGGAGATAGCACCCCATAAAGTTCCCCTGTGCTGCTTCCCAACTAAACTCCCACTGCGAGNTTACTAACATAGATGTGTAATATACATATCACTCACATATATTAATAATATACATATCACATTTGTGTGTGTGTGTGTGTGTGTGTGTGTGTATGTGTGTGTATGTGTAACCCACACCCAGATCAGGAGATAGCACCCCATAAAGTTCCCCTGTGCTGCTTCCCAACTAAACTCCCACTGCGAGGCAATCATTACTTTGACTTCTATCTTCCATCGATTAGTTTTGTCTGTCCTTGAAATTCCCATACATGGGATCAAACCGAACAGACTCTTTTGTGTGAGGCTTATTTCACTCAATATAAAATCTGTGGGTTTCATCTGGTAGTTGTGTGTAGCAATAGTTTTATTTCTTATTTTGACCCGGCATTCCACCGTATGAATATAACACCTTGTATTCATCCATTTGTCTTTTGATAGGAGCTTACCATTCTGAGTGTTTGGCTGTTGTAAATAAAGATGTTAGGAACCTTCTTGTGCCTATTTTCTCATGACATATGCTGTCACTTCTCTTGGGAACACAGCTAGGCATGGAGTTGATGGGTCATTTTGCTTCTGTGTTTGCCTTCCTGTTTCCTCATTTAATCTGCTTGGATTCCATGAGATATATAGCTTAACATATATTAATCACTCCATAATTGTAGGCATTATTCTAATTCTGTGTCTTTTTAAGTTGTATTTATTTATTTGAGAGAGACAGAAACAGCACGAGCAGGGAAGGGGAAGACGGAGAGGGAGAGAGAGAGAATCCCCAGCAGGCTCTGTGCTGCCAGCGCAGAGCCCGAGATGGGGCTCGAACCCATGAAACCGAAAGATCGTGACCTGAGTTGAAACCAAGAGTCGGGTGCTTGACCGACTGAGCCACCCAGGTGCCTCTCTAATGTGGTGTTTTAAGGCTACAATCTGAGAGAATGGCAGGTTTTTTGAAAAATTTTTTAATGTTTAATTTTGAAGGATAGACAGAGCATGAGTGGGGGAGGGGCAGAGAGAGAGGGAGACACAGAATCCGAAGCAGGCTCCGGGCTCTGAGCTGTCAGCACAGAGCCCGATGCAGGGCTCAAACCCATGAGCCTTGAGCCGAAGTTGGAAGCTCAACTGACTGAGCCACCCAGGCGCCCCTCTAATGTGGTGTTTTAATGCTACAGTTGGAAAGAATGCTGTTTGGACCTGAACTCTTCTCAGAAACAGTGTCACCTCTTCCTCCCAGTACCTGGTGTGACTGTGAAGTTAGGTTGGGCAGTCAGATATCTGTGCAGGCTCTGTGTGGCAAGTTGAGGTACAGCACTCACTTCCCACCCGCCCAAGTCAACAGCGGGCTCCTCCCACCCATACTTTGCGAAGGGAACTCTCTTCTTCGCCATTTGCTTTATGTCATCAGACCACAGAGAAAGGCCAGGCTTCACTACTGCCTGCCAGCCGGCTGGGGTACAGACTGTGATCTCCAAAAATGAGCTCTTTTGTATCTTCGTTTTCATTTTGGAAATCACTGCCCTAAAACAATATCTAGAGTGGCCAGGTGAGATTCTAAAAGATTCAGGAAATGAACTGCAAAGGAATTTGGAGTGTCCCCTTGCTCTCAAAAGGGGGGCCAGGCTCAGAACAGACTCAAAGCAGAGTCCCCGGGTCCCTCCCTCCACTCCAGGCTCTGGCCATGCCCTTGAATCTACATAAGCAGAAACTTGGGCAGACCTAAACGGATTGTGGTTGGAGGTAGAAGACAGCCTCAGAGATGCAATAAATCAAGGACGATTGTAAAGGTGCTTTGTGTTCTAGGATGTTGAAACATCTCTCTCTGCCTAATGGAACCTTCCCCAAGGCGCTATTAACCGTAGGCATAGGTTAACATGAAGAACCACTCTCTGCCCTGTCCTCTTTTTTTTCTGCAAATAATGGGATGATGTTTCATCTCCCAAAAATAGCCCTTTGGGCTTGGAACACTTTCCCTTCCCCTCCTAGGGCTCCACGGGATTATTGGATTATGAAGCAAAGGGCTTTTTCAGGCTTGCTGGCATGGCTGCCCGGTGTCAGAGGGCAGGAAGCCAATGTTAGCTGCAGTGCACAGACTCTTTGAGCTTCAATAATATTAGACACCGAAGTTCCAGGCACTGTGCAAGGTGTCACGGTCTCAAGTGATTCTTACCATGGCCCTTTTATAAAATAAAGTCTCCCTCTCCCCTTTGCATTTTGAGATAAAGAAACAAGCAGGCCATCACCCTAGACCGTGTGGCTGGAAGGTAGCAGATCTGGGGTGAGAATTCCACTCTCCAATGCCCTCAATCGGGAAAATATGTCATTTGCAAATGGCGGCTGCCACTGTTGAAGTACCAGTCAGAGATTCCTGAGATGTTCTACTGACATCTACTTATTTTCCTAAGAAGGAATATACTCAGTTTTGCTTTGACAGTTTTATCCTTTCCCTTACAGCGAAGCCAATGCCTGACAAAATCGAACCTCAGCAACCTTGGCCAGACTAACCTTTCACCAGTATACCACGAAACGAAATGGTCTCACGTAGCTTGCTTTGTGTGTTCTTTCCCAGGTGAAGAATTGACCTTTTCTCCTGCTTTCACACTTGCCTCAAAGGTGATGGCAGACACCTATTATGTGGATCGACTGTGCTGTCCTCTGCGCTGCCCTTTTCTGCTCTATGTCATTCTGGTGGGACTTTAAATCAGAGATCCCCTTCTCACCTTCTCTACTCAGCCTGGTTGTTAAGTACATCCCATCCCCTTGATTTTAGTGGATCAGCTCAGGGCAAACACATGAGTCCTTTGTGGCAATGACGGTGGATGTCGGGATGCAAAATTTCTAATTTCTTTAGAAATTAGGAGCTTCTCGGGGCGCCCTGGGCAGCTCAGTTGGTTAAGGGCTTGACCTCGGGTCAGGTCATGATCTCACGGTTCGTGGGTTCGAGCCCCGCGTCAGACTCTGTGCTGACAGCTCAGAGCCTGGAGCCTGTTTCAGTCTGTGACTCCCTCTCTCTCTGACCCTCCCCTGCTCACGCTGTCTCTCTCTCTCTCAGAAATAAATAAAACATTAAAAAAGAAAAGAAATTAGGAGCCTCTCTAAGAATAATCTAGGCCTGATGTTGTTGACAGCCATCTTTGGTTTTATGTCAGTGAGGCCCAGAAGAAATGTGAAGCCGATGGAGAGGACAGAAGATATGAGAGATAAGAGACAGACAGACAGACAGAGACAGAAAGACAGAGAGGAATCCAAGGACATATTCCAATAAAAGTTGAGATTCAATTATGCCTACAGCTTCTCTCCTGGTTACCTGGGACCCCACAGAGACGTGTCGCTCAGGCATCTCCACTGTGAGTATCATGGTTGGAAGCCTTAAAAGCCTACGACTTAGGATCTGCCTGTGTTCACTGGAAGCCACACTGTCCCTGGGGTCCTCCAGCCAATGACTGAGCGTGGTGTGGGTCCCAAAGCAGGGCCATTACTCTTCACTCCGGGGCCTGATTGGAGCTGTACTACCATCTGAGGCTCTTTCTACTCAATCCCATTTCCTTCCCACTCTTCTCTCCCAGGTACCAGACCAGCGTGTCACACAGTCTAAAGGCTCTCCTGCCCCTTCTTCCTTCATCCTCCACACGCATCTCCCTAGGAGGTCTCCTGACTGTCTAATTCCGTCTTGGCTTCTGCTCCCTGTAGGAATGGGGCAAACCCATCTCCCAATCCCGGCCATTTTTGCTTCAGGCCATTTGAATTAGCTCTCTGTCATTTGTAACCCAAAGAATCCTACTACAGCAGTGGGATCTAGTGTGTAAAGCTGCTTGGGAAGCCACAGGTCCTGAGGAGTTACTGACTGTGTTTACTGTCATTCTCAAGATTGTCTGCTGAGAGTTACACAACAAGAGGTTAAGAGTAGTGCCTCTNGGGGGGGGGGGGGGGCTTTTCATTTCCATAGGAAAGCCTGGAAGGTGGGCAAGACACAGAGGGTAGTGAGATGGTGGGCGGGCTGCACACAGAGTTCAATATTCTCTGGGGCTATCTATGCAGTTGATGTTGAAACCCCAATCTCCTATTCTGTGTCTGTCCTGCACTTAGAACCCTGGAGTTTTGGCCATTGGCACTTGGATGTGTCCCAGGCACTGGGGGCTCTATTAGAGTAAAGGGGCACCCTATTCTTCCCCAGCCTCTCTTTTCCTCTTACCGTGATGTTCCTCAGTTCAAGGCATGCCCCGCAGCCGATTCAGCAGCTTAGGACAAAAATCTGGGAATCATTCTCCAGTCTTTCCTCTCCTCCCTTCCTATTCCATCAGTTGCAATTTCCCCTTTATGAAAAGGTTCGTTGCCTTCTTTCCCGCCCCCCAAGTAAGGCACAAAGTGCGTTAGCCTGTGCCTGCCCCGTGGAAGTTACTCCCAAACATTAAATGTTCATTTCCGTTCCCTTTACCACCCCCCAAATCTGGCATCATGTAGACTTTCATAAGTCAATAATCAGCTTTTAAAAAATTACTAAGAGATTGTTTATTTTAATTGAATTCAGAAGGTGGCTTACCCTCGTATTTTCTTTTAGGAAGAGACCCCCTCGTACCCGGAGAAAAAAAGAACAAGGCTTGGAGAAAAATCAACTTCACGTGCCCGAGCAATGCTTCGTCAACGGTGGAATGCCGCAAACGATGTGATTCTAAAACTTACCGGGAGGCTGGCCTGAGGTTGCCAACTGTGCCTTTTGCCAAATTAAGTAATATTTTAAACATCACTGTCTGCAATAGCTGTGAATTTGTAATTGTGTCCCTTGATCAAACCTTTGACCCAAGAGTTTTGGTCTTGGGGTGCGTGGGTAGCACTTGCGCATCCGAGGGTCATTGGATCAGGCATGGTCAGCATGGAGCCTGCTTGAGATTCTCTCTCATTCTCTCTCTCTTCCCCTCTCCCCTGCTCATGCACGCTCTCTCTCTCTCTCAAAATAAATATTCAAAATTAAAAAAAAAAGTTACAGTCCCGAGTAACTACTTTGAAGCTGCTTTTAGAGAAACCCAAGTCCAGACTTTCAGCCTTATCCCTTCCCCACTCTACCCCAGCTCAGTGCCACACAGGTTGCTCAGCCTTTCGTCCCCTCTGTCCTTACTATTTCCATCCTTCTTCCCCGGGACAGTGTTTCCCTGCCCTTCTCTGATTCAGCATCAGAAAGGCCCCCTCCCCGCCCTCAACTGGCCGGCAATGGAGGTCTGCTCTCCAGAAGCCGAGGAGTGGTGGACCCCAGGCACCTGAATCGCCTGAAACCTTTTAACTGGCGAGGGAAGGAGAGAAAGCTCTGGCAAGCATTAGTCACTTGGGTTCCATTGCAAAAGAGGGAATCTTTTCAGAACAGTAAGTACAGAAATAACAGAAACTTAGAATAAAGGACAGTCCTTGATACCGAATACCTTTTACTGTGTGAACAACTGGCGACATTTTCCTTCCCTTTCAGGTTGTCGTTGACTGGTGAAAACTTAGGGGTCCTCTAGTTTTCTTCCCTGGGCGATTTCAGCCTCTGTTTGTAGGCACACTCAACCACCTAGTGAGCAAAACCCTTTCAAGGCCACCGAATGATCTTCTGTTTGGGGAGGGGCAGGGAGGAAAGTGGATCATATGCTGTCTGCCTCACCTTCTTGTTTCATACCCACCCGTGTGGGAGCTCTGGGCTGAGCCCTCGATTACGTGCTGTAGGGGGACCATTTAGAGAAACGAGGACCCACTTCTCCGAAGGGGTTTCCTCTTTGACTCAAAGACAGAAAAACAAATCTAAAAGAAATACGACAAGACGCAGGTCCTGAATCACTTGGATCTGTTTGAACTTGTCAGCTTCCCTGAGTTACACTGGGAGTCCCATCCCCCTCTGCCACACCAAGCAGGTCCTTCTTCCTGGGAGGTGACATCTCTAACAAGGTGAATGTCCTTTGTGTGGCTGACAGTGCTGTAATTCACAGTATTTTCTTCTTTTTTTTTTCCTTTCATTTGAAACTATCCAAATGTCTTATTTTCTCTGGAATTAACTTCTTCCATGCTGACTCTGAGATGGTGAGTCACCACCTTGCGTCTAATCAAAATGTTCAGTGTGAGTGTGTAGAGAATAAGTCTCCGTAGTGGTCTGGGGTTTAATAATGTGATAATATACTTACTGAGATCCTAACAGTGGCGGCCACTATAAGCGCGTGATTGCAATTCACGCTCACGACAAACCTGAAGGCAAGCATCATTATCCATATCTGATGGATGAGGAGACTGAAGATCAGAGAGGTTTAAGTGCTTTCCCAGGGGCACTCAGCTGGTAAGTGGTAGAGTCCGGTCCAAACCCAGGCTCACCCGACTCTAAGACCCATGTCCTTCTTGTAGTGACTGTCCTTCTGGGTGACATCTGTTAGCTCTTCTTACCTTTAACTTACATCTGGTTTGACCACGACTCTGGCCCAGGTGACGTAAAGGAGGTTTTGCGTTGGAGGGAAACCTTCCTTTTTCAGTGGGTTCTGTGTGGCGTTGGATGTTGAGTTTCATCCCGGTGACATTTGTTGATGCATCCAACTGCCTTTCTTCTCATCTAAACTCTCCCTTGTCTCCAAAATTTGGACTTTCTTCAGAGAAGGCCTTCTGGGAGGGCGGGGGTGGTGATGGCGGGGGCAGTTATTAGGTCAGGTCAATATACCCCCAGAAACTTGACCTGACCAACATTACCAAGTTGATGAGAGTCTGGAAGAGAGATGCATCATCACCAAATTTCCCCAAGAAAGAGGCAGAAACCGTGTTCTATTAGAGTAGCTCATGGTGCGCATTTATTCTTTCTTATCACGTGCTGCTATCTTGACCTCCCGAACCTTGATATGAAGAAACTCAATAGATTCGAAGTAGTTCAGAGAACATGGGAAGAGAGTTAAGTATGAACCGGCATTCTCATCCTAGAAGGAGGCATATTTGAAAGGGTACCATTTTCTGATCAGACAGATTTGGGAGTAGACGGATTTTGAACTGGTGCTTTATCTTACCTGAGCCTCAGCTTCCTCATTTTCGGAACAATGCTGAGCATTCCAAACTATTGTAAGAATCTAATAGGGTAATTGATGTAGACTGCTTAACACAGTTTGGGGGCACAAAAATAGACACTCTGCAGTTGGTTAACTGATAAATAAAATGTAATTAAATTAATCTTCATAGTAACTTCCCCAGAGATCCCCATTTTCAAGCTGTGCCGACTTACGTGCAGAGGCAATCAGTGACTCATAATAAGAGGTATCATTTATCGGACGCATATAGGTGCCATGCCCTGTGCTATAATGTTACCTTATTTCAGCCTAACAAGAACCCCAGGGTGTTGTATGAGTGTTCTCCCCATTTTACAGATGAGAAAACCGAGGCACACAGGGTTTGCCCAGGTGGTGAGGAGAAGCTACAGGATTTGTACTTGGAGGCACTAACTTCAGAATCCCTATGTTTCAGGGGGGACCAAGCTGGTGCAAAGGCCAGAAAGAGAACTGGTGGTGTACGGGGTGCCACTTGTGGGGGGTCTTTCATGTTTCCAAAGGTTGCCCTTGACCATGTGTATGCAAGGGGGATTCTGGGCCAACCCTGCTGCCCAGGCAGGGATATTTATAGATGGGACATCTCTTCTACGCCCAGGAGGGCGTGCTCCTCACACCCTTTGGGATCCAAAAACCCAGTTCCAAGTGTATCAGCAACTTCAAAGAGAAAAACAAAAACATAAACAGTTCATGCTCAGTCTCTTAGGGGAAAAAAAATGAAAAACAAAGGCAACAAGAAACCTCTCCCATCCATCTGTAACCAAATATATTTTGTGCTTGGTTTCCTTGGGCGGCCTTCTCTTAACAGCTTCTAATTCATAGAGACAAAAAACATAAAACAATTTAAGGCATTGGCACACTCAGCTCGGAGAGGCAGTCTCTTCCCAGGGGAATGTTTTTGGCAGGAGCCTTCCGAGGTTGGCTTCACTGGAGGCTGCGAGGCTCACGGGACGAAGGGAGGAAGCTTTTTTTTTTTTTTTTGCTTATGCTGTTCCCTGCTTGCCAAGCTTAGAGATATTAGAGGGAAGGAAGGGGGCTGGTCTGGTAATTGCCCGGTGGGCACGTACAGCCAGTTGGTGGGGGAAGATTGTCCCGGGCCCCCTTCACGCACTGTGCCAACTGGGAAGAGCCCTCACCCAGGGATGGATTTACGGCTGGCCGCTCAGAGTGGGATGTATGTTTTGGCTCGCGTGCCTGAGAGAGGCACAGCGTCTTCCTCTTTCTTTGCCTCTCTCTCTCTCTCGACTTCAGAAGGGAAGGAGTTGGTCATTAATTCATTTGGATTTAGCAATCTGGGCTCTTTCATGGGAGAGAGGCAGGGGCCGTGAGGATTTTGTGTCAAGTTTACTGTGTTCAGTTAATATTTACGTAATGAAATTAATGTGTCCGTAAATGAGCGTTGGTATAATATAAGCCAGTATTTACCCGACACTTCCGGGATGCCATTGCCCCGTTCCAGATACTGACCTTGTATTGTATGATGCAATGGATTCCTATTATTACCCACAATTGACAGGGAAGGAAACTGAGGCACAGAGAGGTGGCTGATGAACACAAGGTCTGGAGTGTCAGAGGTTTTAGTAAGACAACCACTGTATTGTGGATGGGTAAGTAGAGGCTTGACATTGGGATAGCAGGTACGTGACTTTGGGGGAAGTTCAACCCATCCCCACCTGCTTTCAGTGGATGAGGGTCGCCTCTGAAGAGGCCCAGGTTTCAGCAGTGAATTTGTGGCAAAACCAGGTTTTCTGACGTATTGGCCACAGTCCCTGCGACCTCTTCCTGTTGCCGTTGAGAAGTCCCTAAACTTTGGGAGACCGGATTTTCATGCTCTTAAGCTCTTCCTCGCCAGGCCCGGGTGCACCGAGAGAAGCAGAGACACAGACTCAACCCCGATGAGGGAGGCCGACCATTCCAGGTCACTTGGAACTGAGGAGTTTTCCAGAACATGCTAGAACTGAGACGGCACCGGGGAACTTGTCCCACCCCTGTGTTTATGTTCATGGGAAACTCTCGGAACAGGTAGTGCCTATCTGAACCTGTGCAATGCAAAGCCTTTTGGGAATGCCTCCCAGCACACAGGGCGGGGGACCTGGGCTCTGGAGTCAGGCAGACCCGGTGTGGGACCTCACTGGCACCGCTGCCTTATCAGCAAGTGACCTTGGCCTTGGGCACATTGCTGACTTCTCTGAACCTCAGTCTCTTCTTCTGTAAGATAGGGGTGATGCTTAAATCTACCTCAGGGGGTTGTGGTGAGGTTGGAGTGGCACATTCCATATAAGATAAGCCTCTCTAACAAGTATACCCTATACTGTATAAGATACACTAGGGACACGTGAAGTCAAGCCCCTACCTAGGGCTCCCACCACGTAATTCTAGGTACATGTCAGGGTGGACTCTGAAGTAACGCTAAGCTCACGGACAGTGTATCTTATCAGCCCGTCTCCAGGCTCGCAAACTCGACGTGCCCAGGGCCTGGTAGGAACTGGTCCCCGCTATCCCCGGATTCTCTCCATGTGATGTTAAGAGTCCCCCAACAGCTCCATAAAGGTGTGAGGACTCTCTCACCCCCATTTTCCAGATAAATAAACTGAGACCTGGGAAGGAAAAGAGACTTGCCCAGAATCACTCATGTATTAAGTGGTAGAGGCAAGATTCGAACCCAGACAGCAGTCTACTCCCAGGCCCCTGACCGCGACACGGCTCGCCTTTTCCTGACCGCCTCGGACCCCTGCTTAATGCGCTCCCTCTTCTTTTGCCTGAAGGTATTTTTTCACTGTTTCCAGTTTTCAAAATTTTATTTCACGTCTCCTGAAACAACACCGGGTGAATACGCTTTGGTCCACACTGGGTTTTCTCAACTTGGGCACTCTGGGCACATTGAGGCAGATGATCGTTTGTTGTGGGGGCTTGTTGGGGGGTGCTGTCCCGTGCATTGTCGGATAGTGAGCAGCCTCGCTGGCCACCTCGCCCCCCAACCGGGTGCCAGAGGCATTCCCACCCCCACTTGTGACAATCAAACTTACGTTCAGATTTCTCGAAGTGGCCCTTGGACGGGAGGAGCACAACTGAGCCCGGTTGAGAGTCGTTGATCTACATCTCTGTATTCTGATGTGATCATTTCTTGGACCCACGCGCATGCGCTATTTCTTTTTAAAGGCTCTTTATACCTGATGCCGAACTGTCTCCCCCAAAGTTGTGCCAATTCCTAAGGCCGCCTGCCGTGCACGGCGACGCTGTTTCCGTGACACGTGCCAACGATCGGCGTTACCCAGCGTGTTCTTAGGCAACCCTTGACAAGTGCTTGAAGACGTCTGGGTTTGTAGAACGGGGAGGCCGCAGTACATGACCCCAAGCCATCACTTCAAATGGGGGGACTCTGAGACCAGAAGGGGCAGTGGTTGGCTCCAAGTCACACAGTGGCTGAGGAGCCCCTTGTAACTGGAAGCCAGCATCCCGGCCAGTGGCCTCCATTGTTCGGATTAGATCGCTTCATCGACGCAAATGTTATTTCCAAGTTTCCTCGCAGGTGGTGTGCGATTCCATTAAAAAAAAAAAATTTTTTTTTATTGTCCTGGCTGTGGATAAAGGCAGTGCTTTGGTGGCAGGGCAGGGAGTGATGTATTCGGGGGAGTCGAGGAGCCGGTAAAAGTTTATGGGCTTGCAGCCTGCCACGGACTGGGTTTATTGTCCTTTGTAAATTCTCCGCCATCTTTCTCCCTTTGAAGTCAGGAGCGATGGAGTGAGTGGCTTAATTGATACAGGATGGGAAGGGCGTGGTGATGCTCACGAGAGATAGGGCGGGCATGTTCCTGCAATGGTCCCCCATTCAGTTTATGAGCTCCTCAAAGGGGGAGGATCTGTGGACCCACCTCCACTTAAAATGAGATCAAGCACCTCTCCAGGGCCCCCGTGCCCTCGCCTGCATCTGGCTCTTGGATTTCATCCCCACCCCTACCTCCCCTCAGGCTCACCATGCTACATGACCACCGTCTTGTCTTTCCTATTTGTTCCTACCTCAGGGCCTTTGCATCTGCTGCTTCCCTCTGTCTGGGACTCCCTTTCTCAACTTCTTTCCACAGCTGATTCTTCTGCTCATATATCGCCACTCAGAGAGGCCTCCTGGAGCACCCTATTTAAAGAAGGTCCCCCCTACCCCAGTCACAATTTATCGTACAGAGTTCATTCATCTCCTTTTCATGCTCACCATGGGACATGTTCTTATGTGTTCATTGGTCCGTGACGCGGTCTCTCTAGTGAGGATGGGGACACTGACTGTCATGTGTGCAGATGTGTTTCCAGTAGCTGGGACATAACAGCTGCTTGTTAGCTGGTGGTTCAGGAGGGTCCCCTCCACGTAAGACGCGGGGAGACACAATGGAGGCAGGGAAATAAAATACAGGCACAGAAAAGACGCACAAGAAAGCAAGTATTGGTGGTGGTGAACGTAAGAGGTGTAGTGACAGTTCTGAGCAGGCACCCGGGGACCCTGGAAAATTCCTCTGCAGGAGACGGCGTTTGAACTGGCCTTTCAAGAATGCGAGGAGTTTACGTGGGTGGGAAGCAGTGGGCCAGGCGCTGCAGGCCGGTGATTGGCTGGGCTCCTGGGGCAAGGCTGAGGTTTGCTCTGAAGGCTGTGGTCGAGGAGCGGAGTAACAGCGGGTGACACGGGACACTATGTACGTGTGGTGGACGGGCTTTGGGACTTGAGCCCCACGCGAGGATTTGCATGGTGCGGGTCGAGGGATGTAAGAGCATGAGCTATCTAGAGTTAGATGGGACTGAGGTTTAGATCTGTGTCCTTGGCCAAGTTACTTATCCCTTCTGGACCTCACTTTCCTCATCTGGGAAATGGGGCTACGTCGTCTAGAGCACCTAATAGAGGTGCTGAAAAATAGGGCTGAACAGCATTAGTGATCATAGTCGGTGTCAATAGTATTACCTAAATGAATAGAGGATTATTCCGACTGCTACTATAATCATAGGCTTATGTAGCAGGTGGTGAGCTTCCCATTTTATACATGGAAAAACTAAGGTAGGAGGCGTCTGGGTGGCTCAGTCAGTTAAGCATCTGACTTCGGTTCAGGTCGTGATCTCGTGGTTCATGAGTTCAAGCCCCGCGTCGGGCTCTGGGCTGACAGCTCGGAGCCTGGAGCCTGCCTTGGATTCCGTGTCCCCCTCTCTCTCTGCCCCTCTCCCTGCTTGCGCTCTGTCTCTCTCTCTCACTCAAAAATAAGCACTGAAAATTGAAAAAGAAAAAGAAAGAAACACTGAGGGCAGAAGCGACCAGTGGCTTGCTCTAGGTCTCTCTGCGGTTTGTTAAATGGCAGGGATTTGGACCTCCCGGTCCCTCTGCGTCTCCCAGTGCCCACCCAGACCTCTGTCCAGATCCAGACCGTGCCCCTCAGGGAGTCAGTGCTGTCTATACCCATGGCGTACGGCCATCTCAGTCAACACGTGACCACCGCACCTCGCCCAGACACTTCGGTTTGCGAGGAGGTGACCTGTGGCTTTTTCTTTTTTAATCTGCCCTGGCAAGGCCCCACCACCGTCTCCATTCTTGTGGGAGATGCCGGGAGTGATCTTGCGTCCCTGATGTGCCACTTTGTGACTCAGCGCTGGGCCCTTCCCATCCCCTGTGGAAGGAAGATGCTTCCTTCACGCTGCGTGGCCTGGATCCACTCACCTCTCCAGATCCTCCCTCGCCACCCTTCCTGGGTCCTTCTGGGCACCTCCTCCTTTCTGCCCAGGGACCGGTTAACCCCTCCCTGCCCTTCCCCTGACCACCTCCTGATCGCCGTTTAAGACTCAGCCCCACGCAGCGCTGCCTCCGAGGCAGAGCCGACTTCCTCCCTCCGCTTCCCCATCACAGGACTCACCCGCTCTGCTGACACCCTGGACCTGCTTCGCCAGTAGGGCCGGGACCAGACCCTACATGCTTACTCCCAACCCCTCCACACTCAGCCTTGTCTCCGTCACAGAGAGGAGGAACTCGGCGTGTTTGTGAACAAGTGAGCGAAGGAACGAGCCCATGAACGAATTGATAACCACACCCCAGAGCCGCTCAGAGAGTGTGAGCTCAGGAAGAACCCAGATCCGAGTCTAATTCAAGGCTCCCCGAGCCTCGAGCGTCACTCAGCAGGAGGAGATGCTAACACCAGACGGACCCCAAGAGAGTCCAGAACAGCAAGGTCCTCAGAAGGCTCCTTTTACCTCCCTGGGGCCCACGGGAGATGCCTCACTCGTGTTTGTAGAATAATTACCAAGCGGCAGCCGTGGTACAGCTGAGAGCCGTGGGCTCCTCAAGGCAAGAGACTGGTCTGCGGTGCGTCTCGTAAGCCCGGCTCCCCGCCAAGTGCCTGGCACGCAGTAGGTCCGCATCCCACAGGTCGGGAAAACGACCCTCGCCCTGATCAGCCCCCACATCAGAAAGCACACAAGCGCCCTTCATAGCGCGCGGCCCAGCTCTTTCTGCCTTTGCAAAAGTTCTTTTCACTTCTGTGGTCTGAAGCCAGTTCCTTAACATTGTGTAAACACAGTTTTGTGCGGTTGAAAATGTATTTTAAAAATGTCACTAATTACCCCATGGCCTGTAACCACTCTTTCAAGGGCCATAATTGGCCTGTCATGTAAATACCTCATTAGGGGTCTTGGAAAATGGGGTGGATGGGAGGGCCTGGCGTCCCCAGGCCTCCTGGCTACACTTCTCCCGCTCCGTGCCCAGGGGAGACACTGGCGTCCCCTGCGTCAGCGGCCGGAGGGGGAGGAGGAGGGGAGGAGGGACATTCCCAGGCGGCATCGGGGGCTCTGATGCTCTGGCCCCCCAGACGGGGCCGGGCCGGCAGGCATCCGCACGCGGGGAATTCTCAAGCTACTAAGTTTAATGGGAACCAACTGCCCAGCCCCTCCTCCACCCTCCGTGCCCAGAGAATATGTGCTCATTTCAACTCAAATGACTCACAGATGTGTCTCTCGCTCCCCACTTTCCTTTTCTCCCCCAATAGGCCAGCTCGCGATGGTTCTCCCCCTTTCTGTCCGAACATCTACTGTCCGAGTGACGGGGGTCCGGGTGAGGTAGGCAAACTTCCCAGCTGAACCCATTTTCGAGGTTGGAACACAACGCACCCCGTGCACCACGCTTTCTTCCTCGCCAGGGCCTCGAAGGACAGGGGTGAGGTTCTGTTTGTTCCGGATAAAAAACAGCTTTTCGTCCCAGACACGATCGTGGGCACCGACTTTTATCTGCCTCCTTGGAGATTTCTTTTTAGGACTTCCATCCGCGTGTGCAAAGGGTGGAAGTGTATGGATGGCATCTGGTCAGACAGGAGCCATTATTTCAGAGATGTGGCGGGAGAGTGAGGGACGGCCGTGTCCCCTGAGTTCGTGCTGCCAAAGCTTTCCCCTGGAACCAGAGCCCTGGCTGGTGATGGGTGATCTTCAGGAGCCCGGGCTGCCCAGGCCTGGGAAGGGCCGGGCACCGCCGGTCTGAGCCACGCCCATGAGGGCTTTGTTGCATCTCCCTGAGGTCATTCTCTGTGCACTTGAGATAATTTGCTCCTGCCTGTCTTTCTCTGTTCTCTGGGAGGCCAGAGCACAGGCCTGGGGACAGCGAGAAGCAGCCAGGTTACAAATCAGAAGATGCTCCCCGGTTTTAAGGGAGGGGGTAAACCAGTTATGAGATGTCTACTCAGTGCCCACAAGACCTGGAGCCTTGGTGGGAGGGGCGAGGGCGGCGGAGAAAGAGTTAAATGAGAGACATGCCTCTACCTATGAGCTTGAGCCTGGTTCAACCTTTTACCCTTCTGAGCCTCGATGTTTGTATCTAGAAAATGGGTACGATCATGGACCAGCAAGGGAGTTGGCCTCAGGATGGGATGAGACCAGGATCTAGCGCCAAGGTGAGCACGTCATGCGCCGTCACGATGACTTACTGGTCTGTCTTCTCATCTGTAAAATGGGGAAATAGCACCGACCTCGTAGGATGGAGGGGGAGTTTCAATGACCTGTGTGTGTAAAGCACTTAGCCCAGTGCCTGACATCCTCTTAGTTATACATTAATCGTCATTCTGACAACTCTGACTTTATTATTACTATCTTCTTGCTTAAATATTTGGGCCATTAGCGGGCTTGGAAACTGCCACACAGAGGGATTAAGTGACTTGCTACGGGAAGTGACGAAGCCCTGACTGGACTTTGGTCCACGTGAGTCTGAGTCCGTAGCCGCAGCTTTGCTGTCACCCTGCCTGCATTCACATAGAAGGGACCGAGGCTGTGGGCTAGCGATGGTCATAAAGGAAGGTTCTAGGGGCTCCGTCACAAGAAAAGAGGCAAATGTACGATGAAGGACCACGACTCCTGAAGAAGGGAAGTTTTAGGGGTGTGAAGGTTGTGGCGGCCAGGAGGGTGACATATATAAATAGGGCAAGGGGGAAAGAGACACACGGAAGAAACGCATATTTTTGTTTATTGCTCTGAACAGAAACTGAAATGATGGCTTTGTGCTTCTGACATTTTCATATTTCGTAGACATTTCTTTTCTTCCGGGATGACAAAATGATTATGAGGGGATGCAACATGCCAACGCTTTTCATAATAGGACCAATAAAAAACACCTAGTGGATTATCTCTCCTTGGATGCTTTGAAAAGAGGCTGTTCTTGGGGCGCCTGGGTGGCTCAGTCGGTTAAGTATCTGACTCTAGGTTTTGGCTCAGGTCATGATCTCATGGTTCATGGGATTGAGCCCCACACTGTGAGCATAGAGCCTGTTTGGAATTCTCTCTCTCCCTCTCTCTGTCTGCCCCTCCCTTGATTGTGCTCTCTCTCTCTCAAAATAAACAAATAAACTTTAAAAAAATTAAAAGAGGCTTTTCTGGTGGCAGGAGAATACTATTTATTTAGTAAATGATGAGTTGATCGAGTATGATTTTTTAATCATCAAACAGGCATGTAATTTTACCAAAAACTGGGACATTTAGAAAAATAGAAGAAATATATATATATATATATATAACATTTATTTATCTTTGAAGGAGAGAGAGTGAGCATGAGCTGGGGAGGGGCAGAGAGAGAGGGAGACACAGGATCCTAAGTGGGGTCCAGGCTCTGGGCTGTCAGCACAGAGCCCAACGTGGGGCTCAAAGTCACGAGCTGTGAGATCATGACCTGAGCTGAAGTTGGACGCTTAACCTACTGAACCACCCAGGTGCCCCAAAAATGAAAGAAATCTCTAAAAATGACAGTTCTCGTTTGCAAACATAACGTCTTTTAACGTTTTAGAATGCTTTCGTCTGAGGGGGTTTTTTCTCCAATAGTTAAAAAAAAAATCGCATGATTTTAATAATACTATAAAGGTAATATTGCCTCCTGCCGTTTCCTGTAGTATTTTAACATGGCCATTTCTGTATTGTGTAGATTTTTCTAAACAAAGGTGTAGTAACTCACCACTGGTGGCAAGTCTGGAAGTTAATCAGTCCTCCTGGGTTAATAGTCCATCATTTTAATTCTTCACTGTCACAAACAATGTGGCAACGATCATCTATTTTTTTTTTTTTGCATGAAGTTTTTCCCTTTCCTCTCTCTCCTCCCCTCCCCTCCTCCCTCCCCTTCCTCTCCTCTCCTTCCCTTCCCTCTTTTTTTCCTTAGGATGGAAAATTCTGCTTTGGATGAATTTTTAGAAGAAACCTACCAAGGTCAAGCTGTGAACGGCGAAAGCCCCAGATAGGTATCGCCAACTTACCCCCCTCCCCCGCCGGCCGAGAGATTCCACGTGATATCTTGAGGTCCCTCGCATTTTTCAATTTCATGACTTTGGGGACAGCATATGGTCATTTGTGATTCATTGAGCAACATCTATGGAGAACCGTCTTCGTGCAAGGCTGTCGCTGGTGTTTCTCAAGGCTTCCCTCTTGGGTCTTCCCAGGATGAGTCAGAAGCCACAATGAATCAAAGATGTGACCGACCTCAGATTTTCAACTCTTCTCTGGGAACCGGGCCTCACGGGTCTCTGAGGGGACCTCTGACTGTTTGGGGGGGTGGGTGGTGGTGCCCAGTGGTCTGGCCTTTCCCGGGAAGGCCGTCCTGATGTGTTTGAGCACCCAGCTTCTGTGGGATGAAAGCAGCCAATGCTCATCGTTTGAGCTCCCTGGAGTGCGTACATAAGTGTCCCAGCATGCATTAAGCACCCCGCCCCCTCCCTACCCCCTCTCTCTGACAAAGCTTTTATATGGAGCACGAGCACCCATAAATAACAGACCAACCTATAAATAAATACAGCTGGGAGCCCACAAAAGCCCTTGACAAATGCTGTTTATTTAATTTCTCGAGTGTGGTCCGTTTGAGATCCAATTGGAAAGGCCCGCTAAGCTTTTAAAAGGCCAGCTTACGTGCTTAATCTTGACCCCCCCCCCTTTGAGGGGCCATCTTCCCATCTCCCCCACACCTGTTGAGCTCAGTAAGGCAGCGTGGCTGTCTCCAGGGGCAGGGAGTTGGGACAGCGATGTGTTTGCCAGGGCCTCTTCCCCATGAGGGGACTCAGCTCGGGACAAGTCCAAGTCACACCGTTGTTATTAATCACGCCCCAGCCTAGCCAGTCGGATCCGTCCTCATTATTCATTTGCTTGGTGGGAAAGTCTGGGCCCTCCTTAACTGCCTCCGGAGGGGGAAGAAAACAAAAAAACCCAGTGGTAATAGCCATGCGGAGCCAGTGTGGGCCTCTCGCCATGAAGTGTCTGAATCATTAATTATTTCCCAAGCAAACACGCAGGGCGGCACATCGCAGAAGGAAGAACAGGTTGTTACCGGCCTCCCCATCTCCTTCCTGCCCCAGGACTTTTGCTCGTGTGCTTCCTTCTCCCCATCTTCACTTAACTAGCTCAATGCATCCTTCAATAAGCAGCTGGTCTGCCCCTTCTTTCGGGAAGCCTTCCCTGCCTAATCTATGTCCTCCTGAAGAAACAGACTACCAGTCTCCTCGTATACATCTTTATAGCATCCTGTGCCTCTCTTGCATTTCTACCTTTCATCTCGATTAAATCATTCATGGTGCAGGGTCTGCTGATTACCCGTCTTGCTCACTCAAATACCGCTTCCCACCTGCTACCCCCAAATCTGAGCCGCTATCACGTTGCCTCTGAGAAAATGCAAAAGCTTCCTCAAAAGACTCTCTGCCTTCCCTGGCCTCTGCCCCTGAAGTTTCTGCCTTTACCACAGCAGCCAGTGGATGCCGCATTGTGTCCCTCCTCTGCTCAGAACCTTCCAAGGGCTGTTGGCTCACCCAGAGTGACAGCCAAAGCCCTGACCGTGGCCTGCCGGGCTCTCCAAGACCTGGCTGCCCTCATTTCTGGCCACCACCCCCCCCCTTTTGCTCACTCTGGTTCAGGCACATTGGTCTCTCGAATGTTCTAGAAGAGTCTCAGCACACTCCTGCTCCCCTTGCAAGTGGCTGTGGGCTTCTCTTCCTCATTGTCAAGTTCTCACTCATAGAGCGTCTTTTCAAGAAGCCTTCCCTGACCCCCTACACCCTTCCCCAGGACCCACTTGCTCCCATTTATGACCCTCTCACATGTCCTACATTTGGGCCTCCGGCAAAGCAGGGGAGCTGAGCTTACTGCTCTGTCCGCACTGTTAAACCTGTCCTTGACCCACGGTAGGCGCTTCATTAAGATATTTGGCACAAATGAATGTCCTATTTTAAACAATGCATTTCTTTGCTTGTGTTTGTCTGAAAAGTTAAGATGTCCGAATTCTTGAAGTGGACCTTCTCCATCTTGTACAGGGTTTATCAGCCATGTCTGCACATCTTGTCCCCCCACCCCACCCTGGGCAAAGCTCCTACAATGAAGGTCATAAAGATTTCTGGTAGAGTATGATTAGGGGGCAGGGAGGTGCTCTCCCTCCCCCCTCAAAAAAGAAACCCAAGATGGGGAGAAGATGGAATCATCTAGAAAAAATTGGAGCCAATGAGCAATGCTTCCCTCTGGGCAGACGCCTGGAGACGCTGTTGCAGGTCAAGCTGTCGGGAGGCTCTCTGGTACGTGGCCTTGTCTGCCGGTTGCCGGAGGAACAGTGTAGAGCTGAGCGGCCAGAGGTGAGGTTAGCTGAGACTGAGCCCAAGTGTTGAGTTTTGCCATCGTCACATTAGATTCTCTGAAGGTTGAGGTCTTATTTGTCCACATGAAAAAGTCCCAGCTTGGTATTTATCCTAGGAGGCAGGGTGGGGCAGTGGAGGGTGTGACTTTGAATTCAGATGGCCCCTGGTTCAAATCCTCTTGCTAGCTACTTTCATGACCTTCTTTAGGCAAGTTGCCTTGCCTCTTTGTTTTCCTCACCCGTCATTGTACTTCCCTCCAAGGATCCACTTACTTCCTGGACTTCATCCAGAAGTTCTCTTCTTCCAACCACACCTGCTTCCTTTTCATTGCTCGAAGCCATCCTGCCTCAGGATCTTTGCACTCATTCTTCTTCCTGCTAGAATGTTCTGCCCCCCACTTGTGTGTAGCTGATTTCTGCTCATCAGTGAGATCTCAGGTGAAATGTCACCTCTTCAGAGAGATCCTCCCTGACCACTCCACCAAAATTGCCTCTGGACCATGAATAAGCAGTCACTCAGTGATATTTTCATGATGGCATTTAAAAGTATACTCTTAATATACATACTCAAAGTATATACGTATTGATTGTACATGTATTGATTCACTTGTTTACTGTTTGTCTCTTATTTTCCACCAAAATTAAGTTCCATACGAGTAGATACTTTCTTTTCATTCACTGTCTGTGTCTTTAGCACCTTGGACAGTGCCTGGCACACAGTAGGTACTCAATAAATATTTGCAGGAAGAAGGCATACATGTTTTGTTTCAAGGAAAACTGATTGTGGTAGAATAGTTGCAGAAATGACTGCAATTTGCCATCTTTTCTTTTACTCCTTGCAGTGATTTTGAAGCTCCTTCTACCAAAAGGTGGATTTCCTTGCCCATCTCTGAATCTTAAGCTGAGCTTGTGACTTGGGGCCCATAACATACTGTAGATGTGACAGCATGTCAGCTCTGAGTCTGGGTCTCAAAAGGTCTTGCACACCTCTAATCTAACTCTTGGAACACTGGCCTCACTATGAGACATGTGGCCCTGTCACCCCTGGTACCCTAACAACCAATCAATAGCCAGACGTGTAAATGAGGTCATATGATAGTAGCAGCCCCTAGGCAACCTACCCGCTGCACACAGAGCCATGAGAGGACCCAGCTGAGATCAGATGAACTTGGCCCAGATCAGCAGTACCAACCAGCTAAGACTTAGACTCATAAAAACTGAGTTTTGGGGTAGTTTGTTATGCAGCGATAGCTAACTGATACATGGAACACACACACACACACACACACACACACAGCTTGGGACATTGTAGATGCTCTATAAATGGTAGTTATTTATGGACATGGTAGATACGCATTACTTGGTAGTCAGAAGTGGCATAAGAAGTTTAACACTAAGATGTGTAGCCTTACATTGACCAGGAGGTGTGCATCCCCTTGAGGCCTCGAACAGACTGCTTCTGCTATTAGCAAATATCCCTCCAGTCTTGCACGTGGTCCCTTGACCTCAGGGTCAGAAGAGCACTGGGGAGCCTTAGGCAGACCCGGCTCTTTGTTTGACCTGAATAATACATGCATTTTCCTGTTTCTATGATGTTTTCAGGCCTCTGATTTATGGGGATGAACCTGCCCCTCCGTTTGCCCTGGCTTTTGTTAATGACCTATCATGAATTATCCACAAAAGAAATGTTAAAGGAGCTAATTAGGCATTAACCTTGTATTATAGATCAACCGCACAATTGGGTCCTTCACAGCTACGAGTGTGACAACGGAAAGTATGGAGTATTGATGGTCCCAGGAAAGGCCAGAAGNGCGGACATGTCTCCGTGCGTGCCTTCCTCTGGCAGGAGGGGAAACCAGCAGGAAACCCTAACATAGCTACTCACTATACCGTGTGATGTCACAAAACAAGGAACGATGACAATTGTCTCGCAGGGCAATGAGGACTGAACGAGACACCTCATCTATACAGGGCCTGCCGTGTACTTGGCCTTTGAAAAATATTCTTTCCCTTCCCTCTTCTTTTGGAAAATTCATGTTTTAGAGCTCGGAACCAAAGATTGGCTACTCTATGGAGTGGGGCCGCTTTGTAAAGATGAGCCTTGCTTAATTCCTGGTAGAATCATGTTGGTTCCCTGAACATGAGTGATGCACAGCCAGCTGAGTCAGGTTGGATAAAATCCTTAAAAAAATGTTTTAATGCTTATTAATTTTTGGGAGAGAGAGAAAAAAACTGAGTATGAGCAGGGGAGGGGCAGAGAGAGAAAGAGACACAGAATCTGAAGCAGGCTCCAGGCTCTGAGCTGTCAGCACAAAGCCCGACGTGGGGCTCGAACCCACAAACCGTGAGATCATGACCTGAGCCAAAGTCAGATGCTTCACTGACTGAGCCACCCAGATGCCCTGGATAAAATCCTTTTAATAAGTAGCATGGTGAACTGGGATAATAACATGATATATATAACATATTTATTTATTATACATAAATAATATATGTAATAGATATTTACTCTATATAAAGAATATTTATTATATATAAATGATAGTATTATATATAAATAATATATAATGCATATTTATTATATATAAATAATAAATAATGTATATTTACTATATGTAAATCATATATATTACATATAAATCATAGGTATTTGTTGTATGTAAATAATAGATATGTATTCATTACATATAAATAATATAAATATTATTTTACAGCTTACAGAGCAGGTTCTTATCCATGTCACTTCCATTTTCTGGGACACAGTCCTCACATATAAAATGGATATATTGGGGACATGCCCGCTCTGCCTCCCCCCCTTCTACGGGAAACTATCCTGGCCTGAGTCCTTGCCATGGGGGTGGCCGTGTTGTGCGTCACGTGACTCCCCACCCCGCATGCACTCTACCATTACTGATTGGACGAAAGGCGAGCCCTGATCAAGGGCAGCCAGTCAGTAGGCTTGCCCGTGAGCGGGGCTGAGACCCAGTCAACCAGATTATGTCTTGGGAATTTGAACTAGCGGCACCAAGTGTGAGGTGGGGCAGAGGCTGAGGGAAGACTGGGGCAGGTGGAAGCCAGCCCGGGCAACCTGGTGAAGGGCAGAAAGTTCCGGAGCTGAGAGTGATGAAGCAGATTGGGGGTGGACACAGCAAAGGGGGCAGGATGGGAAGGAAGAGAGGGAGAGGGAGAGAGAGGAGAGGGGGAGAGGGGAGGGGGAGGGGGAGGAGGAAGGAGGAAGGGAGGAGGAGGGGGAGAAAAGAGGAACATTATGTTGGAGACAGGAATTGAGAAACGGCTTTGGGTCCTAAGAGATTATGCTTCCCTTTGTAGCTTCTGTATATTCTCCCTTCCCTTTTGTTTAGAGCTGGGAAGAGAGGACTTAATACAGCAATTTTTTGAAGCCGGAGCATTGAGCTTTCTGAGCTCTGCGCTGCACATCTTCGGCCTGCCCTGAGGGCAAGGAAGGCACGTGAAATTTTATTGAAAATAAGTGGGTTGACCTACTGTCTCTCGAAGCCCCAGTCCTGATGGAAGGTGACCATGAGCTCATGCCTTTGGCTAGGCTCGCGGAGGAGCGATTGAGTATCAGAGCGGAGCTGGGTGGAGCTCTGGGCGGTGAAGGGCCGACTCCACGGGTACAATTGGGTGCGGGCCACATCCCGTGGGGCTGAGGGTCCTTGTAAGATAAGTGTCTACAAAGGCCTCTGGCTGTTGTACCTGTTCAGATGAGGCACCGTGGGAGCTGAATGTCACTGCTGCTCAAGTTACCCACCATGTCCCTAGAATCAGACAACTGACTCCCCTGGCCGTGTGCCAGGAAGCATCGCGAGGAAGCAAAGCCCTAATGGGGTCAGGGGCACAATGGGTGGTGTCAGGTGTTACAGTGACTTTTGGGTGGAGGCTGTGTGAACCTGCAATCAGCCAACCAGGAGTCAGGCTGCCCCGTGCTCCCTGCACCTGACAATCGGGCCGCTATGCAAGATTCCCGCCACAGACTCCTTACATCCTGGGAGTCACAGCTGTGACCCGTTACTAATGTGCCCTTGGATGCTTTGCATTTTATTAACACGGAAGATAAACCTGCATTCAGGACAAGCGGTGGCGAAATTTCATTTTGTGAAAATTCGCTGTGGTTTTTGTCCTTTACGAGGGCTGTGTTCAAGGGGAAAGCACGTTCGAAGCCACCAAATTATTCTTATTATCTTTTCCTCTTCCGAGCCCTCTATCAGTGAAGGCATTCGGAGCAGTAATGGAGCGGGTGCGCTTGGATGCCTGCGGTGAGTCACTGCCACCTCAGGTGTCCAGGAGGGAGAGGAGGAGGAGGGCTGACACTTTCCAGGCTTCTAGAGATGGCTGTGCACGCAGGAAATTGCTAAGAGCCCTGCCTCAAAGAAGGATTCAGGAACTCAGGCTTGTTCTGCTGTTCTGCCTCCCTGAATACACTCCCCACCAACCTCCCCTCTGCCTAACTCCACTTGCTGTCTGCCTCTCCTCTTCTTTTCTTCTCTTCTGCTTAGTTTCTTTTTTGCTTTTTTAAAAAAACTTTTTGCTAACATACACACAACAGAAGACTTCCCATCTTAACCATCATCAAGGGCGCCATTCGGTGCCGTGACGTATGTTCACATTGGGGTCCTACCATCAGCACCATCCATCTCTAGAAGGTTCTCATCATCCCAGCTGGAACTTGGTGCCCAGGAAGCACTAAGTCCCCATCGCTCCTTGCCTGCTTGATTTATTGTAAGGAATTGGCTCCGCCTCTGTGGACGCTGAGAGGTCTTGCAAATCGTAGTCGTAAGCTGGAGACCTAGAGAGCTGAGCTGGCCGTGTGATTCCAGTTGGACGCCCAAAGCCTGGGGACCTAGGCAGTTGCTGGTCCCAGTCAGAGCAGGAGAAGGCTGCCCGGCAGGAGGCAGAGAGAGAGGCTTCTCCTCTACTCCTCCTTTTCCTTCCACGCGGGTCATGATGGTATCAAGGTTCATCGAACCAGGAACACAGATCAGCGTTTCCTTGCTTCTTAAGGTCAAGTCCAGCACTGGCAGGAAGGAGCACATGTGTCTCCGTGCGTGCCCCCCTCTGGCAGGAGGGGACACCAGCAGAAACATATCTACTTCCACTGTATCGATAGAGCACGTTTTGCTCATCCATTCATCAACATGGACATTTGGGTTGTTTCCACTTCTTGGCCGCTGTGGGTACGCTGCTGTGAACACCCGCGGAAGGCACCTCTCCCTTCTCCGGAGAAGCTTTTGCGATGGGCAGGTATCCTTCCTCTGGGCCTCGCTCGGCTGCTCCTCGCTTTGGTCTTTCAACCCACGTCCTGGTCAACTGGCCCACTCGTAGCAGCCGTGTCTAACGATACAACAGGATCTGTCCATCAGCTTGGGGTGGGGACTGGATGGGTAATGGGTGGAGGAGAGAGAATACAGAAAAGGCGCAGTCCCTTCTAACAGGTGAGAGTTGAAAGTGATTTCCAACAGGGAAGGAGGCTGTAGAAGAAAGCCTGGGCTTGGCGTCACCCAAGCCGGGTCAAGTCTAGGCCGTTGCCAGCCTCAGTTGCCTACCTGGAAAATGGAGATAATGCTTACCACACTCCAGCGCCACCTTCAAGATCAAGGGGAACAACCAGTGCTGAGGGCCAGGCACACCGAGGCAGCAGTTGACTGTTAGCTCCTTCTTTCCTTGTGTTGGCCAGACCTTACACAGCCTGGGACTGTCAAGATCAAGAGTGCAAATGACTGCTTCTCCCATTATGGTTTCAGGCAGAGAAATATTAACGTCTGAAATTGGAGTCTGCTTCAGGAGAACGTCTCACCCTGCGGGCTCCCTGCCCTGGGCGGGAAGGGGCTCATTAGCATCCAAAGAGCAGACAGCTGGAATGCTACCTTCTACTCCCTCCTGACCTTCAGATCGCAGTGTCTTCGAGCTGGAAGGCTGCCCTTGAAGGCATCTGAGTGGAGCTGGCCATTCTCTGCTTGGGTCTTCCTCTCCGTTTCTTAGCATACAGCAGCAGGGTCCCGCCCACCCCACACTGGGAAACTTGCCTCTGAATGGGAGTCCCACCTGGCAGAGGAAAGGACAAAGCCCTATACTTCTATGCCCTCGATGAATGTGGGACCTTTCCAGATATTAAAGCCTCTGCTTTCTGTGTCCCCGATGAGGGAGTCTGAGCCCACCTTGATTTTCCAGCAGAAGAAGTGCACGGTCCCATCCCTGTGACTCCCCTGATGAACGCTTTCTGAGCACCCCACCGCACGCTAGGCCTTGCATTGTTGTGGCTGTGGATGTAGCGATGCCAATCGGTTGCCCTCCTGACACTCGGGAGTGTTGAAGGCCTGAGAAAGACAAGCCAAATGACAATGACTCTTCAACAGGTAAGTGGTGTGACGGTGAGAGGCACACGGTGTTATGGGAGCAGATAAAAGGGGCATCTGATGCAGGGAAGGCTTCCTGGAGGAAGGGGTATGGTCTAAGAGAAGAATCCAAGGATGCAGAGGAAGTAGCCCAATTCAGAAATGCAGGCAAGGCAATACCACAAGGAAGGAATGGAAAGGTGAAGGCCTGGATGTGGGCAAAGAACAGGGCTTCTTGGGAACAGGGAGCAATTCAGCATTGCTGGGGAGGGGAGCCAGTGAGGGACGGGGTGCAGGAGACAGGCTGACGAGGTGAGCCGCAGCCAGGTCCGGAAGCGCCTGTATGTCGCGTTACGGAGTTGTGGTTTGATCTCAGGACCGTGGGAGCTACAGAGAGAACTTTGGCAGAAGACGGAGAGACACGGTCAGGTTTGCGTTTGGAAGGTTCCACTCAGCCTCAAGAGAGTGACAAACCCGATGGCGGGCTGGATGGGAGAAGGGAGGAGGCCAGGAAACCATCAGACGATACAGCCGGTCCCATATCCGGGGTCTGTAATCAGCAACAGAGGCGAGGCTCCATCAGCTCACTCGAACCCCTATTAAGCCCCGACTGTGTACCTAGCATGGTGCCCAGCCGCCAACCCAGATGACAGGGATGGGCCCTAAAATGGCCGATGCCTGAGTGAATGCCTACGCGGAGCCCTGATGGCCAAGAAGGAGAGAAAATAGATTTGAAGATGTAGACGTGGGGGGGGGGGTTGCTGGAGGGGACGGGAGAGAAAGGTAGAAAGGTCAGCGGGGGCTTCAGCTTGGCATGAAGATTTATAACCTCCCGGCTCTTGCTCTGGCCCCCTCCCCGTGCCTGCCCCCTTTCCCTCTCTGGCGGCATGTTCTAGAGACACACATTATCTCTATTAATACCAGCCACAAGGTCATTACTCAGGCACCAACTTTTCCTCCAGCATAAATATTTATACAGGACTGACCTGTGACTCTGCTGCGTTTTTGTTTTATTTGATTCCTGCCGCCTTTTGTGTCTT
Organism: Crocuta crocuta; assembly: GCF_008692635.1. NCBI lineage: Eukaryota > Metazoa > Chordata > Mammalia > Carnivora > Hyaenidae > Crocuta > Crocuta crocuta. The sequence goes on from NW_027530357.1 coordinate 5,782,698, forward strand.
GCTAGTCTGTCGGCTAACATGTTTAGCTCCTCTGTCTGGAAGCTTCGGAGCCAGCCAAGTCTCTGGGAATGGCGAAGGGGGGCAGGGAGGAGGCGGGGGGAAGGAGGAGGAGCCGGAGGAGGAGGAAGGGCGGGTACGCTCGCCCGACACCAGTGAAAACCCACCGGAGCGGATGTGAGGATGTGTCGGTGGGCTGTTGAGCAGTAGGCTGGCGAAGCTCTAAGGAAAGGACGGGGGTGGGGATCTTTCTTCCCTCAGCCCCAAGGCACCCTTGGCACCCCCAAAATCTAAGTCAGAACCAGACGCCCCATGAAACTAACAAAGCAAATGCTTCAAGCCCCTGCACCTGCAAGAGCCCCTTCTCTGGCTTCACGTGGGGATCCAGCAAAATGTCCCCAAGGTCGTGGATTCTTAGAAAATTTCCCAATAGCCAGATATTTTTGTGTGCTTTCTCTTAGAGCCCCCCACCCCCTCCCCAGCAGAACGAGCTACAGGTCCCCCCAACCTAGCTCCGCTCCTGTGCTCTGCTCCTGTTAGTGGTGATTCGAATTGCAAGTGGTTCTGCTGGGAATAAATGTTTGATGTAAATATCGCTTAAAAGAATGATCGTGGGGCACCTGGGTGGCTCAGTCGGTTAAGCGTCAGACTTCGGCTCAGGTCACAATCTCGCGATTCATGGGTTCGAGCCCCGCATTGGGCTCTGTGCTGACAACTCAGAGCCTGGAGCCTGCTTCGGATTCTGTGTCTCCTCTCTCTGCCTCTCCCTACTTGTGCTCTGTTTCTCTGTGTCTCTCAAAAGTAAATAAATGTAGAAAAAAAATTTTAAAGAATGATCATAATATTAATAATAACCACCATAATAATAACACTTACTCCCAGAGTGCCTGTGGCATACCAGGCTCTCACTGAATTCTCACCATGACCTTGACACAGTCATTATCATCCCCAGGATACGGATGAGGAGTTGGGGGCTTTAGGGAGGTTAACTAAATGTTTGAGCCCAGCGTCTCACAGTTAGTAAGTGGGGGACCTGAGACCTTGACCTCGCTTCCTTCTGAACCTCTAAAAGTGAGAGTCATTGGGATAATACAGAGCTTGGCCCCTGGGCACCAGGCGTTAGATTTACACGTTTCTTTCGCACTCGGTATCGAACAGCCCTGCAAGGTGGGCAGGGGCCGATGGCTCCGTCCCAAAGTGAGAAAGCAGAGGTGCGGGCAGGGAAGTGATCACTGCTAAATCTAGAGCAAATACATCGTGAATCACACTCGGACCCTGCTGTGGCTGACTCTTCCCTCCCAGCTCTGCCAGACAAAGGTTGGTGAGGAATGTCCCACAAACACAGGATTCTGTTTGGTGGGTCAGTGAGGGGTGATGTCTTTCCTGCTTCCTTGTACGATGTTTCCACAGTTTCACAAAGGAGATTTCATACACGTCCTAACAGGAAAATGGAGAGGCCAGGGAATTCTTTCTTCCCCTCTGCAGGCAGGTTGGCCGTGAGGCCAAGGTTAGAGTGGGGCGGGTGAAATTGTGATGCGGAGAGGTGGGCGGGAGCGGAGGACTGGTGTTTTAAGGGGCCGTCTCTCTGCTCCGGATTTTCATGCACTTCAACAGCCCGCCCTGCAGCCCAGAGCTCAGCCTTGCAATGCCTGCCGAGACCTGCCAAACCCTGGCAACTTCTTTTAAGGCCAGAGATGTGTCCAGTCCACTCACGACGCGTCCCCGGCACCTAGCACGATTCCTGGCACAGAGTAGGCGCTTTATAAACATTCATTGTGTAAGCGAGCAAACTGATAAATGACCTCCCACTGGGGACCACCTCTTAGAAGCATGTAAATGTTAATGGAAGTTCTGAAAATCAGAAGTGTCCTTAAAGACCTGAGGGGCCAGGGTACACTTCAAAGGACACTTACACCAAGCGTGCAGCTGGAGACATCTGGCAGTTTGGGGCTGGGCAGATGGCCATCTCCCTAACAACTAGCTGGGAGACTTTAGGACGTCATTTCTGTCCTCTGAACCTCTGTCCTCCCATCTGGAGAAATCAGGGGAGACGTGTATGAGTTCTCAGTGCCGAGGCGCCATGAAGGGAGGAGCACAATGATGGGGAGCAGGAACCAGACGTCCTGGGCTCAGGTCCCTGCTTCGTCAGGACTAGCTGTGTGTGCACGATGCAGGTGACCTCAACCTTTCCCCATCTGGGAAATGGGACTAGTCATAGCACCTGACTCATTGAGGTTCTACAAGGATTAAATTAGGTGATACGTATAAAACGTAAAGATCTTAGAACAATGCCTGGCATGAAGTACACGAATAATACGTGTTGTAAATGACTGTGATTTGCATCTATGAATTGGGAGGTAATTACATTCATATTATATGCATCGGGGTCATCATGGCCCGATGTTAACAGTATGTAAGGCATTGTCTCTTTGCTCCTTGAAAAATTCTATTAGGTGTATATACCTTTACTTTCATGAGCTCCGTTTTGCCGACGGACAAAAGGCACATAGCATCTTGATAAGGGGGCAGATAGCAACCTACGTTAGACATCCAAGTCTGGCTCCAATGTCAGAATTCACCAAAACAAAGCAAGTACCTCGAAGGGAGCTTGGGCTAAGCCAAGAGGTAAGCAGCTGCAGGTGTCTGGGTCAAGCAGAACTCAAGCCGAGTTACATTGGTTCTCGTAATGTACACTGGTTCTCAAGCTTGGCCACCATTTGAATCACATGAGGCTTAAAAAAAGTAGTGATGTGGGTGTTGTCCCCAGGGACTGTGACATAATTGATGTAGGGATTGGCCTCTGAGCTGCAGGATTTTTGTTAGTTCCTCAGGTGGTTCTAATATGTAGCCAAGATTGAGAGACACTGTTCAGGAACCCTGTGTGAACCAAATAAAATTATGCTAGTGGTCGAAATTATGCTAGTGGTCGTATTCAGCTAAGGAACCACTAATCTGTAATCTTATGTAAAGACACGATGTCTTTGATCAAGATGAATTAATCCATCCATCCACTCATCCACCCATCATCTACCCACCCACACACTTACCTCCCATTTACCCTCCTATACATCCATGCTCTCATTCACCTATCCTTCATTCCTTCCTTCCATCCATCCATCCATCCATCCATCCATCCATCCATGCATCCATCCACCCAGGCATCCATCCACCCAGCCATCTATCCATGGAGGATATATCCATTCATTTACCCATCCATCCATCCATCCATCCATCCATCCATCCATCCACCCATCCACCCATTCATCCACTCATCTACCCACCCACCCATCTACCCACTCATCCATCCACCCATCCATCCTTGCAGTCATCCATTTATTCATTTGCCTATCTACCAACCCACCCGTACATCTTCTTACCCTCCAACCCACCTATACATTTGTCCATCTACCCACTCACTCATCCATCCTTTCACCTATTTATCAATCTATCATCCTTCCCTCGCTCTCTTCTTTGCTCTTCCTTCCCTTTCTTTTTTTTCTGTCTCTTTAGTCCTGTCTCCTCTCCCCCAGGACCACAGCCTGGGCTGACCCTTAGACCAGTTTTTCTTGTAGCATAAACAGCTTCTTCCTTGCCTCTTCTCTTAAATGCTTCTCTTCCACGGCTAAGGTGCTAGCGAACTTCTTGGAGGTGCCTGGCAGAAGTGAGCCAGAGAAAGAAAAGAAATCTGTTTCTGGTTTTCCCTGGATGACCTTTCTTTCCCGAGGAAGTCTCATAAACACGTTCAGCACCGGCGGATGCCAAGACTTTTGAAAGGCTCCTCCAAGTCGAAAGGCAATCTCAAGTGCATACCTGGTGTGCGATGATCTGGATCCGGGC